>NC_133503.1:110566195-110876739 GCF_049354715.1 Callithrix jacchus | reverse complement strand
ATTCATTCTCTTCGTCTTCTTCTGGTACACCTATCAAACGTAGGTTAGGTCTTTTCACATAGTTCCACATTTCTTGGAGACCTTGTTCATTCCTTTTTGCACTTTTTTCTCTTATCTTAGTTTCTTATTTTATTTTGTTGAGTTGATCTTCGACTTCAGATATTCTTTCTTCTGCTTGGTCAATTTGGCTATTGAAACTTGTGCATGCTTCGCAAAGTTCTCGTATTGTGTTTTTCAGCTCCTTTTATTCATTCATATTCCTCTCTAAGGTATCCATTCTTGTTATCATTTCCTCAAATCTTTTTTCATATCCTTTTTCAAAGTTCTCAGTTTCTTTGCATTGATTTAATACATGTTCTTTTTGCTCACAAAAGTTTTTCATTATCCAACTTCTGAAGTGTAATTCCGTCATTTTATCACAGTCATTCTCCGTCCAGCTTTGTTCCCTTGCTGGTGAGGAGTTTTGGTCCTTTCTAGGAGGTGAGGTGTTCTTGTTTCGGGTGTTTTCCTCCTTTTTGCACTGATTTCTTCCCATCTTTGTGGATTTATCCACTTGTCGTCTGTGTAGTTGCTGACTTTTCGATTGGGTCTCTTAGTGGACACCTTGATTGTTGATGATGAAGTATTTCTGTTACTTGGTTTTTCTTCTACCAGTCTAGCCCCTTCGCTGTACGACTGCTGTGTTCCACTCCAGGCCCTGCTTTTCGGGGGTGCACCTCTAGCAGCTGCGGAACAGTGAGGGATGCTACCAGTTTCTTTTTCTCCTATCTTTGTCCCAGGATGATTCCTGCCAAATGTCAGTCTTTTGTATATAGAGGGGTCAGGGAGCTGCTTGAGGAGACAGTCTGTACTTTATATGAGCTTGGACTTGGACAGTGGGCCAGCCCAGGGGATTGCAAGGACACAGCATTAGGGGTAGTGCAGTGGGACAGACAAAACAGAGATTCCAAATGCTGGCCATGCATATAGTCCCTGAGACGCTCCATGGGGGAGGGGCGTCCACCATTACTTAGGCAACCCACCCCAACTGAGATACACGCCCACTGCTGATGCAGCCTGCAGTTGCCTAGGCAACCCGCCCCTACTGAGATACACGCCCACTGCTGATGCAGCCTGCCGTTGCCGAGGCAACCCGCTACAACAGAGAGACTCTGCCGCAGGGTGTAGCCCAAGGCTGAGACCGCAGCAGAAGAGCAAAATCCTGCAGCAACAGGTCGAACTCACAACAGCAGGGCAGAGCCTCAGCAGTCAAAAAGTGACTAGACTGCCTTCTAGCTGGGCAGGACACCTCAACGGACATCCAAAAACAAAGCCCCAACCCCCCGAGACAGAGCATTTGAGAAAAAAAGAGTTTTTTAATGACCTCTGTTGCAGCAGAATCAAACATAGCAGCCTAACAGCCCTGAATGAACAACAGAGCTCACAGCTCAGCAATTGAGCTCATATAAAGTACAGACTGTCTCCTCAAGCAGATGATCATTTTTTAAAGTGTTTCAGTACAGTGGTAGCTTTGCACATCACTTTTATTTCTTACAACTACAATTCATGTATTTCCTATGTCTTTCTAATATACCAGTTAAATAAGTGACTGCTGAAATGTGTATTTAAATATGGTATATATCAATTCAGTTTACAGGAATCAGAAAATTCAAATTTTTGAAGTGTTCATTATAGAAAGCATTTTAATTTTGTGATTAAATTGATGCTAGGCTATGTATAATATACTCAATATCCAACAGCAATGAATGCAAAAGGTGGAAAGATTTTGTGAATAAACATATTTCTCACTTTTATATCCAAATTTATCAGAAAATGGTCTAGTCTGTGTAAGTACGATGAATATTTTAATCATGCATTATTATAATGTCAATTGTAAAGCTGCTTGAATAACATGATTCATCTAAAAATGGGGAAGAGAAAGAAAAAAAGATTTAATTTAGTACTTTTTATTTTATACCACTAAAAACTTTAAAAGGAAGTTAATGGTTAATCAACACAAATAAATGCCATCATTTTAAGTCTGACTAGGCAGTTATTTTAATGACTGTCATTATTACAACATCTCTCCATCAATATGAGATCTGTATCAGGCAATACAGCTCTCTTAATGTAATGCTTCAGAGAATGAAAGCCTATATAGATTTAAATTTCAAATGGAATCTACATAAATGGTGGCTCATGTTATATAATAATCTGTTTCTTTTTTGTACTTAACATGTACTAAAAAGCATCATTCTTATAAAGGTCTTTTATTTCTGGCTCTATATATTTTACTTCTTGCCAAGCTATCTGTTATTCATGCCTGTGTCTGGTGCATAACTCTTTACTACAGTTCCTAAGCTCAGTACACTAAATGGTGACTTAGTGTCCTCAAAGAGTTAATGTAGTTCCCTCAGCATCTAATTTAGTACATGAGAGTGACTTGGGTACTGATGATGAGCTAGCTCAATATAAATGATAGAGAATCAGTCATCTTGTGAAGGCGGCGGTTAAATACACTTTAATTGAGATTCTTGTTACAAGTGGGAAGTTTGAAAAGTGCTGATGAATTAAGAATTCCATCTAGAGTCTGAGTTAATGTTTGGCTATAGGGCTAATGTCTAGGGTATTTAAGGCACCAAGAGAATGGATATAGACATAAGTAGGAATATTTCATGCATCTGATGGCTAGTTGGACTAGATGACTTTAAAGTCCTTTTTAACTCTGGTAGTATGTGATTCTATGCATATTAGAAACCTAGCCCTGGAACAAATATGCATGAGCAGTCACACTAGAAAATCAGAGCATAAAGAGGAAACTATAAAAATAACCAGAGTGTGGGGGAAGATGGACAGTTAAAATAAGAGCCCTGCTTTGAATCAAGGATTTAAAATAACTTTGAAATGCTTTGATGTGAATGTCTTTTGACTAGTGGTTTCCAGATTTTTAGGATGAAGATTTGTCTTCACAGGCAATTTTATTATCCCCTAAGATGAAAATGTTGTTATTGTCTCCTGAGAGATGTATAATGATAAACAGTCATGCTTTTAAATGATTCTGAATGTTGTTCATATATGTATAAGGGATTGTTTATTCAGTCACCAGCTGACCAGGCTGATGATCGAGACCATCTGGTCAACATGGTGAAATGTTGTGCATCTGAGTTTGGAGAAATAACTTTGTGGGCCTATAGGAGTCCAGGATCACAGATCATGAACCACTTCTTTAAAGTATGGTTTCTTTTCTTTTCTTTTCTGAGACGGAGTTTCGCTCTTGTTACCCAGGCTAGAGTGCAATGGCGTGATCTCGGCTTACCGCTACCTCCGCCTCCTGGGTTCAGGCAATTTTCCTGCCTCAGCCTCCTGAGTAGCTGGGATTACAGGCACGTGCCACCATGCGCAGCTAATTTTTTGTAGTTTTAGTAGAGACGGGGTTTCACCATGTTGACCAGATGGTCTTGATCTCTTGACCTCGTGATCCACCCGCCTTGGCCTCCCAAAGTGCTGGGATTACAGGCGTGAGCCACGGCGCCCGGCTTAAAGTATCATTTCTTAAGAATGCACATTTCGTAGTAATTGAGATTGATTCTTCAGATCAAATTTAGAAGGTGAGTCTGAAGTTCCTAGGTACATAACATATTATGACTATTACTAAAAAGAACACACATACACATAACTCAACAACTGGAGAAGATAACTAAAATGATATGTTTCTTATAACACATTTGCCAGAAACAGTGTGAAGAGCTTCATGTTTAACCTCACAAAGTCTCAAGAGTCGTTGTCGTGATTATTTTACAGATGCCAAAAAATAAGAGAGATGTTAGGTAACTTGATTCATGCTAATTTGATTTCAACTGCTGTATATCTGTTCTCGAATTGTGTTTGTTTTATTAAATGCTGATTCCTGTAACATATAGGGAATTATAACAAATATTGGAAAATCTACATTAATACATTGAAAAATTTATCTTAATTACAAATACATGAAGTTTAAATTGTTAACTTTCAGTATACTTTTGGCAATATAGGCGTTTGATTTTTTTTCATATCAGATAGTAATCTCTTTGTTATTTCTGGTAATTTATATAACACTTTCCATGTGCAACCAGGGATTAATTTACCTGTTTTAAAGCATTAAATTCTCACACTGCCACTTGAAATTAGAAGCTTGTTTCTTCTTCATTTCACACATGAAGATTCATTCCGAGGCATAAAGAGGTTAAATGACACCTTCTAAATCTTATAGGTAATAAGCGGCAGAATTCAGAATCTGAATTTAGGTAATCAAATTCAAAAGTCAATTCTCTTATTATTTTACTTGTTTCTTTAAATTATCATACAGAATGCTTGATCAAATAGCAAAAATATGACTACGAGCATACCTAAAAAGAAATGGAAAAAGCTGGTTTCCAGTAAATACATTTAACACCATTTGGCTTTGTGATCAAGAGCTATATAGTGGCTTGCACTGGATTAAAATTTTACAATTCTCAAGTAATTTCATAAACATTTTAATGTTTAGTTGCAAATTTCTGAGAGTGCTACATCTCCAATTACAAATAACTAAAACTAATAGAGACAAAGTCTCATTATTAAAAAGTAGCAATCCTTCTCTGTGGGCAGGATTTATTCCCACTGAAATCTTCAATATATCAGGTAAGTTACATAAATATTATATTAGTTATGTTATACATTTTGATATCTCTGAGATTTATAATTCTAAATTTGGTGTTGTTTTAAATGAAAAACTTTTGGAAGAATGGGTATGACTGAATATTCTGGGTCACCAAGTGTTCCAAAATAAAAGAAGAGGTAAAATTAATGACATAATTACATATATCCAGGTGTGATAACAATAACATCTATATTAAAATATAAGTTATTGCAGATATGTTTTGTCCCCCTCCTCCATGCTGGACAGTTTCCACACACATTTGCCTTCTAAAAAAGTAATTGTTTTTGTTACTAGACTTTGATGAATTAATAGTGCAATTAGTGGAGATACACAATTAGGAAGCCAAGGGGGCCAAAAATCTATGCCTGAAGAAAATTAAAAAGAAAAAAATGAAAGACTTAAGATGGGAGAAGACATTATAATGACAGCCATTGGGCTAGGAATAAGGCAGGAATGTGAGAGAAAAACAGACAGAGGAAACAGATATCTGTGTAGCAGATAAAGGAAAGAATTTTGAGATACAGCTGGGAGAGACAAGAAAAAGGGAGATGTGTATATCTTCTTTGAAAAAATAATTTTGAGGGAAGAGAGAGAGAAGATTCACAGTTGTTCATCAATGCCCTAGGAGTTTAACTCGTGTGTATAGATGTGATTTTGTGCATGCAGAGTTACAGCACTTTTTATGACTTTAGGTACTTTTTTGTAATGTGACAATTTTGGAGTTTGCCTTAAACCTAAACCTAGTGGGTTTTGTTTTATTTGGGTTAAAATTCTAACGGGTTTTTCAAGGGAAGGTATGTTAGGAGTTGCTCTAATTTGTTCTGTCATCTGTGTCCACTGATCTCTTGATGTCTTTGCTTCCCTGGAGAGCAATAGAATTGCCATCAATTTCTTTTCCCAATCTGCTGTGGAGATAAATAAATCCTCTACAATTATATTCTAGCTTTCAAAGTATATTGCTTTGTGATTAAAATATTGTTTTATATTCCCAGTCAACCAAACAGTGCACTGTAAAGCTTGTTCAGTGTGCAAGATGCTAACCTGATTTCATCTGTTACTAATTGCAAGGCAGGGACACAACTTTGTCTCCTTTTGATAAGGAAGATGTAATATCTTGTGTGCTGGGAACAAATTGTCCTTGTTAATGCTATAGTTAATTAAATGAGGATCATAATTAAATGCCAGTTTGCACTAAAAATTTGTTCTTCCACCTTCTGAGATTCATTTAAGAGCAATTGCAACACTCAATGTGTAGGTGTTATGGGCTGTACATTAGGTCATTGAGAGTGTTCTATTATCAATTACTGCCTTTCATATTCTGCTTATGAAGAGTCTTAAGTTTTCATATTTCTGGATGTGTATAATACTTAATATTACAGAGGATATGCTGGACATTGATTTAAAAGTTACTTTGCATTCATGTGACCTGTGACAACTAAGTGGTGAATATTAGAATATATTCTCAAAAAAACTATACATACTACAATACCGGGCATAAACATTTTCCATTAGCTAGGTTTTCTACTAACGAAAGTAGTGAATATTTATGTTTTTATCCTAAGCAATATTTGCATAAATAGCTACAGCTTTGTTCTCTAAGATTTTTTCCTATTAGCACTAAAGAAGGATGAACAATTTATATTGTTTTGTTTAGGAACCCTGCTGTCTCTCTATATAGAGTGTACAGGTTTATAATCATTTTAGAGACTAGATTGTTACTTTATTTAAAAGGTATTGAACTTTGTCTTGAGCAGGTAGATTTTGTTACCAGCCACACACAACACAGTCATATCAAAGACAGATGATAAAAAGGATACAGCTAAGAAGTAGTTTTTGAAATTATTCTTAAAAATGCATTAAATGTTCAATTCTGGCCTGTTGGTGAGCAAACTGTACCAAGTTCCCATATAGCTGTCCCCAAAATGAGCAGGAAATACTACTTTGGCTTTCATGTCCACTCAGAAACTTGATCTTTTCCATTATTCTACAGAGAGCTGAAAGCAATGTTAAATGTATTGAAATATAATTAATTTGTGAACTGTGGGGTGGCAAAAAGATGCTCATAATCTTTTGAACAGTTTTACCACCAAACTTTCTAACATTTCTATTTCCCCTTATGTATTAATTAAAATAATCAAAATGTCATCTGGCCTGGAGAATGAGTCAGATTAGTCTAAATCATTGTTAACTATGGAATAAGCTCTGAAATATTACTGGTCAAGGTTAATTCCTCCAGGGGAACTCCCTTCCAGGAATTTTGTTTGTTTTGTTTTTTAAAATCCTATCTTATGGTTTTGCAATATAAACCTATAGTTTCCAGGGTCACTGTCATGCTTTGAGCAAACAAAGAAATCGAGCCAGGCTTCTCAATGTCTCTGCCAGGAAGTAACACTTGTGGCTTTTGCTTAAACTCTATCAACTGGAACTAGCCACATTAACCTAACTAATTGAAAGACTGGAAATTTTTGTCTTCTGTGCATCCAGGGAGGAAAGGGAAATGAATATTGATGAGAGCTGGTAATTACTTCCACAGGCAGAAGAGAACCATTTGTAATTATGAATAGATCCCAATAAAATTGCATATGATCTTTGCTCATTGTTATCTAAGCTTATTGGTCTTCTGAGCTTTTGAGCCCACAGATCTAAGTTCTATAGAATTAGGAAATCTTGGTTTTCTTCTTAATTTTCTTAGGATATTTAGATCCTATTAATTCCTAGTTATTGAAAAGTTGATTCAACAATACAATCTCTAAAATTGCTTTGCTTACAGTATCACTGGAAATAGGAGATACGGTCTGAACATTTATGGCAAAAATTCACATGACAGCTGATTATATATAATGACGTGTAAGAGGACAAAACAGATGTCTATCCTCACTAACTGCTAATATTTGATGATCACCTACTGAGTGTTTGTCATTTAAAGAAGCTTACATATAGTGAAAGGAAGTTTTACAAGCCTGTAAGCCATATGAAATATACTTTTTTTAGGCCAGGGATCCTTAACTTGGATATGTGAAACTTTATAGATCCCAGATGGGCTTTGGTGGGGTGTATGAAAGCTTTGAATTATATGTAAAACTGCATAGGTATGTGTATTTGTGCATCTTTTTGATAATCTCTACAGGATTATTGGTCCAAAAAAGTTTAGAAATGGTGATTTAGGAGAACGTCTTAATTTTGCATTCAGAGGCATAGAAGCAATACAGAGTGAATAGTATATGAAGTAAAAAATGTGAATGTTTATAAACATCTTAGTTTAACAGCTTTTATGTTTGGTGTTCTATTTTTAAGTAATAATTATAAGATTGATATGCACTCACGACATTATCAGTTAGAGTCTTAGGGTCCAAACATATTCCGCTCAAGATTTCTGTTTTGTTTTGTTTTAAACCAAGTGATAAACTGTTGGCTTTTGTAATACAATTATTTGTTTTATATTTTCTCTTGAATGGCTGACTTACATCCTCAAGATAAATTTAGCAGCATTGTGATTGTGCATGAATTTACTGAAATGAAGAAAAACGTTCACATATATTTCAGGTTGTTTAAAGCATTTTAATAAAATTATTTTTGAATTATTGTAATATGTGTGTTTTCTATGAACAATTTAGGAATAAAATATATGAAATGATCAGTAAGACTTTCTTGGATAACTAATAAGAAAACATTTGTGAATTTGTAAGAGTAAATTATATTGTGTCTTTTAAGAATCCAGAAAGTGAGTTCAAAAAAATAGTACAATATATAGATAGAAATAAGGAATTTTAACACATTTTCTCTTAAAATGATTTTTTTCCAGAACCTCCATTCTTCAATTCTTGAAGCTTTACTTCAATCTGTGATTACTTTCCTTTCACCAAATCCTACAAAACATGGAAAAGGCTTGATTTTCAGTTACATTTCTGCTTTTGTTTTCAGCATGGTGCTACTGTTTAAACCTTATCTTTTGAAAAATAAGTATGGCAATTAGATCTGCTTTGGATTCAAATTGACTAGTTCAGATAAATCCTCATCAGATATAAGAGAAGCAAACAAATATTTTAGGGGACATAGTGAAGGAATAAACATATAGGTAAACAAATGCATTTTGACAAAAAATATTGATAGGTGAAAAAAGAACTGAAAGTAAAAGTCTATTTTTAATTTAATTATTTTGTTTTTTCTAAAACATATTTTTCATTTACCGCAATTATTTTCAGAAAATAAAATATGAAACTCTGGACTAATATAAAGGTAACGACACTCAGATATGTGTCTTCCTGGAGATAGGCTGGTCATTATTACAATAGCTGTGTCGAGAGCCAGAGGCATTTTCTCACGTTTAAAGAACATTGTCTAGTTTTATAATTAGAAAACAAAGACTGATGAAAAGATTACCTTTAAGGCTTATCTTGGCTTTTATTCTAAGATATTCTATGGTAATTACTAACATTAAAATGCTATGCAATATGGGTCTCTCTCTATCTCTAACTTAGTATTCTATATTGGATGTAGCCTGAATGCATTTTTAATAACAAAAATTATAACAGAATTTAAGTACACGAATAAATCTCCCACTCTCGTGAGTGGAAATCTAAGAGTTTGGTATCTTGCTGGCTTCAAAACTGTGGGACAATTTTGTCCCTTTTGTTATAATATGTATAACAAACTATGTTGTAATATGCATCTATAGGGCAAACATTTTTCATATGCAATAGGTAAATAGTTGAATATAACAATTAAAATGTAAAATTGTTTCGGCTCACTCATTCTGCATATTTCAGGAGGTAATTTAGCATGGCCCTACCACATAATAATAGTTGAAACTGAAAAACTTCACTATGCTGAATGAAACAACAAACTATATCCTCCCCTCTCCCAATACATGAACCCTGTCTTAGTCCATTTTTGTTGCTATAACAGAATACCTAAGACTGAGTAATTTTGAAAGAAAGAGGTTTATTTTGGTTCATAGTTCTGGAGGCTGGGAAGTTTAAGATCGGGTGTCTGTATCTGGTAGGCTCCTGCTAAGGATCTCATTTGTGGCACATGAATAATAGTGCTGGTTAGAAAAACCAAATAGTGAACAAAAGGACAAACCTTAAATAATGAGAAGATTTAAATAATAAAACACTTTGAAAGAAATGAAAAGAGAATTAAAGCCTAACGAAACAACACTGTTATGGGAGATGAGGCTACAAAATAAATAAATTAATAACAATGAAAGCTTCACATATTACAGTTATTATCTCCTTTAGGTGGAATTGAAAAGCATTTGCAGTGGATTGAAATTAACAACTATAAAATGAGTATAGGATAATACCATTTAGTAGCATCTGTTGTCACTTGGCACCATATGAGCAATTCCTTTATATAAGGAGGTAATTGTCCAAACAACAAATGTTAGATTTCTAATTTAAGCCACTGCATAAGAAAATAAGAAGAGAACAATGAACCACAATCATTTACCTTCAATATAAAGACTGTGTCCTTCTTTTAGACATTGATTTCCACTTCACAGAGCTACAGTGCTTCCTTATACTTTATTACACAAAGCAACATACAAGGTTTTGTTAAGACACAGCACCAAGTTACTTCAATGTTACTTATGGAAAAATTAAGATATTTAAAATTGTATTGCTATTTTAACTGTTTTATTAATTTACTTACAGAATTATTTATGAGATTACATAGGTTATGCATGCTATATATTTAACTATGTTCATGTGTTTACTATTTGTAAAATTTTAAATGCAGTAACATCATATATCTATATATATACATACATATATATACCCACACGTTATAGAAAAATAATATTTGTTTGACCAAACTAATTAGATTTTAAACAAAAATACTATTTTTATCTTTGGAAAGAAAAAATACAATTAAAAATCTATTCTAACCTCTAAATGTATTTTTCTCATTAGATTATAAATTTCCTATAGGGAAAATACCAGATATTTTTCTCTTTATAAATGTAGACACTGGTCAGTATATAGTAACTGCTTACTAGTTGTTTTAAAATAGGATTGGAGGAAACAAAAATGCCTCAGGAAATAATGCTTCTCTCATTTTACAAACTACAATATTTGGCTGTTTCCAGAGTGAACATTATTACTGGCTTTCAGTAGTATCATAGTATCTTTGAAAATCTCCTCAATGATCTTTGTCTCTAATGGATTAAATTATTGGTTTGAGACCCTGATATTTATAACAGCCAAAAACTCCTTTGAGTGTCCTACAAGCATCTTAAATTAAGCATACTTAAAATTAACTTGTCCAATATTTCCCAAATTATATCTCACTACCATTTACTTAATCCATATTCCTAGCAATACCTTTACTCTTCCCATTCTTTTAATTCTCATATTTAAATTCTAATGAATCTGCCTATCAATAATCTTTCAAATCCATCCATTTATTTTCATTACCTATTCTTTTACCGTGTATTTGTTTTAACATCTCTCACTTAGGTTGCATCAATAGCATGTCCAACTTGAAATAATTTTGACTTTTCAATATAAAACCTAGGTTCCTACTGTTAATTCCCCAATGAGTGCTTCTAGTGATCTCCTAAGAGGTACTGGTGAACCTTGTATTCAAAATTCTGGTGACTGTATGGCTGTTTGAGGAGATATTGTAAAACTTCCCTTAAGTTATGTTAGGCAAGCAGTGGAGCAATACAGACGGTCATTTCTCTTATGTGCTGATGCTCAAGTTTATTTGCTTGTCTCCTTTGTGATGAGCACTAATTCTGACTGAATCATGACCAGAAGTTACTTACTGACTTGGAAGTAAAAACTTACTGACTCTTTTGAACTCAGGTTGCAAGGAAACCTGTTGAAATAATATTTTCCTACCAACAAGTTCCTCTATATCCAGTGCCTCCATGTATAGTAGAGACCACCCACCAATGTTGATAAAAAATATAAATGAAAATGAAATTTTAGAAGTACTTGATGTTACAAAAAGATTACGGGTTAATATAATTATTTGGAACAACAAAGACAGTGTTCAAGAACAAAAAGGTATTAGAACTCAGGAGCAAACTCCCAGTCACAATTGCAACAAAGAGAAAAAAATACCGAGGAATACAACTAACAAAGGATGTGAAGCACCTCTTCAAGGAGAACTACAAACCACCACTCAAGAAAACAAGAGAGGACACAAACAGGTGGAAAAACATTCCATGCTCATGGTTAGGAATAATCAATATTATGAAAATGGCCATTGCCCTAAGTGATTTATAGATTCAATGCTATCCCCATCAAGCTACCATTGGCTTTCAGCACCAAATTGGAAAAAAAAAAAACCTTAAACTTCATATGGAACCAAAAAAAGGAGCCTGCATAATGAAGACAATGCTAAGCAAAAACAACAAAGCTGGAGGTATCATGCTACAAAGTCAGGACTTCAAACTATACAACAAAACTACAGTAATCAAAACATCATGGTACTGCTACCAAAACAGAGATATAGACCAATGGAACCGAAGAGACCTCAGAAGTAACCCCACACATCTACAATCATCTGATCTTTGACAAACCTGACAAAGACAAGCAATGGGGAAAGGATTCTCTATTTAATAAATGGTGTTGGGAAAACTGGCTAGCCATATGCAGAAAGCTGAAACTGGATCCCTTCCTTATACATTATGCGAAAATTAACTCCAAACGGATTAAAGATTTAAACATAAGATCTAACACCATAAAAACCCTGGAAGAAAACATAGGCATTACCATTCAGGTCATAGGCAAAGGCAAGGACTTCATGACTAAAAGAGCAAAAGCAATGGCAACAAAAGCCAAATGGACAAATGGGACCTAATTAAACTTAACAGCTTCTGCACAGCAAAAGACACAATCATTAGAGTGAACTGGCAACAATCAGAATGGGAAAAAATTTTTGCAATCTACCCATCAGACAAAGGGCTAATATCCAGATTCTGCAGGGAGCTTAAATAAATTTACAAGAAAAAAAAAGAACAAAATATCAAATAGTGGGCAAAAGATATGAACATAAAATAAGACATTTGTGCGGCCAAGAAACATGAAAAAAGCTCATCATCACTGGTCATTAAAGAAATGCAAATCAAAACCAGGTTGAGATACCACCTCACGCCAGTTAGAATGGCAATTATTAAAAAATCAGGGATCAACAGATGCTAAAGAGGATGTGGATAAATAGGAAAACTTTTAAAAAAATATTTTAACTGTCACAAGTGTTAATTTATTATTTATTATTTTTATTTTTTTATTGCATTTTAGGTCTCATGGTACATGTGCAGAATGTGCAAGACAGTTGCATAGGTACACACATGACAGTGTGTATTGCTGCCTTCCTCCCCTTCACCCACATTTGGCATTTCTACTCAGGCTATTCCTCCCCAGCTCTCCCCCCACCGCTGTCCCTCCCCTATTCCACCCAATAGACCCCAGTGTGTAGTACCCCCTTCCCTGTGTCCATGTGTTCTCATTTTTCCTCACGCGACTATGAGTGAGAATATGTGGTATTTCATTTTCTGTTCTTGTGTCAGGTTCCTGAGAATGATGTTCTCCAGATTCATTCATGTCCCAACAAAGGACACGAACTCATAATTTTTGATTGCTGCATAATATTCCATGGTGTATATGTGCCACATTTTCCCAGTCCAGTCTATTATCAATGGGCATTTGGGTTGGTTCCAGGTCTTTGCTATTGTAAACAGTGCTGCAATGAACATTCGTGTGCATGTGTCCTTATAATAGAACAATTTACAGTCCTTTGGATATATAGCCAGTAGTGGGATTGCTGGGTCAAATGGAATTTCTATTTCTAAGGCCTTGAGGAATCACCACACTGTCTTCAACAATGGTTGAACTAATTTACACTCCCACCAACAGTGTAAAAGTGTTCCTATTTCTCCACATTTTCTCCAGCATCTGTTGTCTCCAGATTTTTTAATGATCGCCATTCTAACTGGCGTGAGATGGTATCTCAATGTGGTTTTGATTTGCATCTCTCTAATGACCAGTGATGAGGGGCATTTTTTTATGTTTGTTGGCCTCACGTATGTCTTCTTTTGTAAAGTGTCTGTTCATATCCTTTGCCCATTTTTGAATGGGCTTGTTTGTTTTTTTTCCTGTAAATCTGTTTGAGTTCTTTGTAAATTCTGGATATCAGCCCTTTGTCAGATGGGTAAACTGCAAAAATTTTTTCCCATTCTGTTGGTTGCCGATTCACTCTAGTAATTGTTTCTTTTGCTGTGGAGAAGCTGTGGAGTTTCATTAGGTCCCATTTGTCTATTTTGGCTTTTTTTTGCCAATGCTTTTGGTGTTTTGGTCATGAAGTCCTTGCCTACTCCTATGTCCTGAATGGTTTTGCCTAGATTTTCTTCTAGGGTTTTCATGGTGCCAGGTCTTATGTTTAAGTCTTTAATCAACCTGGAGTTAAGTTTAGTGTAAGGTGTCAGGAAGGGGTCCAGTTTCTGCTTTCTGCACATGGCTAGCCAGTTTTTCCAACACCATTTATTAAACAGGGAGTCCTTTTCCGATTGCTTGTTTTTGTCAGGTTTATCGAAGATTGTATGGTTGTAGATATGTTGTGTTGCCTCCAATGCCTCTATTCTGTTCCCTTGGTCTATATCTCTGTTTTGGTACCAGTACCATGATGTTTTAATTACTGTAGCCTTGTAGTATAGTTTGAAGTCCGGTAGTGTGATGCCTCCCGCTGTGTTCTTTTTGCTTAGAATTGACTTGGCTATGTGGACTCCCTTTTGGTTCCATATGAACTTCACGGTGGTTTTTTCCAGTTCTGTGAAGAAAGTCAATGGTAGCCTGATAAGGATAGCATTGATTCTGTAAAGTACTTTTGGCAGTATAGCCATTTTCACTACATTGATTCTTCCTAACCATAAACATGGAATGTTTCTCCATCTGTATATATCCTCTCTTATTTTGTTGAGCAGTGGTTTGTAGTTTTCCTTGAAGAGGTCCCTTCCTTTCCTGGTAAGCTGTATTTCTAGGTATTTTATTCTTTTCGTAGCAACTGTGAATGACAGTTTGTTCTTGATTTGGCTCCTTTTAAGTCAGTTATTGGGGTATAGGAATGCTTGTGATTTTTGCACATTGATTTTATATCCTGAGACTTTGCTGAAGTTGTTTAGCATTTTCAGGAGTTTTTGGGCTGAGGCGATGGGGTCTTCTAGATATACTATCATGTCCTCTGCAAATAGAAACGATTTGGCTTCCACCTTTCCTATTTGAATACCCTTTATTTCTTTTTCTTGCCTGATTGCTCTGGCTAGAACTTCCAGTACTATATTGAATAGGAGTGGTGATAGAGGGCATCCTTGTCTAGTGCCGGATTTCAAAGGGAATGCTTCCAGTTTTTGCCCATTCAGTATGATATTGGCTATTGGTCTGTCATAAATAGCTTTTATTACTTTGAGGTACATTCCATCAATACCGACTTTATTGAGGGTGTTTCGCATACAGGGCTATTAAATTTTGTCAAATGCCTTTGCTGAGTCAATTGAGATAATCATGTGGTTTTTGTTTTTGGTTCTGTTTATGTGATGCCTTGCATCCCCGGGATGAATCCTACTTGATCATGATGGATAAGTTTTTTAAAGTGCTGTTCCAATCGTTTTTCCAGTATTTTATTGAAGATTTTTGCATCTATGTTCATCATGGATATTGGCCTGTTTTCTTTTCTTGTTGAGTCTCTGCCGGATTTTGGTATCAGGATGATGTTGGTCTCATAAAATGATTTGGGAAGGATTCCCTCTTTTTGGATTATTTGAAATAGTTTCAGAAGGAATGGTACCAGCTCCTCTTTGTGTGTCTGGTAGAATTCAGCTGTGAACACATCTGGACCTGTGCTTTTTTGTGTGTGGTAGGCTCTTAATTGCTACCTTGACTTCAGACCTTGTTATTGGTCTATTCATAGTTTCGGCTTCCTCCTGGTTTAGGCTTGGGAGGACACAGGTGTTCAGGACTTTATCCGTTTCTTCCAGGTTTACTAGTTTATGTGCATAGAGTTGTTTGTAGTATTCTATGATGATGGTTTGAATTTTTGTGGAATCTGTGGTGATTTCCCCTTTATCGTTTTTAATTGCATTTGTTTGGTTGTTCTCTCTTTTCTTTTTTATCAGTCTGGCTAGTGGTCTATTTTGTTGATCTTTTAAAAAAAACCAGCTCTTGGATTTATTGATTTTTTGAAGGGTTTTTCGTGTCTCTATCTCCTTCAGTTCTGCTCTGATCTTAATTGTTTCTTGTCTTCTGCTAAGTTTTGAGTTTTTTTGATCTTGCTCCTCTACCTCTTTCAACTTTGATGAAAGGATGTCAATTTTGGATCTCTCCACTCTTCTTATGTGGGCACGTATTGCTATATATTTTCCTCTGATGACTGCTATAAATGCGTCCCAGAGATTCTGATATGTTGTGTCTTCATTCTCATTGGTTTTGAAGAACTTCTGTAATTCTGCTTTCATTTCATTGTTTATCCAATCAACATTCAAGAGCCGTTTGTTCAGTTTCCATGAAGCTGTGCGGTTCTGAGTTCGTTTCTGAATTCTGAGTTCTAACTTGATTGCACTATTGTCTGAGAGACTGTTATGATTTTAGTTGTTTTGCATTTGCAGAAGAGTGCTTTACTTCCAATTATGTGGTCAATTTTAGAGTAGGTGTGATGTGGTGCTGAGAAGAATGTATATTTTGTGTATTTGGGGTAGAGAGTTCTGTAAATGTCTATCAGGTTTGCTTGTTCCAGGTCTGAGTTTAAGCTGTGGATATCTTTGTTAATTTTCTGTCTGGTTGATCTGTCTAATATTGACAGTGGAGTGTTAAAGTCTCCCACTATTATTGTGTGGGAGTCTAAGTCTCTTTGTAAGTCATTAAGAACCTGCCTTATATATCTGGGTGCTCCTGTATTGGGTCCATATATATTTAGGATCGTTAACTCTTCTTCTTGTATCGATCCTTTTACCATTATGTATTGACCTTCTTTGTCTCTTTTGATCTTTGTTGCGTTAAAGTCTATTTTATCAGATTTGAGATTGCAACTCCTGCTTTTTTTTGTGTGTGTGTGTGTGTGTTTTTTTTTTTTTTTTTTTTTTTTTTTGCTCCATTTGCTTGGTAAATCTTTCTCCATCCATTTATTTTGAGCATTTATGTATCCTTGCCTGTAAGATGGGTTTTCTGGATACAGCACTCCGAGGGTTTTGGCTTTTTATCCAATTTGCCCATCTGTGTCTTTTGATTGGTGCATTTAGTCCATTTACATTTAGGGTTAATATTGTTATGTGTGAATTTGATCCTGCCATTTTGATGCTAGCTGGCTGTATTGCCAATTAGTTGATGCAGATTCTTCATTTTTTTGATGCTCTTTAGCATTTGATATGTTTTTAGAATGGCTGGTACTGGTTGTTTGTTTCTATGTATAGTGCCTTTTTCAGGAGCTCTTGTAAAGCAGGCCTGGTGGTGACAAAATCTCTGAGTACTTGCTTGTTTGCAAAGGATTTTATTTTTCCTTCACTTATGAAGCTTTGTTTGGTTGGATATGAAATTCTGGGTTAAAAGTTTTTTTCTTTACGGATGTTTAATATTGGCCCCCACTCTTTCCTGGCTTGTAGAGTTTCTGCCGAGAGATCTGCTGTGAGTCTGATGGGCTTCCCTTTGTGGGTGACCCGATCTTTCTCCCTGGCTGCCCTTTTTATTTTCTCCTGCATTTCAACCCTGGTGAATCTGACGATTATATGCCTTGGGGTTGCTCTTCTTGCGTAATATCTTTGTGGTGTTTTCTGTATTTCCTGGACATGAATATTGGCCTACTTTTCTAGGTTGGGGAAATTTTCCTGGCCAATATCCTGAATAGTATTTTCCAGCTTGGATTCATTCTCTCCTTCACATTCTGGTACACCTATCAAACATAGGGTAGGTCTCTTCACATAGTCCCACATTTCTTGGAGTGTTTGTTCATTCCTTTTTGCCCTTTTTTTTCTAGTCTTGGTTTCTCATTTTATTTCATTCAGTTGATCTTCGACTTCTGCTATTCTTTCTTCTGCTTGGTCAATTCAGCTTTTGAAACTTGTGCATCCTTCACGAAGTTCTTGTGTTGTGTTTTTCAGCTCCTTCAATTCATTCATATTCCTTTCTAAGTTATCCATTCTTGTTATCACTTCCTGGAATTTTTTTCAAGGTTCTTAGTTTCTTTGCATTGATTTAGAACATGTTCTTTTAGCTCATTGAAGTTTCTCATTATCCACCTTCTGAAGTCTGATTCTGTCATTTCATCACACTCATTCTCCATCCATCTTTGTTCCCTTGCTGGTGAGGAGTTTTGTTCCTTTGTAGGAGGTGAAGTATTTTGGTTTCCGGTGTTTTCCTCCTTTTTGCACTGTTTTCTTCCCATCTTTGTGGATTTATCCACCTGTGGTCTGAGTAGTTGCTGACTTTTCCATTGGGTCTCTGAGTGGATGCCCAGATTGTTGATGATGAAGTATTTTTGTTATATAGTTTTTCTTCTAACAGTCTAGCACCTCTGCTGTACGACTGCTGAGGTCCACTCCAGGCCCTGCTTCTCTGGGGCACACCTGTAGCAGCTGTGGAACAGTGAGGGATGCTACCAGTTTCTTCTTCTGCTATCTTTGTCCCAGAATGATGCCCGCCAAATGTCAGTCTGATTAGTCCTTTTTGATGTGACTCTGGATATACAGGGGTGAGGGAGCTGCTTGAGGAGACAGACTGTACTTTATAGCAGCTCAAGTGCTGAGCTGTGAGCTCTGTTGTTTATTCAGGGATGTTAGGCAGGTGCATTTAGGTCTACTGCAGCAGAACTTATAAAACCCTTTTTTTTTTCTCTGATGCTCGCTCTCAAGGAGTTAAGGCTTTTTTTATGAGTATCTGTTGCACTGTTCTTCCCAGCTAGGAGGCAGTCTAGTCACTATTTGCCTGCCGAGGCTCCACCCTGCTACCACTGGGTCTGTCCTGTTGCTGTGGGCTCTGCCCTGCTGCTATGGGCTCCACCCTGCTGTCGAGGGCTCTGCCCTGTTGGCAGAGTCTCTCTGTTATGGTGGGTTGCCTTGGAAATGGCAGGCTGCATCAGCAATGGGAGTGTACCTCAGTAGGGGTGGAATGCCTCGGTAGTGGCAGACGCCCCACCCCCAAGAGCTGCACCATCCTGGATTCAGCTGTGCCCGCAGTGAAACTCTCAACCCTGAGCGTTTTGAATAGCTATCTTGTTTGTCCCTGTGGGGGTGGGACTTGCGGAGCCTGATCACCTGGCTCCCTGCCTCAGAGCCCTTTTTCTCTCTCTTTTTCTTTAAGTTGAACAGTTGACTCTCTCCCAGGTGTTTTCATTGCCTGCTGATAGGGCACTGGGATCTGTGTGATTTCCTGTGCAGCGACCAACTGCACCGGCTTAAATGTCACTTCCCAGGAATCTCCTGGTCTGGCTCACTGTCCAAATCCTGTTTAATCAGATGAATATGCTAATCTGCCCTCTCAAATCTCAGATTGCTGGGTTAACAGGGCACCCAGACCAGCACGTTTTGTGTGGGGTGCTGCTGCTCTGCAGCACTGGCTGAAACGGCTGCGCAAGCCAAAAGGGTCTCTCCTACACCTGGGAATTTCCGCGTTCTCTTGGCAACAAAGATCTGCCTGGAAATGCGGCTAGGACTCACCCTTTGCCTTCACTGAGAGTTGCAATCTTGAGTTGTTCCTACCATGCCATCTTGGAAATCCCCCCATGAACACTTTTACATGTTGGTGGGAGTGTAAATTAGTTCAACCATTGTGGAAGACAGTGTGGCAATTTCCTCAAGGATCTAGAACTAGAAATACCATTTGACCCAGCAATCCCATTACTGGGTATATACCCAAAGGAGTGTAAAACCTTCAGCTATAAAGACACAAGCACATGTATGTTCATCGCAGCACTGTTTACAAGAGCAAAGACGTGGAACCAACCCAAATGCCCATCAAAGAAACTGGATAAAGAAAACGTGGCACATATACATCATGAAATACTAAGTAGCCATAAGAAAGAATGAGTTCATCCTTTTCAGGGACATGGATGAAGCTGGAAACCATCATTCTCAGCAAACTGACACAAGAACAGTAAACCAAACACCACATGGCTCAGTCATAAGTGGGTGTTGAACAACGAGAACACATGGACACAGGGAAGGGAATATCACACACCGGGCCTGTGGGTGGGTGGGAGGGCTAGAGGAGTGTTAGCAGGTAATGGGGGCATTGGGGAGGGCTAACATCAGGAGAAATACCCAATGTAGATGACGGGGGGATGGATGCAGCAAACCACGATGGCACGTGTACATCTATGTAACAGACCTGAACTTTCTTCACATGTACTCCAGAACTTAAAGTATAAGAAAAACTTACTTATCTTTTAGTTTTCTAACCATTGCATTATCTTCATCAAATTTAGTAGGTTATTTTATTCATTAACTAAATGACTATCTGTAATTATTGTATTTTTCAGTTCTAGAATGTCAATTTTATATTTCTTAATTATTTGCAAAAATTCCCTGTATTTTTACTTAGCTTCTTAAATATTACACTGCAAATAATTTAAAATATCTTTCTGAATATATCAATACTTGTATTTTGTGTAGTTTTTTTCCATTTTCTTTCATTTTTCTGTTTCTTCTATATAGTTTCATTTTCTGGTATGCCTGATAAATTATGATGAATACTGGTCATTTCTGCTGTGAAAATACAAATGAGAAGTAATATAAATTCTGCTTGACAGTATCTTTCCACAAAAATACTTTACTTTTTCTTATGTTCAACAATTAGGGTAGCTGTAGTTCATAGAGATTAGAGATTAAGCCAATCTGTAGGTAGTTTAAATCTTATTGAGGGGTACACTATGTTGTTCACCCTTAGTTCAAAGCCATAGATCTCTGTGTAACTCAGTTGAAAACTTTTCTCCCTATTGGGGGAATGTGTCCTCTTTCCAGGTTCAAGAGGGGGCATAATTAACATAGATGGGGAATGGACAGAGAGAAAACATTCCAAGAGGGGTAAAAGCGCTGCATAGTCCCGCAGGAAAATCTTTATGCTCAGCCTCTCACAACTTTTCTCTTCTACAACTTTAGAATCACAAGTTGCCTCAACATAAATCTTGAATCAGGTTCACTTTTCCGTAGTTCTTTCCTCAGTTTTTGGCTCCTCTACTGTTCTCTAAATTGGTAATATTTAGTTATAAGTTATATATCTTTCCAATAAGAGAGATATGCTGCAACAAGGTACTTCAGAATTAGTGGAAAAGAAAATGTGGGACTAAGTCTCAGAATCCATGATTTCTGTAAAAATTGTTTTGATTTGAAAACTATTGGTGATCTTTGCCCTACACACAAAAGAAATTTTAGCAAAACCTTTTATGTTTTGATTCAGCTTGAAGGAATGTAAAAACACTTCTTATGAAAGAAAAATGCAGAAAATGGAGAAGCTATTCATCAGAGTGTTGGCTAACTAATGTAACAAAAATAATTGTAAGGTCTGTGGCTAGTTAAAAATCTACTGGTTAGATGGGTCTTATTCCGTTCTACTCAAGAATTGCTCATTTTAAATCTACTTAATATCAATAGCATAAAAATATCTCACTGAAAGTTTTAGCTTACAATTTATTCAATAATTATAAGAGTATAAGTGTGTTTCATTAAGGACAATTATGGCAATATATAAGCAAGATAAAGGTACTGGCCAGTGTTCCTGGTGAGCACTCTCTTCTTGGTTTGCCTTCTCATTGCATCCACACATAACTTTTCCTTGGTGCTTATACAGAAAAAGAGAGAGAGAAAAAGCATGAGCTCTCATACCTCTTTTATAAGAACACTAATCCTATCAGATGAATGCCCTACCCTTATGACCTATTTAATTTTAATTACAATATCAAAAGCCTTATTTCCAAATGTAGTTACATTGATGTTGGGCTTTAACATAGGAATTTTGGGGCAACATAGCAAAATACTCCTATTAATAGGTACATATACTTTTAGCAACTAATACATGACACATGGTATATGGCATAGAGGAAAACAATTATTACAAGATCTCTTTTCAAAGCTTAAGAAAAACAAAAATCCCCAGTCTTGAATTCATGCTTAAAATGTGATTTTACAAACCTCTGACGAGCAAACATGATTATATTTTTTCAAAATGAAGATTTCGTGCTTCCAGTAACAGGAAATGTTTTAGATAGCGAGTCTATAATGCTTTAAATTTACCCTTTGACCAGTTTCACAACCCAAACATAAATAGGGCATGCTGCCCCAGAGCAGTGTTACTTGCTTTTGATTCTGTAAACTTTTGGTGCTAATTCTTGGATACAAGTTCAAGAAAAAAGAGGTCCTCTGAGGATTTCTACACCATTGCCTTTTTCTTCAGAAACAGGACTTTAATTTCTGAGTGATTCAGTTCAGACACAATGACCACTTTGAGATGTAACTCATGTTGCCCTCTCATTTGTTCAGTGTTTGATTACGTCCTTCTTCAGACTATGCTAGAGTAGGAATCTTTCTGACAAGGGTTAAGCCGAAGAGATATGGGGAACCAAAACCCAAGATGATATTTCTTCCTTGTAAGTATAAGCATAGCTTCCTACTTTGGAGCATCAAAAAGAGTAGTTGGCAGATAGTACTGTTTGTTTTGTGGTTATTTACATTACAATTTCTAAAAGAGATGGTAGAATTTCAACTAGGAATTATATTCGATAAATTTTAATGGAAAAAATAAGGATTATTAGAAGGCATAAACAGCCTTAGAAAAAAAGAAACTATTGAAAACACTTGATGAAAAACCAGAATATTGAAAATAATACTTTTAGAAACCTGGCAGAACTAAACTCTGGTTCGCAGGTCCCTGTGAACTAGAGTTCATAATACAAAAGCTTTCACATGGCAGGGGCAAGCTTCAGTTTTAAGAGCACAGGCAATTCAAAAGGTTTCTAATTTTCACTTTTGGAACTGGCAAAGCATTCTATATCTTAACTGTAACAGCCTTGAGACTGAGTTTTTAGTTCCTAAAAATTTTGTACTTGTTGTTTTTCCAATCATTCTTAACCCTCTCACATCAGGTAAATATCTCAATATGAAAGGAAAAAAATTGATATGTGCATAGTACAAATTATATCACATAATTAACACAAAAAGAAGCCTTAGTCTTGAGTGGGAGATGAATGCAGCCATAATAGCGTGGTAAGTTCTTACAATTTTTTGTTGTGTTGGCATTGATTTTGAAGCAGATTTAACTTTCTAGTGCCAGAAGCAGAGTTCAATTACTGTTGACACAGTTTCCACTCCCACACCATAGCCAAATTGATCAAGCTCGTGACCAGAGATAAGAGCATAGAGACATCTGTCCCACCTGGCAGACTGCACTCTCCACTTTTCCTGCTGTGTATACCCCAGGGTCCGTAAGTGTTAAAATTTCTGGACATTCATATCATGATTGTGTCAGTGAAGGCTGTCAATGATCCCTGTGATTGACTCCCAACAGCAAAGCTACCCAAAGAAACCATGAAGGTGTTTTTGTGTTTAGGTCTCTAGTGGTTTCTGGGGACAGTAGATACAGGTAAGTTGGTGAGAAAAACTCAAAGAGGTTAATTTCAAACAATTATAAAGCAATGTAAGAAGTGTTATTTAGAATCCCAATAAGCTTGTTTTTCTCCTTTGGTAATGTTATGGTTTTTATAAATATGCACATATCTAAAATATTGATAGAAGTTAGGAAAGTAGGATATTATTTAAAAATTCATGAACGTGGTTGGAATGCTATGCTTTTTTAAACTATGGTAACAGGAAATAAGCCCATGTCATATGCAATAATTCTCTCATATACAATTTTCTTTTTACTTCCTAAACTAGATATTTCTGCAAAACATTGAATTGCTATTTTGTTATTTACTTTATTGTAAAGACTTTAATTTTTATATTATGTTATGATTAAAGGTGCATCCATTTTAAGATATCAAAGAATCTTGATATGATATGATAAATAATGACTTTAGTTTTATTAGCGTATGCAGATTTTATCTAATGTCCATTCATCATCCTAGTATACATCCAGGGTACTACATTTATATTTTACTGCTCTTTAGGCTTCAATTGGTTGTGGCAGTTTCTCATACTTTTCTTGTTTTTGACTACCTTGACAGTTTTAAGCAGTACTCGTCAGGTATTTTATAAGAAGACCCTCTACCAGAACTTTTCTGATGTTTTTATCATGATTAGATTGGAATTATGGGTTTTCGGTAGAAACACTATCACAAGGTAAAGAGCCATGTTCATCACATTATATGAAGGATACCTGCTATCAACATGATTTGTCACTGTTGATAGTGGCCATTGACACCTGATGGAGGTATCGTCTGTTGAGTTTCTAATGCCAAACTTCTATTTCCCCCAATTCCCATAGTCTACTCTGGAAGAACTCACTATGTACCTCTTATGCTTAACCTCCCTTCTTGAGAATGCAGTCTCTACATAAATTATTTGGCGCTCTCCTGTAAGAGATATTTATCCGTTCTTCATTAATTCATTTATTCAATCACGTATTTATATTACTGAGAGCTCACGGATATTTAAGTTTGGATTATGACACCAGTAATATATATTTTACTGTTGAAATGTTCCAGCTTTTGCCACTGAGAGCTCTCACGGCTGTCTTCTGTGTTCCTTTAGTACAGCTCCATGAGTTTAGGCTTTTTCTTCTCCCTGTACTTAATTTCGGGCACTACAAGATGTTTCAGGCTCATCGTGTGTATTCTCTCACCCAGTCCTAGATTTAGCTATTTCTCTGAGGATCTCTGCCCTTTACTGGAGAATAGTATTACCAAGATTTGGGTAGTATTTGTGCTTTTTCACTAGTGGGATGTTGTTGTTAATGAACTCTCTGAACTAGCAAATTAAGATAATTTGTGTGTTTATACTGGCCAATGTATACACATATATGTATAAATATTTCGAGGTCTAAACATCTGCACTTATATTAAGCTACTCATGAGTTTATAATGATGCCTCTAACCTTAATCTATCACTACATGGATTATTCTAGACTCTTCCTCTTGTTTATACATTACCATCAAACATGGGAAACCTGACATGTACCATTTATCATTCATTAAAGTAATTGTTCAATTCTGGTATTTTTGTATACTGTAATCCAAGTTTTTACCCATACCACTGTGGGACACAACTTTATCAAATAAAGTGCAGTGATTATGTTTTCCCTATAGTCTCACAGACTTCATTCATTTCCCAAATTACTTAAGTAAGCACCTTTTACTTTCACCCTTTTCACTGAGGTTGTTCAATACTTGTCTAATACAGTTAGATACCCCTGTCACCATCTGCACATTTTCCTGAGATCAGCAAGCTCCTAAATGAGCTTTTTCTTAACTTGCATATATTAAGGTTCACTTTGAGTGTTGTAAATTTCTATGGGTTTGAAGAATGAATGGTGATATTATCTATCATTACATATAATACAAAATTGTTTTACTGTCCTAAAAATCCTCTGTGTTTTGCCTATTTGATACTCCTTTGCTACATCAATTAAAGGGGCACTCTGATGGGTTTTGACACAGTTGACTAAGCACACAGCTTTTTGATAATACCTTTTAAATGTGTCTCTTTTTGTCTTCACGTACGTTGGAATAAAATGGAAATTTAAACTTTTGTTTTTTCTTTATCTCATTATAGCTATCAGACTATAATAGATAACATTTTTGAGAAGCTTGAGATGGTGCCTTGAATATTTAATAACATTTAAGAAAATATTTTCAAAATTTTTTTTTGCTGTTAGGGCTTTTTATCTTTCCTCCCAACTTTTGTGTTATGTTCAGAAAGTACATATGCAGGTATGTTACATGGGTTAATTGCATGCCACTAGGGTTTAGTGTAGAAATGGTTTCATCACCCAGGTAGTAAGCACAGTATTTGATTTGATGATTTTGTATTCTCACACTCCTCCCAATTTTCACCCTCAAATAGGCCCTGGTATCTGTTCCTCCCTTCTTTGTGTTAATGTGAACTCAATGTTAATGTTTCCACCTGTAAGTGAGAACATACAGTATTTTGTTTTCTGTTTCTGTGTTAGTTTACTTAAGATAATGGCCTCCAGCTGTAGCCATGTTGCTGCAAAAGAACTGATTTCATTCTTTTTAATGAATGCATAGTGATCCATGGTGCATAAGTAACATTTTTTTTAATGCAGTCTACTGTTGATGCATCTAGATTGATTTCATGTTTTTGCTGTTGTAAAATAGTGCTGCAGTGAAAATATATGTATGTGTCTGATATGGTTTGACTGCATCCCCACCCAAATCTCATCTTGTGTTGTAGCTCCCACAATTCCCATGTCATGGGAGGGACCTGGTGGGAAGTAACTGAATCATGGGAACAGGTTTTTCTGTGCTATTCTATGATAGTGAATAAGTCTCAGGAGAGCTGATGGTTTTATAAAGAGGAGATCTCCTGCACATGCTCTCCTTGTCTGCTGCCATGTAAGACATAGCTTTGCTCCTCCTTTGCCTTCTGCCATGATTGTGAGGCCTCCCAAGCCACGTGAAACTGTGAGTCCATTAGAGCCTTCAAAGCCATGGGGCAGAGCTGCCCAAGGTCATGAGAGCCCACCTGTAGCCCTGGATGTAAGACATATAGCCAAAGAAGATCATTTTGAAAATTTAAGGTTTAATGACTGCCCTAATGAATTTCAGATTTGCATGGGGCCTGTAGCCCCTTTGTTTTGGCCATTTTCTACCATTTGTAATGGGTATATTTACCCAATGCTGGTACACCCATTGCATTTGGGATGTAACTAACTTGCTTTTGATTTTACAGGCTTATAGGCAGAAGGGACTTGCCTTGTCTCAGATGAGACTTTGGACTTCTGAGTTAATGCTGATATGAATTACGACTTTAGGAAATTGTTGGGAAGGCATGACTGGCTTTGGATTGTGAGGACACAGAATTTGGAAGGGGCCAGAGGTGGAATGATATGGTTTAGCTGTGTCCCTACCCAAATCTCATCTTGAATTGTAGTGTCCATAATTCCCATGTGTCTTTGGAGTGACTTGGTGGGAGATAATTGAATCATGGGGAGGGTCATTCCTGTTCTGTATTTATGACAGTGAATAAGTCTTACATGATCTGGTGGTTTTTTAAAGGGGAGTTTCCTTCCATATGCTTTCTTTGCCTGCCACCATGTAAGACATGACTGTGCTCCCCCTTTGCCTTCTGCCATGACTGTGAGACTTCCCCAGCCATGTAGAACTGTGAGTCAATTAAACCTCTTTTCTTTTATAAATTACCTACTCTTGGGTATGTGTTCATTAGCAGCATGAGAACAGACTAATACAGTGTCTTTTAGTAGAACAATGTATATTCCTCCTAACCAGGACAATCAGGCAAGACAGAGAAATAAAAGGCATCAGATAGGAAGAGAGGGTGTCAAACTGTCTCTCTTGAAAGACAGTGTTATTCTATATCTAGGAAACCATACTGTATCTGCACAAAGGCTCCTACAACTGATAAACGACTTTAGTCAAGTTTCAGGATACAACGTTAATGTACAAAATAAGTAGCATTTCTGTATACCAACAATGTTTAAGCTGAGAGCCAAATAAAGAACACAATCCCATTCGCAATAGCCACAAAAAGAAAAAAAATGACTAGGAACACAGCTAATCAGGGAGATAAAGATCTCTACAATGGAATTATGAAACACTGCTAAGAAAATCAGAGATGACACAAACGGAAACATGTACCATCCTCAGGACTCCTTAATACAAACATGAGAATGCTTCTAGATGGAATAAAAGACAGAATTGTGTCCAGTGGAGTAATAGATGGATCAATGCCCCACAGGAATATGAGAGAATAAACTATCAAGAATTAGGAGGAAGGACTCTTAGCACTTTGGAAGGCCAAAGCAGGAGGCACTTGTGCTTAAGAGTTTGAGACCAATCTGGGCAATATAATGAGACATTGTTTCTACAAAAATTAAAATTAAAATTAAAAAAGTACCTGGGCATCATGGCACATGCCTTTGCTCCCAGCTACTCAGGAGGCTGAGGGAGGATTGCTTAATCCCAGAAAGTCAAGGCTGCAATGAGCTGTAATCATGCCACTGCACTCCAACCTAGATGACAGAAGAAAACTCTGTCTTAAAAAAGTTAGGAGGCAAATTTAACCTTAAAATAATATTTTGACTCATGTTTCTAAGAAAAAAAATGCTAAAAGGGAGAAAATAGATTAAAATTAACAAGAATTTAGAAGTGAAGAGAAGAAGAAAGATTGGACAAATGGATATTGACTTTAATTTCAGAAGCAGAGAGTTTATCTGCTGAGACAAAGAAAATAAAAGCTGAGGTGTGTAGGTTTGGATACTATTTAGCAGTTTTTTTTAACAAAAAAATAACCAAAGATGTTTATAATCTTTCTTTATAATGGAGTTTTATTTAATATTAAAGAGCTTCAATTTAGAATAGATAAAATAATTGAATAAAACATGGGTAAATAGGAGGAACAAAAAATAAATGGTGAAAGATATTCATGATTTTGCATTGGCAATACTGAAAAACAGAGTTATAAAAAAACTTATGGTAGATTAGTAATAAGAGTATATTTGCATTCTGACCAGGTAAAGGTCACAAAAGTAGACAAGTAAAATAAAGAAGATCTGCTCTTCTTCAAGAAATATCTCAGTGAATACCCCTTCTTCCATTTTTGATGCTTTAGTCTTCAACTTTCATTCATTAATCACACTTCTCAGGAAGAAGGAGAAACACAAAAAACTACAGAGATAGTTTTATAACCAGACCTAGAATAAATGTATTAGTTTGTTCTCATGCTGCTATAAAGAACTGCCTGAGATTCAGCAAAGGAAAGACATTTAATTGACTCAGAGTTCTCTGTGAATGGGGAGGCCTCAGGAAACTTATACTCATGGCAGAAGGGGAAGCAAATATGCCCTTCATCACATGATGGAGAGAAGGAGAAGTGCTGAGTAGAGAGGGAGAACTCTCTTATAAAACCATCAGATCTCATGAGAACTTACTTGCTATCACAAGAACAGAAGCAAAGAGGTAACTGCCCTGATGATTCAATTACCACCCTTGACACATGGGGATTATAAGAACTACAATTCAAGGTGAGATTTGGGTGGGGACAGAGCCAAACAACATTATTCCTTCGCTGATCTTTTCCAAATCTCATTTCCTCATATTCCAAAACACAATCATCCCTTACCAACAGTCACTGAAAATCTTAACTCATTCCAGCATTAACCCAAAAGTCCAAGTCCAAAATCTCATCTGAGAAAAGACAAGTCCCTTCACCTATGAGGCTGGAAAATCGTAAGTAAGTTAGTTACTTCCTAGATGAAATGGGAAAACAAGAATTGGATAAATAAACTCATTCCAAATGAGAGAAATGGACTAAAACAAAGGGGCTAAGGGCTTCATAGAAGCCTGAAACCCATCAGAAAAGTCAAATCTTAATGGTCCCAGATGACCTCTTTTGACTCCATGTCTCACAAGCAGGTCATGCTGATGCAAGAGCTAGGCTCCCATAGCCTTAGGAAGCTCCACCCTTATGGCTTTGCAAGGTACAGCCCTCCTCCCAGATGTCTTCATGGGTTGGCATTGAGTGTTTGTGGCATATTCAGATGCAAGGTACAAGCTGTCAGTGGACATATCATTCTGGGATCTGGAGTATGATAGCCCTCTTCTCAGAGCTCCACCAGGCAGTGCTAAAGTGGGTACAGCATGTGGGGGCTCCAACCCCACATTTCCCTTCCGAACTGCCCTAGAAGAGGTTTTCCATGAGGGCTCCACCTCTGCATCAAATTTTTTTTTTAAATTTTTTATTGGATTTTAGGTTTTGGGGTACATGAGCAGAGCATGTAAGGCAGTTGCGTAGGAACACACATGGCAGTGTGCTTTTCTTTCCTTCTCCCCTTCACCCACATTTGACATTTCTCCCCAGGCTATCCCTCCCCACCTTCCCCTCCCACTGGCCCTCCCCTTTTCCCCCCAATAGACCCCAGTGTTTAGTACTACCCTTTCTGTGTCCATGTGTTCTCAATTTTCATCACCCAACTATGAGTGAGAATATGCGGTGTTTCATTTTCTGTTCTTGTGTCAGTTTGCTGAGGATGACGATCTCCAGATTCATCCATGTCTCTACAAACGACACAAACTCATCATTTCTGATTGTTGCATAATATTCCATGGTGTATATGTGCCACATTTTTCCAATCCAGTCTATTATCAATGGGCATTTTGGTTGATTCCAGGTCTTTGCTATTGTAAACAGTGCTGCAATGAACATTCGTGTACATGTGTCCTTATAGTAGAACGATTTATAGTCTTTTGGATATATACCCAGTAATGGGATTGCTGGGTCAAATGGAATTTCTATTTCTAAGGCCTTGAGGAATCGCCACACTGTCTTCCACAATGGTTGAACTAATTTACACTCCCACCAACAGTGTAAAAGTGTTCCTTTTTCTCCACATCCTCTCCAGCATCTGTTGTCTCCAGATTTTTTAATGATCGCCATTCTAACTGGCGTGAGATGGTATCTCAATGTGGTTTTGATTTGCATCTCTCTGATGACCAGTGACGATGAGCATTTTTTCATATGATTGTTGGCCTCATATATGTCTTCTTTCATAAAGTGTCTGTTCATATCCTTTGCCCACTTTTGAATGGGCTTGTTTGTTTTTTTCCTGTAAATCCGTTTGAGTTCTTTGTAAATTCTGGATATCAGCCCTTTGTCAGATGGGTAAACTGCAAACATTTTTTCCCATTCTGTTGGTTGCCGATCCACTCTAGTGACTGTTTCTTTAGCCGTGCAGAAGCTGTGGAGTTTCATTAGGTCCCATTTGTCTATTTTGGCTTTTGTTGCCAATGCTTTTGGTGTTTTGTTCATGAAGTCCTTGCCTACTCCTATGTCCTGGATAGTTTTGCCTAGATTTCCTTTTAGGGTTTTTATCGTGCCAGGTCTTACGTTTAAGTTTTTAATCCATCTGGAGTTAATTTTAGTGTAAGGTGTCAGGAAGGGGTCCAGTTTCTGCTTTCTGCACGTGGCTAGCCAGTTTTCCCAATACCATTTGTTAAACAGGGAATCCTTTCCCCATTGCTTGTTTTTGTCAGGTTTATCAAAGATTGTATAGTTGTAGATATGTTGTGTTGCCTCCGGTGCCTCTGTTTTGTTCCATTGTTCTATATCTCTATTTTGGTACCAGTACCATGCTGTTTTGATTACTGTAGCCTTGTAGTATAGTTTGAAATCCGGTAGTGTGATGCCCCCCACTGTGTTCTTTTTGCTTAGAATTGACTTGGCTATGCGGGCTCTCTTTTGGTTCCATATGAAGTTCATGGTGGTTTTTTCCAGTTCTGTGAAGAAAGTCAATGGTAGCTTGATGGGGATAGTGTTGATTCTGTAAATTACTTTGGGCAGTATAGCCATTTTTATGATATTAATTCTTCCTAACCACGAACATGGAATGTTTCTCCATCTGTTTGTGTCCTCTCTGATTTCGTTGAGCAGTGATTTGTAGTTCTCCTTGAAGAGGTCCTTATGTTCCTTGTGAGTTGTATTCCAAGGTATTTTATTCTTTTTGTAGCAATTGTGAATGGCAGTTCGTTCTTGATTTGGCTTTCTTTAAGTCTGTTATTGGTGTAGACGAATGCTTGTGATTTTTGCACATTGATTTTATATCCTGAGACTTTGCTGAAGTTGCTTATCAGTTTCAGGAGTTTTTGGGCTGAGGTGATGGGGTCTTCTAGGTATACTATTATGTCGTCTGCAAATAGAGACAATTTGGCTTCCATCTTTCCTATTTGAATACCCTTTATTTCTTTTTCTTGCCTGATTGCTCTGGCTAGAACTTCCAGTACTATATTGAATAGGAGTGGTGAAAGAGGGCATCCTTGTCTAGTGCCAGATTTCAAAGGGAATGCTTCCAGTTTTTGCCCATTCAGTATGACATTGGCTGTTGGTTTGTCATAAATAGCTTTTATTACTTTGAGATACGTTCCATCGATACCGAGTTTATTGAGGGTTTTTAGCATAAAGGGCTGTTGAATTTTCTCAAATGCCTTCTCTGCGTCAATTGAGATAATCATGTGGTTTTTGTTTTTGGTTCTGTTTATGTGGTGAATTACATTTATAGACTTGCGTCAAAATTGAAAGAGGTAGAGGAGCAAGATCAAAAAAACTCAAAACCCAGCAGAAGACAAGAAATAACTAAGATCAGAGCTGAACTGAAGGAGATTGAGACACGAAAAACCCTTCATAAAATCAATAAATTCAAGAGCTGGTTTTTTGAAAACGTCAACAAAATAGACAGACCACTAGCCAGATTGATGAAAAATAAAAGAGAGAACAAACAAATAGATGCAATAAAAATGATACAGGGGAAATCACCACAGATTCCACAGAAATTCAAACCATCATCAGAGAATATTACAAACAACTCTATAAGCATAAACTAGTAAACCTGGAAGAAATGGATAAATTCCTGGACTCCTGTGTCTTCCCAAGCCTAAACCAGGAGGAAGCTGAAACTATGAATAGACCAATAACAAGGTCAGAAGTCGAGGCAGCAATTAAGAGCCTACCTCACAAAAAAAGCCCAGGTCCAGACGGGTTCACAGCCGAATTCTACCAGACACACAAAAAGGAGCTGGTACCATTCCTTCTAAAACTATTTCAAACAATCCAAAAAGAGGGAATACTTCCCAAATCATTTTATGAGACCAACATCATTCTGATGCCAAAACCCGGCAGAGACCCAACAAGAAAAGAAAACTTCCGGCCAATATCCATGATGAACATAGATGCAAAAATCTTCAATAAAATATTGGCAAGCCGAATGCAGCAGCAAATCAATAAACTTATTCACCATGATCAAGTAGGATTCATCCCAGTGATGCAAGGCTGGTGCTTCAAATTTCTGCCTGGACATCTAGGAATTTCCATACAACTTCTGAAATATAGGTGGAGGTTCTCAACCTTCAATTCTTGACTTCTCTGCACCCACAAGTTCAACATCACTTGGAAGCTGCCAAGGCTTGGGGCTTCCAATCTCTGAAGCCTCACTGGTCACCAAGTCCAAAGACTGCACAAAGTACAGTGCCCTGGGGCTGGTCCATAAAACCACTTTTTTCCTCCTATGCCTCAAGGCTAGTGGTAGGAGGAGTTGCTATGCAGACTTTTGACATGAGCTGGAACATCTTCTTCATCTTGTTGGTTAACATTTGTATCCTCATTATGTATGCAAATTTCTGCAGCTGGGTTGCATTTCTCCTCAGAAAATGCATATTTCTTTTCTATCACATTATCAGGCTGCAAATTTTCTGCACATTTATGCTCTGCTTCTCTGTTAAACATAAGTTCCAATTCCAAACCATCTTTGTGAATACATAAAACTGAATGCTTTTAACAGCACCAAAATCACCTCTTGAATGCTTTGCTGCTTGGAAATAGATATCCTAAATCATCTCTGTCAAGTTCAAATTTCCAAATATCTCTATGAAAGGGACAGAATGCCACCAGTTTTTTTGCTAAAACATAACAAATTCGCCTTTATTCCAGTTCTCAAGAAATTCCCCACCCCCATCTGAGAACACCACAGCTTGAAATTCATTGTTTATATAACTATCAGCATTTTGGTCAAAGCCCTTCAACAAGTCTCTCTACAAAGGTCCAGACTTTCCCACATCTTTTTCCCATGTTGTTTTTTATTTTCTTCTGAGCCCTCCAAACTATTTCAATGTCTTCCCATTACCCTGTTCTAAAGTTGCTCCCACATTTTCAGGTATATTTACAGCAGCACCCCACTACCCAGTGCCAATACACTGTATCATTTCATTCTCATGCTGCTACAGAAAAACTGCCTGAGACTTGATAAATTATAGAGAAGAGGTTTGATGACTCAGTTCCATGTAGGTTGGGAGGCCTCAGGAAACTTACAATTATGACAGAAGGGGAAGCAAACATGTCATTCTTCACATGACGGAAAAAAGGAGAAGTGCCAAGCAAAGTGGAAAAGCCCCTTACAAAACCATCAGATCTTGTGAGAACTCACTCACTATCATGAGAACAGCAGCATAAGAAAACCACCCCAATGGTTTAATTACCTCACACTGGATCCCTCCCATTACACATGGTGATTATAGGAACTACACAATTCATCATGTGATTTAGGTGGGGACACAGTCAACTCATATCAAGAAATATGCATAATTTCTGCTAACATTCCACTGACCACATTGCAATAAAATGGCAGAAGCTGGAAAATGTAGTTATCTACTCTTCTCTTGAAAAGGAAATAAGCTTTGTGAATATATAGTTAGGCTCTTTTATTCAAGTAAACATATATAGAAAACTATTGGTGGTAGCTTAATACAAGTGACAATTTATATTGTTATTTGAAACCAAGCCAAGCAACACAGATTAGAAAAATAAATAGGTTGTTCTGATTTTGTGGAAAAAAAATCAATGAAGGCTATATAGCAGGACAGTCAAGAAAAAAATTGACTTAAATTTTTATTTGAATTTAATTAAAGTTTGACTCGATCAATGGAGTAAAATCTAGGGGAAGAATGTCTTTACTAGTAAAAAGGGTGTAACTTTCTTAGTATAACTGACTTTAGCCAAATATATTCTCATAATGATCTAATTCACAAAATTTCCTAGCACTGCAATGATATATTAATGCTATTATTAGTAGTAGTTTTTTTGAGATGGAGTCTCACTCTGCCACCCAGGCTTGAGTGCAATGGTATTTTTTCAGCTTACTGCAACCTCTGCATCCCAGATTCAAGAGATTCTTTCACCTCAGTCTCTTGTGTAGCTGGGACTACAGGTACATGCCACCACACCTGGCTAATTTTTATGTTTTTAGTAGAGATGAGTTTCACTATGTTGGCCAGGCTGGTCGTGAACTCAAGACCTCGTGATCCGCCTGCCTCAGCCTCCCAAAGTGTTGGGGTTACAGAAGCGAGCCTCTGTTTAATGTTATTTTCCATCTTTATGGATGTTACTATAAAATGTAAATATGTTTGCTGTTTTATTTAAATAATATCCACCAAATGCCTACTATGTAACAAGCAAAGAACAAGATAGTCACTGCAGATAAAAATTACGAGGCCCTTGCCCTCAAGAGTTTAAAATTCAACGTGATATTCACACAGATATATTTTTAAAGGAATACATTATGGTAACTTCTTAAATGGAGATATAGAAAAAATGCAATATCCATATTAGGAAAGGAACACTGAAATCAAGAGATAGTAGTGTGATATTTAAAAACTTGAGTCTTAGAATAAGGTACACCAAGAGACAATTCTTTCCTTTGCTACTTACTTAGTTGTGTGGTCTTGTACAAGATACTTAACCTCATAGGGCTTCAGCTACCTCATCTGTACATGGGAAAAATGATTACACCAGTAATATTGTGAATTTTAATTAAACAATGTGTTTTGTAAATGTCAGACACAATTTATAAAGCCCTATCTGGAAAAATCAGGAAAGAATTTAAAGGGTTCATCCAACTGAGCTTTAAGGTTTGAATAGAAACATTCCAGACAGGTAAGTGGAGAATAATATCTAAGAGGAAGAGGATTACATGCAAGGGAAAGAGATAGGCAATTACATGGTGAATTTCCACATTCAAAAGTGGTTTCTATGAATGGATTCAAAATACAAGCAATTATTACATAACCATGAAACCAGATACATAGGTAGGATCCAAATTATGAAGGCCCAAGTGTCACATTCAGACTATTGAAGGGAGGTTGTCACCAAAATTTTTGATCAGTTAGAGGAATATGTTTATATTTGTACAATAAAATAATCACTTTTGCAGTAATGCTAAAAATAGAAATTTGACAAGACAGGTTAAGGAAGGAAAAGTGTTACAGTGAAAGACAACAAATTGTATGCCAACTTGATGATAATTAGAAATGGTGAGAAAAGATTGAAGAAGTGAAGCTGGAGAGGTAAGCACAAAATCTAATTTTATTATGGAGATTGAATTCATAGTGGCCTTTTGGATGGGGGATATAAATGATGAAAATTTGGTGAGTTTTCTCAGTTGGGTTAGTGACTTATTTACCAGGATGCTAAACAGAGTAGGTGTAAGTTTGTCATTAAACTAGACAATAATAAATGGTTGAGATATATTGAAATTAAACATTCCATGGGATATCTAGGAATAGATGTTTTATCAAATATCTTGCAGAAAGATTTAGGTATCAGAAGACAAATCTAGACTGTATTGATTGACTGGTGAACTATTCCTCCACAGATAGTAGTTGGAGTCGTGGATTATAAAGAATCCCAAAAATGAGGTTAGGAAGAAGACTGACAGGATAGCTTTAGAGTAATCAACATATAAGAAGTGAGCACAAGAAGACCAATCCATATAGTTTATGAAATTGTGAAAAACTAGAATTGATTGTGCTTAAGAAACAGTGTTAGGGAGAACTTCAGCAGTTACTTGTGAAAAATGGTGATTTCTGGATTCTACCAAAGACTTACTGAATTGCAATCTTTGAGGCTTTGCAAGATTGTGTTTTAAAAGTTCAGTAAATATAGTCTATGTTGTAAACGACTATTTAGAATAGTTACCATCTTGCAATAAATTGAGGGTGTTTGGTTGATAAAGGCATGGAGACACTGAAAAAATCTATATACTCATTTTAAGATTTGGCAATGGAAGAAAGGAAAGAAAGATAAATTGTAGGATAAGTGGGAAAATAAATATGTGTTAAGCATAAAAGATACAAAGGTAGGAAAGTGGTTACAGAAAGAAATTAGGTAAGTAAATTACCTTACCTGTCTATGATTTGGTGTCTTTTGGTAGAAAAAATAAAAGTACCTACTTCCTTAGGAGTCTCATAAAATTAAATAAAAATAATCTAGAAAAGACTTTTGTACAATGCTTGCACATGAATAAGTACCAAATAAATATTAGGTATTTTATTAGTGACATTTCTTCAGTTTCCAGGATGGTCCTGGGCTAGGACAGGGTAAGAAATACAAATCTTAACATCCATCTTTTATGTATCTCAAACATACACTAACTAGAAATAAAATACAATACACTTACAAGTAAGTAAATTTCTGCATTTATCCTTCCTTCAATAGGTAACTTGTTTTAGGAATATTCTAAAACATTTGAGAACAATAAATCCAACATTTTCCAGCTAGGATTATCAGAAGAAAATCCCCAGCAGCAATATCTACAGCAATTAAACTTAGATGGAGTATTAGATATAGGTAGCTAGCTAGCTAGCTAGATGATAGACAGATACTGATAAAAATCTTTCTATGCTGTCTAAATATGCCTTGTTGATAGAAAGGATACATCGTTCCCTCAGCAGTTAAAATTTCAGACACTGTTTGATTTTCAGAAACGTACATGTTTAAACACTTGGATTTGCATTGTTCTATTTGTTAGTCAAACCTGTAAACTAGTCCTTGAGGAAAAATTCACAGTGAAAGTTTGCCAAATAAAATTAAGACAAAATATATGAGAACAGTTACCTCTATGAGCATACCCTGGTGAACAGATATTTAACTCCTGAGTGAACAACAGGTAACATTATATTTGGATATTAGTAAACTGCTTCTAATGAAAATGTATACAAAGCTAATTTTTCCCCCTGCTGCTGTCCCTTTGGTTAATGCTTTCCTAGCAGCGATATATTTATAAATGCATAGTATATGCTTAACATCCAAGAGTAGAAACAAATATCTGATCCTTACCAATAAGCATTCCAGATAAGCACACACTCTAATTCATACTTGGGTTTGATATTTAATTAGGTGAATAGTCATATTTACTCTCTCATAAATAGTATTTAATGACTTTCTATGTAAATAAAATATGTTGGTTCTTACCAAATGCCTTAGCTACACAATATTTGCTTAATAATAAACTCTTGGATGGTGTTAAAACAATATTTATTTTATTTGCATTATTACATGTGCTTCAGACTATAATGTAACAGCTTTGTGCTGTAAAATATTATTACACTATTATAAAAACATTACTTGTGACTTAAATTCAACAAGAGTGACAACAAACGAGGCAAAATCTTCTCTCACGATATGTTATTATGTTTACATGTTGACCATGAAAATGATTTCAACATGCATTTTTATCTCTAGCATTTAGGAAAATATACATATTAAAGAATGCAACATTTCAATGAAATATTCCAAATTTAAAGTGAAGACTAGGATGTAACAACCTCCCCAAAAAGAAGTCTATTTATAATTACAAATGAGAGATTGAATTTGATAGTGTCCATGTTATTTGAGTTGATTTTTTTATTGTACTTTAGGTTTTGGGGTACATGTGCAGATCATGCAGCATTGTTGCATAGGTACACACATGGCAGTGTGGTTTGTGGCCTCCATCCCCCTGTCACCTATATCTAGCATTTCTCCCCATGTTATCCCTCCCCAATCTCCCCATCCCTCTCTGTCCCTCCCTTAGACGCCCCAAAAGACCCCAATATGTGATTCTTCCCTTCTTGTGTCCATGTGTTCTCATTGTTCAACACCTGCCTATGAGAACACGTGGTGTTTGATTTTCTGTTCTTGTGTCGGTTTGCTGAGAATGGTGGTTTCCAGATTCATCCATGTCCCTACAAAGGATAAAAATCCATCATTTTCTATGGCTGCATAGTATTCCATGGTGTATATGTGCCACATTTTCCTTGTCCAGTCTATCATCAATGGTCATTTGGGTTGGTTCCAGGGTCTTTGCTATTGTGAACAGTGCCGCAATGAACATACTTGTGCATGTGTCTCTATAATAGAACCATTTATAATCCTTTGGGTATATACACAGTAATGGGATTGCTGGGTCAAATGGAATTTTGTAGTTAGAATATCTTATACACAATGGAGTTTTAGACATGACGTTGTAATAAATGAATAAGAATTCCATTTGTTCCTCAACCCAAGAAACCTACATCATGTATTTGTTGACTAAAAGTATTAGGAGTTGAGAACATTTGAATGCTATCTCAGGAATAAAGAATAGAGACAGGGAGTTAAGCTAAGTGGGGAATGTGTGTGTATGTGTGTGTATGTGTGTTGAAATATATGTGTATACACACACATATCTACGTATATATATATAATGTTTTAACCATTTTTAAGTGTACTGTTTCATTGAATTAAGCACATTACCATTGTTGTGCTAACTTGGGTATTAAGGGCTAAATATTAACTCTTACAAATGCTATCATTCAACATTACTTTTTGCTTTTCAGAGCCTGTGTGCTATTGAGGAAGGCAGATCTGACAAAAGTAGTTTTGATTTAGAGATAAATATCTGAATAGTCAAAGAGCAGTGGGATAGAGATATTGTTTGTTAAGCAGGAGGAATTGCTTTTACTACTTTGAATAGGATGAAACTAGGGATTCTAGGCTCAATACCAGATATATTCATTATTAGAAATGACAATATGGTCTCTACTTGTTAACATTTTTTCTTATTTTCAAATTGTTTATAAACTTGATAAATGCAAGTGCTGCTATTTTGTTGCTATAATCATTCCTCCATTTCAGAATAATAGGCCATTTATAAAACATTTAAAATAGACATAAAGGTATTATTTCCATATCATCAGATTGAAAGCCAGTGTGGTAACACTGACCTTCTTTAATGCTGATATGAAAACTTAATCTCCCATGTTAAACTGCTTCTGGCAAAATCAGCATAATTCAAATGAGCTCAATGCCAAAGATAAAATAATAGAAAGAAAAAAAATTTTAGGGAGTTTGTACCCGGAATGTTTATGAATATACATGATTAATTAGGAAAATCAATCAATGTGCTCATTAAGGAACGATGAAAATGCTACCACTAACCCTTGAAAAGGTAAAGATTCAATGAAGTGCCACATAATTTGTATTTCAGAACATCGTGTCTGAATATTTCTGAACAAATAACTAACTTTCTAATCAATCACCATGGCATGTGCATACCTATGTAACAAACCTGCGTGTTCTACACAGGTACCCCAGAACTTAAAGTAGAATAATTTTGAAATTAAAAAAGAATAGATGTCTCATCATGCCATAAATTTAATTGGTTTTGCTCTCATATATTCATAGTAACTCATCAAATTAACAGTTTAAGTTTTATTCTTCCAAATGTTGCACACTCATCCACTATCAAGAAAATCAGGTAAAACTGATTATATATATACACAGACACACACACACGCACATATGTACACAGACATATAGATACACATACACACATATATGTACACAGACATATAGATACACACACATACATACACACACACACAGTGGCATGATGGAAATTTGTATTATTTTTTAATTCATTCTGGAAGTCTTGGAATTCTTTCACACAAACTGCTCCTTGCAGGCTGAATAAAATGCTCATTTTCTCATTGGTTCCTCTGAGATTTGGGGACATACATTTTTCAGTCTACTAAGAACATTTTTTTATTTCCCACAGTGTAAGTAATCTTCAGTAAAATGACTGTATCATTAGGTAAAACATATTAAAACTGTCAACCATTTTAAACATTAACTGTAGAATGAATTTCTGCTATTACCACTGAATACTGCTTCCTGAACACATGTCCACATAGTATTTCCTTAGAGACATCTTACTGAAAAATTGTCTGAATCTGATCCATATTTAGGCTGACATTCCCATTATTCCAAATGGGAAAATGTCAGCAATTACAGTTCATTCACTGAGTGACAGGCACTGTTCATATTCATAGATTTTCTCTCTTAGTGTCTTTCTTGGTTCATCATTTAAAGCCTCTTTTTATTTTTTTTAATAGAATTTGGCCTCAAATCCAAGAAATGTTACTGTATTAATAAATTCCCGAGGCCAATAAGAAGCAATATGATCTGAAAGGAAGAAGAGACAATGGAAGAACAGCAGTATTACTATTACTAGTTAGCAGGCCTGGCCCACAGTGAAATCAGAAATAGCTGAAATTTATCTCTAGTCCATCTCTTCTCTTATATCATTTCCTGTCAATATTTCTTTCTAGCCACTTCAGCTCTGTATTTCCAGAAATGCAGAGACATTGGGCCACAGCTGCTTTCTACATTTCCTGGGAGAGATTTACTTTTTTATTCATCTGTTTCCTGACTTCTTAGAAAAATAGTAATTATTATATAATTCTACCATATTCTGCCTTATTGGCTAATGTGAATTATCTCATATAGATTTACTAATTTGAAGAAATAAATTTTACCATAGTGTGTTAATCTTACGATACTTTCTTCTCTGGCATGGGGAAGTTTTATCCTCATCTTATCAGAAAGTGAGGCCAGTGGTTTCTTCCTTCATGCCACATCTCAAATCCTTTATAGTGCTACTTCATGTTTTGAATGAAACATCAACTTAGCTGGTAGTTACCATCTCCAGCGGCCACCAGAGACCCAGACAAAAGAGCACCAGCAAGAGATTCACCTTCCTGGGTCTGAGGCACACTTGGAAGCCACACAAACAGAAATCGGGAAGAAAAAGAAAGGAACTCATGGGTCAACAATATAGTCTGGTCCAGAGCATTTTTCAAACAGGTTTTCTGCAGAGAGTTTTAATTGGTGGATTTAAAGCAAGAAAGCACAAGTTCCAGGAGGTAATGCAGTGACTATCAGGTAGTCATGTGGCATATCTGCACAGTTCATGCAGGGTGTGAAGTCAACAGGTAGTTAAGCAAGCTGAATCTAGCCGTTGTGTAGTGACTGGCCATAAAGGCAGATATTTAGATGGACCACATTGAGGAACTGGGGGTGGGTGATGCAGAACTGGAAATTGTGTCAAGGATAACTGAGGCCTGCTTCTAGTACGAGAAAGTCCAACTTATATTTAAAATGGATGCTGAGGCAACATAAAATTATAAACATTCATTAAAGTGTCTTAATTCAGATCTATAGCTACTCATTGTTTATAGTGGTTTTGAAACTTGTCTTCTTATTTATAGTATTTACATTTTCTAGGTTATCAAGGATTTCTTGATTGACTTACACATTCTATATGTTGCCTGCACCTTGTCAGTCCACCTTTGTAAAATTTGATTGTGTATTTAAGAAATACAGCTGCTGTGTAGTCAACAGAATTATTTCCAGTGTAGTTATTAAAAATACTAAAGTATTTTTCAAATCAACTTTATCGAGCCATGATTTACATACAATAAAATGCATTTAAGTACATTTAAGTGTACAGTTCAGTGAGTTTTGACAAATATATATTATATATATGCCCCAGAAACCATATCGCAATCAAGATAGAGAACATTTTCATCTCCTGGAAAGTTTTCTCATGTCCTCTATAATCATTCACTAACACCCTTGGCTCTAATCCAACCCTGATGCATAAAATGTTTTCAAAACTTATTTTTAATGTATAGCTGAACAAAGTAAAATATGTCACAGTCCAGAAACAATCAGAAACTGAAAAATCAGAGGAATAAACAAACACTGGAGCTAGTGTTGTCCTGATCAGTTGGTGAATCCTGGAGGTTCACAGCCTCAGTTTAATTAGGATATTTGCAAAAATTGAGCACATACTAGGTCATAAAGCAAGCCTCAACAAATTCCAAAAAGGAGAGATTATACTGACTATATCCTCTATATAGTAAGATAATTAAGATGGAGGGAAGTAAGTTTATTTCTTAATAGCTCAAAGATGCAAGAGGAAATTATAAAAACAATAAGGAACACATAATTAAACTATTTTAAAAACTCATATTTAAATAAATACGATATAGCTAAATAATTTTAAAGAGAGAAAACTGTTTATTTGAATGTTCATTTTTTTTTTTTTTTTGAAACAAAGTTTCTCTCTTGTTACCCAAGCTGGAGTGTAATGGCGCGATCTCGGCTCACCGCAAACTCCACCTCCTGGGTTCAGGCAATTCTCCTGCCTCAGTCTCCTGAGTAGCTGGGATTACAGGCACGCGCCACCATGCCCAGCTAATTTTTTTTGTATTTTTAGTAGAGATGGGGTTTCACCATGTTGACCAGGATGGTCTGGATCTCTTGACCTCGTGATCCACCAACCTCGGCCTCCCAAAGTGCTGGGATTACAAGCTTGAGCCACCGTGCCCGGCTGAATGTTCATTTTTAAAAGGAAGAAAGCCTGAAAATGTGATATGCGTTTTGAATTAAAAAATTCAAAAAGGCAATAGTATATTACATTGCATGTACTCTGCCCCAGGAAAGCAGGGGTGACCTTGAGACAGTTAATACTTTCATTCCTGAAGGGAGATCATGGTGTCCACCCCATCCCCAGGACTATCCTCAATTCCTCCATTATTTCTCATCTATCTTATCTAAGCTTGGGGAAATATTTTATAATGGCTTTTAATTTTGATAAGGATCATAACTTAAAATTAACCACAAGAGACTTCCTTTGAAGGGACTTCATTTTAAAGGGATGGCTGAGCTTTGAGAGTGTCTATTTGACCAGAGTGGAAGAAAGAGAATCAAAGAAAGGGTAGGAGCAGGGAGCAATAAAGATTTTTAAGAAACTAGAAAGAAAATATAGGATAAAGATAAGTTCAAGTTGTAGTTTAGAGTAATCCAATTTCAACATAATCTGAAGTTTTCTATATATTTTTATTTGACTTGATAAAGGAATTCTTGAGCAAGCAGTTTTGAAATTTGAATGCTTTTCTGCAATCTTCCTCATACCAATTAAATGCATATATAGATTATATGGTTTGGCTGTGTCCCCAGCCAGTTCTCATCTTAAATTGTAACTCCCACAACTACACATGCCATGGAAGAACCCTGTGGGAGGTGATTGAATTTTGTGGGTGGGTCTTTCCTTCACCATTCTCATGAGAGAGAATGAGTCTAATGAGATATGATGGTTTAAAAATAAAAATGAGAGTTTGCCTGCACAAGCTCTCTCTTTGCCTGGCACCATCCACATAAGATATGTCTGGCTTCTCCTTGACTTCTGCCATGATTGGGAGGCCTCCTCAGTCATGTGGAACTTTGAGTTCTCCATTAAACCTCTTTCCTTTGTAAATTGCCCAGTCCTGGGTATGTCTTTATCAGCAGTGTGAAAATGGACTAGCAAAGTAAACCACTGAATGCTTGGGAATTTGCCCCCTTTATTTTTCTATGAATATCTTTTTTATTTGACAAATTGTGCAAGGTGTTTGAGTACTGTGGTATGTGGCTTGGTATTTCTGCTAGCAGAGTTGCCTCTACCTGACATATTTATTTTTCCAGCATCCAAGTTTGGATCTCTAGACCAAATGGAAGTTCTGTGAGAAACTTGATATTCCTTGAATCCCTCTGTGCTTAAACTTAGTAGAGTAGATTCTTATGTCTGTACGTAAGATTCAGAAATTGATATAGTACTATTTCAGTAACACAGAACTGGAAACGTCAACCTGGAATATTGAGAAAGTTGTCTATTGGGTATGTCCCATATCTTGAACCAATATATATCTTTCCTCAGAAATAATCCACATACAATTCACCCACTTAAAATATATACTTCAATGTTTTTTATTATATTCACAGAGTCGTTCAGTCATCACCACAATATAATTTTGGAAAATTATTGTTATTCTTAAAATAAGTCCCATACCAATTAGTAGTTATTCCCTATTCCCAGGCACTCATTAATCTACTTTCTGAGAGATTTTCCTATTGTGAACATTTCAGGTAAATAGAGTCATACAATGCATGATGATTTTGTCACTGGCTTCTTTCACTTAGCATAATGTTCTCAAGGTTAATTCATATTGTAGGTTGTATGACTTCTTTGCTCCTTTTTTTCTTTTCTTCCCCTCCCTCCCTTTAAATACACTGTATTTATATCCATCACTCAGTAACAACTCCAACTCCAAGACAGATATGCAACCCCCTGGGTACAAGGCTCATGCCCACTGGGGTGGCTGGGAGCTGCTGCTCCAGTGGAACCATTGATGATGGCTGATTGCTCATTCACACATAGACTATACTTCCCTTTCTAGACACTGGGAAGCTGGCTGCCTTGCACTACCATTGGGTAGGCTCAGCTGTGATGCTCTGGCCAGGTGTACTGTAAAGGGGGCCTTTGTGTTTCATTTCTTCTTCTGGTAGAGGATCTGGTTTTGGTTAAATGCAGAGGTCATGAAAACTGGAGAGGACCTGGAAGAAGAAGTGAGTGTACTTGGAAGGTAGGCGAAGTGGGTTGTCTCTGGGACCACTACTGTGCTCTACAGTGCGATCCAGGCCTGCTCTGGAATGACCAAATCACACATGATGCTGGACTCTCTTTGTCATCACATCTTCCTTGTCACACAGAGGTAGGCAAATGAAGAATGGTAAAGCAGAAGTTCCACACATGTTCACACTGACGTGGTTGGGCTTGGATCATAATTTCTAAAGAAACAACCTTGAACACCATAATCCTTGGTGTTGACATAACAAAAGATCAAAATTCCTAAAGTTAATATCCCTAAAGTCTAAAATTCCTAATGTCAAAAATCTGAGTATCACATTCACAGCATAGTGCATTATGTTAGGTCAACTCTTATGTACTGTCTCCATGAAATTGCTCCTAATCTATCTCTAATGTGAAAGTGTATCCTATAATATACTTTTTCATATATACAATTTTTAAAGTTTTTAAAAAATTTTCCCCACTATTTTAACTTGTCAGAATTATTTTTTACAATTCATTATGCTATGTATTTTATCTTCATGTTATTTCCAGTATAAATTGTGCAGAATCTTATAGAGAGGTCTAATTCTTTTTATTCAAATTTTTTTGCGAATTCGACTCCATGAAAGTGTATTGTCATAACACTGACTTTGTGTATAAACATTGCATATGTATGTAGAAATATTGAAACATCCTCAATAAATGAAGAGATATATTTTTTGTACATCTGTATTTGTAAAAGATAAAATTTATTGACATCTCAGCTCTCTGGGTGACTGCATATGTGGTGGTGACACGTCTCAGTTTTTGATCCATTTCCTCAAAAGATTTTGATAGTTCATGATATTTCGGATGACCACAGTTATAAAGCTGGTGCACACAATGACTAACCATAGTAATATGTTTTTATACATTTCCCTTTTTGACTTGTTTATGACTATGGTTTATCTGTTTATTGCTATTTTACTCTTTCAACTGTCATGCTTACAAAAATATGCATGTTTTATTGTCTATTTTATTGTGTAAAGCGGCCTATGAAGTGTTATGTTGTTTTATGTTTCTCAAATAATCCCCCTTACAAAATGTAAATAAATATAATTTTTGACATTCTTTTTTCCTGAAATATGGTTTATGGATTTGATGTTTTGGGATTTCAACATTCAAAATTATGATATCTGGGATTGTGTCTTTTCAAATTATGATCCACTCCCAGCCTGGATTATAAGGGAAATTATTTTTGTTATTTGTTTTTTCTTGTCCAAAGGCTTTTTTCCATTTTTGATAAGATGGCACAGAATATAAAATTTACCATTTTTAAATGTGCAGTTCAGGGCTATTAAATATATTTATAATATTGAACAGCTGTCACCAACATCCATCTTGATAATTCTTTGACCATGTAAAACTGAAACTCTATACCCATCAAACAATAAACCTACATTTCCCTCTGCCCCAGTCCCTAGCAACCATCCTTCTACTTTCTGTTTCTACAATTTTGACTGCTCTAAGTACCTCCTATAGGTAGAATCATGTGGTATTTGACTTTTTTGACTAACTTATTTCACTTTGCATAATGTCTTCAACATATGTAGCATATGTCAGAATTTCTGTCCTCTTTAAAGCTGCAAAATATTTCATTATATAAATATACCATATTTTATTTTTCTAAGAATCAATTAGTCAACATTCGGGTTCAACCCACATTTTGGCTATCATAAATAATGCTGTCATGAACATTTATACAAGTGTTGGTGTGAACGTAAGCTTTCATACATACTTAAGATCACACAGTAGTATGTTTAACATTTTGAGGAACTACCAAACTGATTTCCAAAATAGGTGCACCATTTTATTTTATATTACTACCAGCAATGTATAAATGTTGTAATTTCTTCTCAACCTTGCCAATATGAATTATCCTCCTATTATCCTTTTTTATTATAATCATTCTAGTGGGTGTGAAGTGGTATCTCACTGGAGTTTTGAATTGAACTGAACAAATGATTAATGATTTTGAACATCTTTTCATGTGCTTATTGGTCATTTTATATAGATCTTGATAAAGGTGGTCTTTGCTCATTTTGAATTAGATTATTTTCCTTTTTGTTGCTCATTTGCAAGAGTTATTTATAAATTCTACATACAAGTCCCTTATCAGATATAGGATTTGTGAATATTTCCTATATGTTTACTTTCTTGATGGTGCCCTTTGAATAAAAATGTTTTTAATATTAATGCAGTCTAATTTATCTATCTTTTCCTTTTTTTTGCTTGTGCTTTTAAAATTTTTATTTATTTACTATTTATTATTTCAATAGTTTTTTGTGAATAGATGGTGTTTGGTTACATGGATAAGTTCTTTAGGTGTGTGATTTTTGAGCTTTTGGTGTGCACATCACCTGAGCGGTATATGCTGTTCCCAATATGTAGTCTTTGATCCCTCACCCTCCTCCCACCCTATAATCCCCAGAGTCCATTATATAATTTTTAATGCCTTTGCTTGCTCATATCTTAGCTCCCAATTCTAAATGGAAACATATGACGTTTGGTTTTCCATTTCTGAATTGCTTCACTTATAATAATGGTCTCCACCTTCATCCAGGTTGCTGCAAATGGCATTATTTCCTTCCTTTTAATGGCTAATATTCCAGCTGAATTCTATCAGGCACTAAAAGATGCATTGGTATCAAGCCTACGGAAACTATTCCAAAAGACAAAGAAAGGGAATCCTCCCTAAATCATTCTATGAACCCTAATACAAAAGCCGGGAAAGGGCATAACAACACCATCAACAACATAACTGCAGACCAATATCCCTTCATAGATGCAAAAATCCTCAAGAAAATACTAGCTAACTGAATTCAACAGCATATCAAAAAGATAATACAACATGATCAAGGGGGTTTTATACCGGAGATGCAGGGTTTGTTTAACATATGCAAGTAAACAAATGTGATACACCACATAAAAAGAAATAAAAATAATCATATCATCATCTCAATAGCTGGAAAAGAAGTGTTTGACAAAATCCAGCATTCCCTTATGATTAAAACTCTCAGCAAAATTGGAATAGAAGGAACATACCTTAAGGTAGTAAAAGTCCCCTGTGATAAATGCACGGCTAATATTATACTAAATAGGGAAAACTTGAAAGCATTCCTGAGAACTGGAACAAAACAAGAATGTTCACTTTCACCACTTTTATTCAACATAGCACTGAAAATTCTAGCCAGACCAATCAGAGAAATAAATATACCGATCGAGAGAATGAAATAAAGGGCATCCAAACTGGCAAAGAGGAAGTGAAATTATCACTGTTCACTGATGACATGATTGTATACATAGAAAACTAAAGACTCATCCAAAATCTACTAGATCTAGTAAATGAATTCAGTAAAATTGAGAATATAAAATCAATGTACACATGTAAATAGCACTGCTATACATCAACAATGACCAAGGTGAAAATCGCATCAAAAACTCAATCCATTTACAGTAGCTGCAAAAAATAGAATAAAAATACTTAGGATTAAACCTAACCAAGGATGTGAAAGAGCTGTCCCAAGGAAAACTGCAAGACACTGCTGAAAGAAAACATAGATGACACAAACAAATAGAAGCATATCGCATGCTCATGGAAAGGTAGAATCAATATTGTGAAAATGTCAAAAGCATTAAATGACAAATTTAATGCAATTCCAATCAAAATACTACCATCATTTTTTATAGAACTTGAAAAAATATCCTGAAATTCATATGAAACAATAAAAAAGCCTGCATAGCCAAAGTAAGATGAAGCAAAAAGAAAAAAATCTGAAGGCATCACATTACCCAATTTCAAACTATACTACAAGGCTAGAGTTAAAACAGCATGGTCCTAGTATAAAAACAGGCATATAGACCAATATGAATGTAACAGAATAGACAGCCTGGAAATAAACTCAAATACTTACATCCAACTGATCTTCAACAAAGCAAATGAAAATATGACGTGAGGAAAGGACACCCTGTTCAACAAATGGTGCTGGGATAATTGGCAAGCCACATGTAAAAGCATAAAATTGATCTTCTTCTCTCACCTTATATAAAAATCAACTCAAGATGGAACAAAGACTTAAATGTAAGACCTGAAGGCATAAAAATTCTGGAAGATAACATCAGAACAACTCTTCTAAACATTGGCTTCGACAAAGACTTCACTGTCAAGAGCCCAAAAGCAAATGCAACATAAACAATTAAAAATAGATTGGACTTAAACTAAAAAGCTTCTACACAGCAAAATAAATAATCATCAGAGTTAACAGACAACCCAAAGAATAGGATATAAATCTTTGCAAACTATGCATCTGACAAAGGAGTAGTATTCAGAATCTATGAAGATCTCAAACAAATCAGCAAGAAAAAAATAATAATCACATTTAAAAAGTGGGCTAAGGATATGAATAAACAATCCTTAAAAGAAGATATAAAAATGGCCAACAAACATATGAACAAATGTTCAATATCAATCATTACCAAGGAATTTCAAATCAAAATAACAATGAAACACCATTTTACTCCTACAGGAATGGCCATAATTTAAAAACAGAAATGGATGTGGTAAAAAGGAAACACTTTTACACTGCTTGTGGGAATGTAATCCAGTACAACCACTCTGAAGAACCGTATGGAGATTCCTTAAAGAACTAAAAGAGATCTACCATTTGATACACTCTCACTACTGGGTATCTACACAAAGAAAAAATAATCATTCTATGAAAAACTTGCATATGCATATTTATAGCAGCACCATTTGCAATTCCAAAAATATGGAGCCAGCCTAAATTCCCAGCAACCGAGTGACTAAAAAAATATTGCTTGTGCTTTTGATGTCATAGCTAAGAAACCACTGCCAAAACTAAGGTTGCAAAGGTTTAATTCTACGTTTTTTTCTAAGAGTTTTATAGGTTTAGCTTTTCCATTTTGTATTAAATTTTGTGCATAGTATGCTATAGGAGTCTGAATTAATTATTTTTATATCCATATATAGTTGTTCCAGCTTCATTGGCTGTAAAGACTTTTCACCACTGAATTGTCTTGCCACGCACATCTAAAGCCATTTGACCATCAATGTATGACTATTTCCAAACTATTAATTCTATTCCATTAATCTATATATCCATCCTTCTTCCAGTACCATTCTGTCTTTATTATTCCTTTAATAAATTTTTAATGAAAGAACACTTAGTTGTTTTCACTTTGTTCTTGCAAAATTTTATCTTTGTCTTTGGGTTTTAAACTTTTGATCATGATATATCTGTGTGTAGATTATTTGCCTTTAGCCTACTTGGAGTTCATTAAATTTTAGGATGTGAAGATTGTTTTCCATCAAATTTGGAAAGTTTTCTGCCACTAATGCTCTTATTTTTCTGAGAGTATCATTACTTTATTTATTTATTTATTTATTTATTTATTTATTTATTTATTTATTTATTTATTTTGTCCTGAGATTGCCATTCTCTATCAATGTGTCTTCAAGCATGTTGATTTTCTTTTCTTCTACAAGGCTATATCTACTATGGACTCCCTTTAGTAAATTTTCCATATTGAGTATTTCAATTTTCAACTCCAGAATTTCTCTTTGTTTTTTTAAAAAAAATTTTATCTCTTTACTGATATTTCTTATTTAAAGAGACTTTGACATTATACTATCCTTTACTTAATCATAATTTTAAAATTTTTTAATGTTAGCATTTACGTTTGTAATAGATGCTTTGAGGTTTTGCCTTTATTTTAGTCTGTATCTCGGCCCTGTCAAAATCTGTTTCTATTGCCCAGTTTTCTTTTTAAGTTTCTGTGTATGGGATCTATTTTCCCATTTCTTTGCATGGTGTCTTAGTTTGCTCTACTATAACCGAATATCATGGATTGGGTGGCTTAAGTCATAAATAATAATTTACCACAGTTCTGGAGGCTGGAATGACCAAAATCAAGGTCAGCAGATTCATTAGTTGGTGAGCACATTCTCTTCTTATCCTCACATGACTGAGGACAAAGAGAAAAAGGATGCACTCTTACAATGTTCTGATAAGAGGAAATGTATAAGCTTCATTTTCATAACCTAACTACCTCTCAAAGGCCCCACCCCCTAACACCAACATATTGGAAGGTCACAAACATTCAGTCCATAACACATATTTCATAATTGTATGCCATAAACTGGATACTTCAGATAATATATTCTATCAACTCTGGATAGTTATCCCTTCTAAAGCATCTTATTGTTTATTTATTTGAATGGAGCATTTTTGCAAAGTTTATTTACCCTGAAGTATGCAACTTCTGATACCATGCCTTATATTGTGAAGCTTGGGTTTGTACATCTCTCTGACTATCAGTGAGATGACTGGTGATCTAGCAAGGATGTCTCTTTCACTTTTGCTTTCTCAATTAATCATCTGGCTCATCTGCCTCTTTTGATCTTATATGATTTGGCAGTGTTCCCACCAAATCTCATCTTGAATTGTAGCTCCCACAATTCCCATGTGTTGTGGAAGGGACACAGTTGGAGGTAATTGAAACATGGGGCAGGTGTTTCCCGTGCTGTTCTCATGATAGTGAATAAGTCTCTTGAGATCTGATGGTTGTATAAAAGGGATTTTTCCTGCACTATTTCTATTCTCTTGTCTGCTGACATGGAAGATCTGCATTTCACCTTCGGCCAATATTGTGAGGCCTCCCCAGCTACATGGAACTGTGAGTTCATTAAACCTCTTTTTGATTATAAATTACCCAGTCTTGGGTATGTCTTTATCAACAGCGTGAAAACAGACTAATACATAATTGGATACTCAGCCTCCAGTGTTGGCCTCCACCAATTCCTAGCTGATTGTTGTATTGTTTTTGCCCACAACCTGGGGCATGTATTACAAAACAGTCTGATACAATTAATGTCAGGCCTCTTTGCAGGAGTAGATATTTTAGGCTTAGTCTGACTTTATACTTTATGAGGGCCCCTCTTAGCTGTTTGTTTCCCTGGTTCTCTCTTATAAAAATAGGAGGCCAGCTGTGTTTATATTTCTATTAATTTCTATGTTTACAACTGGCCTACTTTTGTCCCCTTTTAGTTGTTCACAATCAAAATCTCCAGTGTTTTTGACAATACTCTTAGGCATAAACTTCTACACTGTCTTACAAATAAAGTTAGTCTCCTTAGGAAAAGATGAGTTGACTGTATTCTGGCAGCCTACTTCTTGGCTGGAAAGAACCTAAAAGCCCCTGACCCATAGCTGTGTGAAGGGATAGCAGCTTACATCTGGAGTAAAATCCCTGGTCTAGAAGCCAGGTGCTTGTCTAAGTGGCAGTCCTTGGTATTCTTGGCTTGTTCCTCTAGTGTGGAAACTTCAAAACATGAGGGAGCCGGAAAGGTGGAGATGTCCAGGGCCCAGCAAACATTGCTTGACATAACAAAGATAAAGATTTACTTTTTAACTTTTAAGTTCGGGGGTACAAGTGCAGGTTGCACATTTTACATAGGTAAAATGTGCGTCATGGGGGTTTGTTGCAAAGATTGTTTCACTAACCAGTATTAAGCCTAGTACCCATTAGTTATTGTTCCTGATCCACTCCCTCCTCCCACCGTCCACCCTCCAATAGGCCTCAGTGTGTGTTGTTTCCCTCTAGGTGTCCATGTGTTCCTAGAGTAGAAAGGTTTTAACCTACCAGTGTGTGCATGGGATGAAAGACTCAATCCTCTTAAATATGCCTATCTGCAATAGAGGTTCCACAGCAAGGAAAGTGGGGGAAGAATCGAGAAGAGAGATGCTGGCAGCCTTCTTCTCCAGGGCAAATTGGTAGCCCTAATCCAGAATCTGGGAGGAGTTAAAACCTGCCTTCTTGGCCACATTCACCTGGAGGAGAGCTTTTGTCACACTGGGATGGGAGAGGGGGCTTACAGGTGGATGACGGAGTCTCACTGTTTTCTCTGAGATTTAGTAAATGTTCTTAACTAATATTTACAATGTGCTCTTAGGACAAAATTCAGAGACTTTAAAATTTCTTTTAAACTTTTCACCAGTTAAATAATTGTTTCACAGGGAGGGGTTCTCACACTGCTGTTCCCAATTCCCATGTCTCTCAAATGTCTTTTAAATAAATTTCTATTAATCATGAAAGTTCCCTAAAATGACCATTTTATTGTAGCTTATACTTTGTTATATTTTGCTATTTAGACATACAAGTGCAAAAAAAAATGAAATTATAACGAGTCATATGGGAGTAAACTCTGGCTCAGAGGAAGGGTATACACAGATTTATACAAACTTATTAAAGTTTAGTAATAGTCGATTAAATATGCTGCTTGAGTTCCATGTATCTCAGGACCTTAACCTAATGGTTGGTGTTTTTCAACTTGAGAACTGATGAATATGCAACTTTAGTAATAGAAGTTGTGTTGAGTAGATCTCTGTTAGACCTTGGCTCTCAGGGAGAACACAGGGTGATACTCAAGAAAGCATTTTGTCTGATACTACTCAAAAGGAAATTTAATCTATAAGGACATCAGACTATTGTAACCTGTCATTTATTAATCCTTGTAGCTGGCTTGAAGGACAAACTTAACAGACTTACACACATTCTCTGCCCTGTGAACTTCCACTTAGAATCCAACAAGAAAAAGAATGAAGGCAATTAGAGACATAGAGTGTAATTAGCAACAAGACAGTTTTACCAAGAAGAATAGTTTTCAAAACTGATCAATTTATCAAAGGACTCTTAAAACGTGGATAAACATTTCTAGGATACAGAATAAACTCAGTGTTTGGGAGTTCAATTAATAGAAATTGTAGTTTGTACTCAACAGGGAAGCTGGCTCAGCATGATAAAGGAGGGCACAGGAGACCCACTGAGGACTCTGATTCAGAGGTAACGGTCTTGAGCCCTGTTGGCAAAGTGGTTTCTGCTGGATCTTGGTGGAGTCTCCAGAATTTTCAAAGATCCCCATTCCACACCAAGATCACTGGGAAAATCTGTTAATCAACAAAAATTAAGCTTATTTAACTTACTGCAGCAAGAAAGAACACGAACTTAGAGCACTATTTGTGTTTCAAATGGTTGAAAGGAGAAAAGGATATTTAAACAGATTAGATTTTTATTAGATTTTTATTTTGGTATTTTTAGGTGAATTTTGCAAGATAATGATTTTGAAGCTAAACAGAGTTTTGATATGACAATTTTGGATTGGTGGTATCCCAAATCCATGGTCTGAAAATGAGTCTTGATTGCATTCTTAGTTTTGACATGTAGAATCATTTGTTTGGGTACAGACTCACTTTCTGGGAGGAAATATTTCCTAAGGCCAACTGCTAGGTTATTGTTTGTTTGATGTCAGAATTGTTTAACTAGGAATAAAAAAATGTGCATTGTTTTATTTTTTATGTAGGGACGGGTAATTATATTGTCTTCATTTCTCACTATCTATATACATCCTATTTTTGAGAAGAAATATAGAGAAAACACAATTATGGAAAAAACCAGGACAAATAAACTACATATTGAACATTTAGAACTCAATTACATTTGGTGTTTGATCTTTCTATGCAAAATAAATATATTTTAATTAACATTGCTAAAACAAAGCTAAACTTTTCACCTTTTATGCTGAAGTTACTCAGATAAAAATTTAAGGTCAAAACATTTTAAAGTTGTATCTATTCTCATATTTCTTTTAAATGTGGCTCTTTATTTAAAATTCTTTCATATATTTGTCTAAGTATATTCTTTGGTCCTAATACTTTGTTTAATTGTGATATTTTAATCTTTGTCTACATTTTTTCCTCATTCTTGTTAATGTTTTGCAAAGAAAATGTACATAGAGCCAACTGAGGTCAGATACATTAATAAGACTTGTCTTATAATGACTAAATATTGTTCTCTTCAGAAGCAAAGGATGTACTAATATATATATGCACATATATATTCATATATATATATATAGACAGATAGATATAGATGTATTTTGTCACAGTTGCCATCATCCCATCACCATGAGGTACTTATTGCCTATATTTTTCTTTTCTGCTTTTTAATCACATGCCAAAAAAGTGTCGATGTCTCAAGCTTATCTATTGATCTACTGAATCCAAGTCTACAAGAAATGCAGAAGCATTTATACCCACCTTCCCCTCTTACCCTCTTCATCTATACTGACCATTGAGTCTAATGATTTTTTAGACCTTCTGTATAGGTGTTATTCTCTGATTTTACTTTCTTTACTTTTCTCAGTCCAAACTTTGTTTCAATCTTCTTGGAATAATCTCATATTTTGAGAAGCAATCCATAGGTTACTTTCTAGCAGATGGAATGCAAGAGGTAAAATTTCTAGATAATTTTATATCTAAAGTTGTCTTTATTCTGCACTTCACTTGACAATTTTGTTGGGCAAAATTTGTAGTTGAAATCTTTTCCTTCAGCATATTTTCTTCTAGCAATCAGTTTGATGTTAACCTGATTTACATTACTTTGTATTTTTCACAGAAATTTCAGAATCCTTATCTTTATCCAGAGTGTTCTGAAATTTTATGACAAGTGTGTTTGCATATATTATTGTCTTCAGCATGAAGGGCAGTATAAGAAGGCTGTCACTGCAAATCCAGCATATTGGTGTAAATGATTTTATAATCAAACTTTCTGCCCCTTGAAACTGTTGGACATTTGAAATCACTTTTCTAGGTACATTATATTTACTACTTTTCATTCTACATTTTTGGGTATTTTCTTCATTTTGGTTTCTTTTTGTTCTTTTTTTTTAATTGTGTTTTAGGTTTTGGGGTACATGTGCAGAATATGCAAGATAGTTGCATAGGTACACACATGGCAGTGTGTTTTGCTGCCTTCCGTCCCTTCACCAACATTTGGCATTTCTCCCCATGCTATCCCTCCCCAGCTCCCTCCCACTGTCCCTCCCCTATTCCCCCAATAGACCCCAGTGTGTAGTACTCCTTTCCCTTTGTCCATGTGTTCTCATTGTTCATCACCCACCTATGAGTGAGAATATGCGGTGTTTCATTTTCTGTTCTTGTGTCAGTCTGCTGAGAATGATGTTCTCCAGATTCATCCATGTCCCTACAAAGAACAGGAACTCATCATTTTTTATTGCTGCATAATATTACATGGTGTATGTGCCACATTTTCCCAGTCCAGTCTATCATCGATGGGCATTTGGGTTGGTTCCAGGTCTTTGCTATTGTAAACAGTGCTGCAATGAACATTCGTGTGCATGTGCCCTTGTAGTAGAATGATTTATAGTCCTTTGGATATGTACCCAGTAATGGAATTGCTGGGTCAAATGGAATTTAACCATTGTGGAAGACAGCGTGGCGATTCCTCAAGGACTTAGAAATAGAAATTCCATTTGACCCATTTTGGTTTCTAATCTTTCTGTTGCAGTTTAATTTTTTCAGTTATATTTGTAATTTCCAAAAGATCTTTCTCCCTCTTTGAAAAATGTAATTTCATGTTATCTCTTATTCTTATATTATCATTTATCTGAGGCTCATAAATTTAGCTCTAAATATTTGGATTACCTCTACCCTAACATCAAATTGTATATTTTATTATCTAGAATTTTTCTCTCCTCCTGTAATCTCTGTCACAATTTGGATGGCCCTCAGTTTCCCTCTCATATTTAAGAATAAAACAAAATAATTTCTTAGGAGCTCTGAGTATATGGGTCAAGAAAATCTCATTTTAAGTTCCACTTTAACAAATAGTCAAGGATCTGTTAGAATTATGTTCTCCAATCTTTAATTTAAAACACTGGACCTCTTCTTAGATTGGACCAAAGATTTCTTCTCTTCACACTTTACACCACAGCAGGTAAATTGAACCTGATTTTTTAAATTGTATTTAGTTGTGATTATCTAATTTCTATGTGGTGATCATTTCATAGAAAGAGCTGGGAAAATATGTAGAGAAGTTCAACTTTTTCATTGTAACCTTTTAATTAATTCCCGCCCTTCTCATTCCTGCCCTCCATTGAATGTACATTTATTTTATTTGTATATTTTCAGGTATAAGCTAAGCTAAATAACTGAACCCATTGTTTTAGCTCCTTTTTGTAGGCATATCAATCAAAATTAACACTATTTCTTTAGTTTTTCATCTTTGAGAAATTTGTTGGCTCTCTTGCCTGCTAATAGCATGGTAGGAATTTTCTTCCAATTTTCCTTGTGCTTTTGGCATATCCTTTTTTCCCCAAGTTTCTTTAATATTGTTCTATTGAGTTTTTATTAGAACAGGATATAAACTCAGAAGTTCAGCTTGATATTCTAATTTTTAACAATAGTGTAAGCATCCCACTATTTAATCACATTCCAAAAGTCTTTTCACCTATTATGTAAACAATGATTAGAGTGTCTATTTAAGTTGTTGAAAGAGATTAGATGGATGACTATATACTTGTTGGGGCAGTGTACATTGGTATTATCATTATGAAAACAAATTTGGCTATGTGGATCAAGACATTAAATATTTAATGTCTGGTAATTGTAACAATCTGCCCTAAGCAACTACCTAGAGACTTCTATGAAGATCTGAACAGAGCTGTTCATACCAGTTTAAAATAATAATAAGTTTTAAATAACCAAACTGTTAAAAGGTTAAGAAGTTATTATATAAAGTATGATACAAACTACAGAAAGAAATTTTAGGAAATGAACAAAAATTAAGACATGTTTAAATGATGGCAATATAATATTAGAGGAGAAAGCAGGATAAGACTCTTTATTCAATATAATTGAATTGTGAGTCAGAATCATTTTTTCAGTCAAAACAACTGTTGTCATTTTAAATAAAAATATATATGTATCTTAAATAATTATGCCTTTAAAGTTTTGTAAGTCAAAATGGATTACATAAAGTTTAAATTAAATTGGATAGGATGATTACAGGGAGAAAATATGAATAGGGTTTATCTTGAAGTGATAGAATTTCAGTTGATTTTTATTTTTCAAATTATCTATAGAGAATGCATTGTATTTGTAATCAGAGTAAAAACTACTAATTTCTATCCATGTTTTGGAGTTCACACTGAACCAATTGTAAACTTCAAAATATCTTAGCTATTAAATACTTATCCAGAATGAGTGACACAGAGGTAGAAAAATGTATTCTAGGCTTACTCATTGCAGTGTTTCCTTAATATGCATGAACTGTATCATTCTACTCTCAGGGTATGTGTACTATTAGAACAGTGTATGTAGAACAAGTACACTGCTTTGAGACAGGATTTAATATTACAAATTCACAAAGAGCTGTGTCCCTGCTGTACCCTGTCCCATTGAGGCACTTTGTTGGCTTCACATCTATTTGGCTTACTTTTTGCTGCTGTAGGCATTTTTCATCTTCTGCATAGGAAGCACCTTTTCTCTGTTAAAGTTCAGTGCTATTCAGAAAGATATTGGCTTAGAAGGGAGGTTGCAAAAGCAAGATAAGAGCTTTTTAAATTAATACATTAACAGACAAGTCTGAACTGAGTCATCTTCTGATATGCTTGCTGAGGAAAAAAGTTCAATTGATAGAATTTTAAAAATTCATTCATTGCTCAAGAAGCTGCACTCATCAGTTTCAGTTGAAACTGACCTAAATGTTTATGGTTCTGTTTTTTGTTTAGTTGGGAGATGCATATAAGCCCATTATATTTTCTTTATTGATGTGTATTTTTAAACATGGTTAAGACACTTTAGCACTCTGAAAAAACTTATTTTGTAATAAATTCCTATTAAAATTTCAGGCCTTCTTGACTATGACAGTGTTATGACACTGCATATATTGTAGATTGTATAACATGCATCTCTTCCATCAGTTGTAAAAAATAATTTTATGCAGTAATATGAAAGATTATGTAATTTTAACATAAAATTCATAATTGCTTAATGACTGCACTTTTTTCTGGCCTTTAAAATTAACTTTTACTTTGTACAACAGAATACATTTGTGTATATTTATATATCTGTTAACTTTAAACTTAAATTATGTCAAGTTTTCTGTATATAGCCTGAACACTTTGATATATCTTTTAAGTTAGCATAAAGTTTTTTGAAAAGCTCTTTAAAAAATGCCTTACAATGTCACACTTTGGCATTCAGGATGATAAGATTCAAATCAATACAAAGAATGGCACCCCTGTTTGGGTGTAAAATAATTACCTAATGTGAAATCTACATGATTTGAACTAAAAAAGGCTGAAGGCAAGACTTTAAAAAAATAGCTTATTTTGCCTTGAAAAATCTCAATTTTTTAATTAGATAGTTTTAGAATTCTTGAACAATAATTTTAAATCTAGTATGAAAAGTGAAAAAACATACAGAGGGTTTCATATGTTATAGGCAACTCACCACCCTCCTTAACTAGCCACTGCAAGTATTACCACTAAGATATGTTGATTAAGATATCATTATTTGTCAAGTGTGTCTCCAGGAACTGCTTCTCCGGATAATAGGTTTTATTTACAGTATTAAATCTTTGTCTTTCATTATTCTCTCTTGTATCTATATAATATTAAAGTCGATTATATGTCAAATAGTATGTATGAAAATGAGAATAAAAAGTTAACTTGTTAGATTAAGGTAGCATAATTATGGGTATCTTTAAATTTAAATATTATAGTAATATATTTCAAGATATTATAAAAGTAAATAGTCTAGCTGATTATATTATTAAACACAACTTGATAAAGGAGTTGTTTAAAATGACTAATCCTGGCAATTTCTATCGTGGAAAAGAAATTGACTAATCATGGCAATTCCTATCCTGGAAAAGAAATTATAGTAACCAGATACATTAATCATGTTCATACCTAGATTCAAGTTTAAAACACCTTTCTCATAGGAGAAAAAATAGAATGTCTATGTAATGTCACTAAATAAAGCATCCTTTCCCTGCCAGCTGTGGGAGGTGTTACTTTTTACCCCTTTTTCCACCACTATAAGTAGTCTGCCCAAGGGTGTATCCCGTAGAGGAAACACTTTTTTTTTTCTCAATAAACTAGAGATTTTCTTCAGAACTTGCTAATGCTTATTGTTTTCACTTTTTAAAATCAGATTTATTTATAACTATATTTTTCTGGTAATACACTGATGGTCTAAATAACTGTGCTAACTGCAATCATATTTGAGATGATTATAACTATCATTTCTTATTTTTTACTTTATGACCCAACTGGTAATACTATAAAACTGAAAGATACTTGAGAAATTTTAAGTGCACTTATTGTATCCTATAAGTAGAGAACTTTTCTATTCAGAAATGTATAAATAATGTCAAGTTATCAGGCAAAATAGCATCGGAATGGAGTGATATGACAGATTATGAGTTATTATTTGATTTTTTTCATTGCACTCTGACATCATTTTTCTTTGACTTGTAGTATGAACAAGGTAATTTTTTTCAAATCCTTTGGTTTAGCTGTCAAGAAAGTTAAACTAGATTTTTATTTGTTTTATTTTTTATTTTTTTTTGGTGACAAGGGTCTTGCTCTGTCACCCAGGCTGAATTCCAGTGGTATAATCAGATTTCACTGCAGGCTTATCTTCTGGACCCAAGGGATTGTCCTGTCTCAGCCTCCAGAGGAGCTGGGACTAGAAGTGCACACAATCATGCATGGCTAGTTTTTAAATTTTTTTAGTAGAGACAGAGTCTCACTGTGTTGCCCAGGCCAGTATTAAACTCCTGGGCTCAAGTCATACTCCCGCCTCAGCCTCCCAAAGTGCTAGGATTATAGAGAGAGTCAATATGCCAGCTAATGTACAGTTTGAAACACCTTTGTAATGATACAGAACTGTAGAATATGTGCATTTGCATTTGAACCTTCTTTTTTTATTTATTCCAAGTCTACCTATATTAACATTTGAAGTGATTTAGTATTTATTTATTATGTGTCTGAACTACCCTATTTAAAATTCTTGGGATCAATGAGCTTCAGAATTTAAATTACTTTTATGTTTATTTTAGGAAGGAATTTGGAACATATTTTAAATATTCACAACAACTCATAGTCAACTACATTCATATTTGTGCTGCAAAATGTATAAATACTCTAAGTGGAATAAATAAAGACCAACATTCAATTGACATGAGTTCTAGTCAGGCTTTTTGGTCAGATCAATGATTGACTGTTGATATTCAGAAATTTTTTATTTTAACATTTTTGATAAGGATTGTGTATATGTGGGTTTTTCTGAACAGTTCATATTTAAAATGAGTAATTAATTTTTTTTAAAAGAATAAATGTGCTAGACCATTAGAATTTTCAAAGCAATGTAGGGGGCAATCCTTGTGTAAAAAAAATTGCCAGGGCAGAGCAAATATTTCTTGTTTAATTTCCCTTTCTAGTAGAGTATTGTTAGTCCCAAGTAGGTAGGAAAAAGGCTTCAAATTGAAATACTTGCTTTCTGGGGTAAGTGAGGTAACAAAGACGTGAAGTGGTCAGATGATTTGATGAATTAGAGAGTGGCAGACAATTGGAACTGAAAAGAGGATGCCTTTTCTAAAGACAATCAGTCTCTCCCTCTCTTTTCTCTCTTCCTTCTCTGTCTCTGTCTCATAGCACGTGCGTGCGCACACACACACACACACGAGCCAGTTATGATATCTAAATCAGAAATACACATACATTATAAGGAGAGGTGGAGTATAATTTATTATGAAAAGCTTTACGTCCCCTTAAGTAATCTTTTACATTGTTTGTTGTTGTCATTTATTTTTACTTCCCTAAAAGAAGTTACCTAACTCATCACTGAATTATTCATTCACTTAATCAGTCAAACTGTCTTTCAACAAATAGTATTATGTCTCCACTCTGTTAAAAATAAGTAAAACTCTCGAAAAATGGAAACAATTGAGGCAGTTCATGCCTTAAAGATGAGCTAACATTACTAAGCAGAGGTGAGAACAAGCTGCTGCCGAAATGCAAAACATGTGTACCCAACTTAGTCTTAGGATGCCAGAGAAGCACTTGTAGAAGTGATTAAACTATGGCTGGAAAGAAGAATAAAAGTTAATTAAGCAATGTAATAGGGTGAGGGCTTTTCAAGCAGAGAGAACACCATGAAATAATGCACTTGGTGTGAAGGAACAGGTGTATTTGAGTAACTGAGAATTCCTTATAATAAGAGCCTGGGGATTAAAAAAATTATCTCTAGTTTCAAACAATCAGGGCAAAATGCAGCTACCTCAATTGTTCAGAATGTTTGAATCTTTGTGAATTCCACATTGTATTCCTCCTCCTATCAATGGCAAAATTCAATAGAATTTGAGTGTAACTGATACTGTTTATGTGTCTGCTCTAGTTATTTTCATTTGTTAAAAAACTCTTCTCTGAACTCCCTACACTTTGAGACCACAAACAAAACAAACAAGCAAAACTTCCTCTGATTATATTTGATAAATGCATGCCAAGGAGAAAGAAAATAAATATAATAATATACAGAAAAAAGAAAACTACAGCAAGAAAGAGGCTAATTCTTTCTTAAACATAATTTCATAGAGTAATTCTACTTCATATTTCAAAGAAAAAATGGAATTTGTATTATAATTGGGATTCAGTGTTATTTTATCATATCAATATGTTTTAATTTTAATATAAACCTCATTACTCTTTAAAACACCAAAATAAAAGTCTAAGATATGCTTTAAAATGTAGCCTTTTATTGCTATTTTCAGCTGCTGTACAATAGCAAAGTGAAAGAAATTGAATTAAACAAAATTATATATTGACCTCTTTTATTAAAAATGCCTACAAATGGAGCAAAAGTATCTGTTTTGATTGTATATTAAGTTATTATATGAAAACTATAACAGAGCAACAGTAGCTTGCAAAATTCATCAGGAGAAACTTCACACTGACTTGGGTAGGACAGCTAATTTAATTTTATCATTTCAAGTGAAAGTGACTTGAAACCAAGAGAGACTAATTTGAACAGTAAGCTTAATAGCAAATGCCTCAATACATTATGCAGATAATAACGGCTCCTATGTGGATAATAGAAGTTAGCAAGAGTATTGAAAATTACGCTTTTTCCCTGTCATAGTGAAAATGAACTGATACCGTATCTTATCTCCTCATCCACATACTAAAACAGAAATTGCTTTCCAGGTTTTACTAATTTTATTGACAGAATATTAGGTGAAGGATTTTTTTTCTCTTATGCATTTATTTTGATTTAATGTAAAAGTACACCCAGAAGAAATGTTTGAAAGTTATAAAAATCAGAAGAGAAAAATTCTAATCATGTACACATCTATGATTTCATATGGCTTTATCAGCAGCATTCATTATGATATCCAAAAATAAAATGAGAAGATTTCTATTCTAAATGAGTCTATATTAAGCAAAAGCTATTCTGCTGCCTCTTTGAGAAACTGGATATATCTTAAATAAATGTGAACGTCTAAACCATACACACAAACGTTACACTATCAAATACCATAAATTCCAATATGAGTAAGTTTGAGATGTTTAATATTTGCATATAAATTTAAATTAATTTAGTAAATTATATTTCAAATAAAAGTAAGACTTTCATCTCTCTACTGTAGAGATAAAAAAAAAAAATCAACCACGGGAGAAATTATGTAGCTACACATTGTGGGAGCCCAAAAGACAGTTCTATAGCACAGACCTGCTAAGGGCACTTCAGTAAAGTGGACACTAGACTCCGAGTCAGAGACTTGAGTTCCTGTCCTGACTACAGGCTAAGACCACTTGTGAGTTATAAGGGCAGTACTAAACAATTGCTCTGCTACATTTGCCTTTGTTGATGTGTTCAATACACTCAGTGATATACTGTGTTCATTGGTACACATATGCACATAGGGGTGCAGATGTTTAAGAAAATATCCTTTTAAGAAACAGCAAATTACTTCCAAATTTCAGTTAAAATTCAAGTCATGTTGACTGTGTTTAAGCATTTTGTTCTACAGCATAATAATACTTGGTGCAATTTCTTTTTTTGTTGACTCCACCAAGTTTTTTAAAGCTTGTTTAATTCAAACAAGTTGATGTAGCATAAAATATTTTAGCTTAGCTAATAAAGTGAAATACTTCAGTCTGTTTGAAAATTCAGCTGCTCCCCAAAATGGCTTACTAAAGTAATCTCGTAAATCCTTGACAGTTTCAAAGGATGCACACTAAATTGGTCTATATGAGTCCATTCTGGGAATCCATTCTCTCTTTCACATCTAACAGTAGGCACCAGGATCCAAAAGGTATTTAAACTAGAGATGTAACTAAGGGCTTAGCAGTGGCCTGAGGGTAAAAATTTTCTCACCCAACATACTTGGGCTTTATTCAAGGGATCCACTAAATAAATTTAATTTATGATATTTCACATTTATTTTAATGATGGCATGATGATCTCAGAGTAAGTTACATTAATACATTTACATTAATCTAGATAGAGTATTTGGTTCATTTTCCAAAAGTCATCTTAAGACAACAAAGTGTTGAAAGCATTGTTACACTTTAAAGATCATCTAGTCTAGTTATTAAAAATATTTTTAAGAAAGAGTCTTTCAGCTGCTATGAAGGTCAGGATATGTGAGAGATTGAGTTTAGCCCCTCTGCTGTTATTCGTTACCATTATTCCCATTATATTATATGAATAAATGATGTGGGGTGCTTTGCCGTAATTACATAATAACATTACACTGTGGGAAAAATATCTTTGACTGAAGCACACTTACGCCAAATATCCATTCTAATTAAAATGTCTTAATGTATTAATACTTTCATACTTAATATGAGAAAGCTATTGTATCAAGTATTGGGAATGGAGTGGAAAACAGATGCTGTCTCCAACCCAGTCTAGTGTACTGTCTGGTACTGAAGAAAAATAATTAAACAATTTTGCAAATAAATGTAAATGTATGGCTGGCTAATTACTGTGAGAGTGACTTGATGCTACAAAACCATATTGTACAGGATTTGACATAGACTGGGAGAGGAGAGATGACATCTCAGATGAACAGTTGGTGAAGTGTGATTTATAAAAATGTTTAGAAAAATTTATATCTAATTGTAGACTTATGTACAAGTGTAATGGGAGAGCCGCTCTTTCTGTAACTATAACTTTCCATTCATATACAAGTATGACCATTCTTCACAACAGTGTGATCAGAAAAGGCCTCAACTTGTAGGCACTTTTCTCATCATCACTGTTTCCTGACCTGAACAAATTATTAATAAAACATTACGTCCATAATGAAAATTGATCTTAAACTGTGAATGTGTGAATGTACACTCACTGTAAGATTCCAGCTTTCTTTTTTTTTCCTTTATTTTTTTTGAGATGAAGTCTTCTTCTGTCGCCCAGGCTGGAGTGCAGTGGCACGATCTCAGCTTGCTGCAACCTCCACTCCAGGGTTCAAGCATTTCTTATGCCTCAGCCTCCTGAGTAGCTGGGACTACAGGAGAGTGCCATCATACCCAGATAATTTTTGTATTTTTGGTAGAGACAGGGTTTCAATATATTGGCCAGGCTGGTCTTGAACTCCTGACCTCGTGATCTGCTTTCCTTGGCCTACCAAAGTGCTGGGATTACAGGCATGAGCCACTGTGCCTGGCCCAAAATTCCACCTTTCTATAAGCTTTAGTACTTTCTTTCTTTGTTGTTGAGCATATTCAACAAGTTTCTTCAATATAATTTTTCAGGTTAGATGTTAGAAAATCTTAAGATGATATTTAATAGTAAAACTTTTTTCTTGTTTACTGAATAAATATTTGCATAAGTTCTACCATCATTTAGAACAATATCTGAAAAAAAGTATACTTTGGAAAAGCTCTTTGGGATGAAAAAAGCAACTTTATAGTAGAAAAGTAGACATTCAAATCACAACTCTCATTTTCACCAGAGCTGACTTTTGGTATGACTGAATTCATCCCAGTGTTTTGATTTCTCCAACTATAAAGGAGAAATTTAAGATATTACCTAGCTAGAGGAGTCTTGTAAGGATTAGAGAATTAATGTATTTAAAGTTTTGTGGAATCTAAGAAAAAAGGTTCTTTCTAGATGAGTGCAAAATATTACTCAAGAGGAATGTTGTAGTTAATCTCGCGTTTGGCCCAATAAATGTCACTTCAGATCAAAGGTTTATTTTGTGCATTTCTGCAGAAATATAAAGGAAATTATTTATCTTCAATATTCTGCTGACAGTAATTTTTTTTAAGTGTCATGAACTGTTACCAGGGACTGAAGGAAATAGTCCTTGACACTTTCCTGTTCTGTATTTTGTGGCACTATCTACAGCAGCTATATTGTGCAAGTAACCTTCACAATTAACAGTAGCACTTCTGGATAAAAAAAAAAGAAGAAGAAGAAAAGTACCTAGCAAGCCAATAACAATTTAAGCAATGAGAGATTAAAATTAAGTAATAAAGATCTAGGAGAAAGAAAAAGAAAATGGCATCATTGGGAAGACTATAATAATACGTTTTGAAATTGCTGCATGCCTATTACAATTTATTTTAAATAACATAAGCTAGATAAAAGTTCTTTTAACTTTCATTAACATTAGTTAAAATATCAATGAGAAACTCTTTTCAGGCAAAGACTTATTTTACTTATGTTTGCTTGTAGGAGAAATGATCAGACCTAGCTTTTTCTTTATGTTGATTTTAAACATGTGGCATAACACACAGAGACATATAGCAAGTAAAAACACAGCAGAAGATGAATAGAAATAACCTAATGTGTTCTGAGTGGAAATTTCCATGCAAAATTTCTTAAAATATTTTGTTCCCTTCATTAATATTTATTTGGATTTTCATTGAGTATTGGAAGGAATGAGACTTAGTAGTTAGATATAAAAATGAAAAAACCTCCAGAATCTCTATATGCTCCCTGTTGACTTGAATAAATGTAGTCAAACAACCTTTTGCCCATGTATTTGTATATGAGTATGTATTGCTCCTGGATTAAAAATTAAAAATCTGTGTATTATCCTGAATTTATACAAGAATCTTAAACATTATAAAAATTATAAAATTATAATATTAGGGATGAGTATTTTTTTCTATTAGTAATATTTTTCTTACTTTTACACACCATAAGAGTTATAAATTAGCAGCTCGTAGCATTTATTGAGATTCTCAGAAACTGGTTCAAGGCAATATTACCCTGAGGTAAATTGCAAAAAAGATACTAGGCGAAATGATCATAATTAATTTAATTTAAATAGTTTCAAAGGTTTTTTCTTTTCTTTTTTTTTTTTTTGGCATAGGCTATAGCACTGTAAGTACAGCCTGCGAATGAATGGACAGTAAGTAACTATCCAATTTGATAAAATGCTAGGCAGTTTCTAGAAACCTTTATTACCTTATAAAACCAAAGACATAAACAGAGTTTTAAATCACCTAGTTATCAGAACATTTTTCTAAGAAAGAATTTCTTGGCTGCCACTAAGGTCAGGCTACATGATAGATTGAGTTTAGCCCCTTTATCATTATTCAAACACATTTGTTCTGAGTTTGCATTTTATATATAGCAGTTCCATAAAAGTTTCATTGCAAAAAATGGTTAAGCTCCTTAAAACAGTTTGAAATCCACTGCTTTACACTATACTTTAGAGATAAAAAATTTCTTCTCACCTGACAGCCAGAGTGGAAATGGTTTCTATATCATGAAGTTAGGGCTTTGAACTTTGAAATCATTAAAGCACTTTTTTTTCTCAGATGTTAAGACTTCAGGGATATTTGTCCCAAGACCCTCAACTTTCTGCTCACTCTGCAACAGGTGCACTCACTTCTCTTTTTATTTTATTTTATTTTTTAATAAAGCATTCAAGAATGTTTCTGTCCTAAAGACTTCACTCTGGATGTTCTCCATGACTGAAATGGCCTTTCCAGAGATAATTGCATATCTCTTTCCTACAACTTCTTTACATGTTCGACTCAAATTTCATCTTCTCTGTGAGGCTATTTTATCTTAAAATAGTAGGTTGATTACAAAAATAGCTATGGTTCTTTTCCTCCCTTTAACAATGTTTTTTGCAATCTAACTTCGCAGCTGCCCCATGATGACAGAGATCAGATGTATTCATACTTTGATTCTTCCATGACTTTTACCTTGCTTTGGAAAATAGCATGTTGTAGAAGTGATAGTTTGCAGTTCTAAGCCTTGGCATTAAGAGGCCTTGCATACTTATGTGGGTGCTTTTGGAACCACCACCAATTAAAAAACCTAGGCCAGGTGGATGAAAGATCCTGTGCATCAAGGACGAAGCATTCCGGAAGAAGTTGTCTTAGACTAGCAGCCTCCAGGCTACCATCAAAAGATACAGGAATGAGTTTGGCTTAGATCAGCCAGCCCTGTTAGAGATTACTAGAACTGCCCTGGCAATCCACAGACTCCTGAAGATAATAATTGGTTATTGTTTTAATCCACTAAAGTTAGGGACAATTTGTTATTCAGTAGAAGTTAACTAAAGCCTCTGAATTTCCTAGCAAACAAATATGAGACAAAGCTTATTTTCATTTTAGTGTGTTAGAAAAAGGGAAGTAAGGCAAGGAATAACAAATAAAATAATAATAGATTATACTGTTGTGCTGATAATGGCCTCACGAGAGATATAGCTGTTTCTTCATCACTCCAGCATTTCTAGAAGTGGTCTGTGGAATCAGTGCTTCTTGGAACCAACCATTCAGGAAAGAAAGAACAAGTAATTTATACAGTCTTTTTGTAATCTCATTTCTCACATAATCAAGATTTAATTCATAGGATGTAAACTACCAAACACGTCTGGGCTGTGATATACAGTTTTTCCAGACAGTCACTGGTGATGCCAGAACCATCATTGGTCAATTTGGCTGGCCTAGGGTACTAGAGCTGTTGAAGCTCTGTCTGTGTTGAGTATGATGACAGCCATTTGGAAGTTGTTCCGTCATGGTTGTCAGAGTCTAAGAACTCCAGTGGTATTAAAAAATGAGGCAAAAGTGGGAATGTCTGGGTCTTTATGACTGGTGTGATGTAAGAAAATAATTCTTGTGGTCACCAGAACTAGGAAGCAAAGCAAAGAAACAAAACTCAGGTCTGGGATGTCTACACTAGACATTATGTACCCTGGTTTGATTTTGTACTCCTCCCACATTAACTACCATAACTCTTTCCTGCTGTTTTTCTCCTTCGTCCTTTCATCTTTAACATACTATATATTTTTATTTTATATGGCAGACAGTTTTTCTCCGCTAGAGTTTAAATTCCATGAGATAAGAAAATCTTGTATGGTTTACTTACTAATGTTTCTCCAGAACCCAGAACAGTGCTTAGAACATAGTGGTTTCTCAATAAATATTTGATTGTTGGAAGAAAAGAAGAAGTTAGAAACCAATGCTTGATTAGCTAAATGTTCAAGTAATATTGAACTATTTGCATGCCTATTTATTTATTTATTTATTTTAAATATTTTATTGCATTTTAGGTTTTGGGGTACATGAGCAGAGCATGCAAGACAGTTGTGTAGGTACAAAAATGGCAGTGTGCTTTGTTTCCCTTCTCCCCTTCACCCATATTTGGCATTTCTCCCCAGGCTATCCCTCCCCAGCTCCCCCTCCTACTGGCCCTCTCCTTTTCCCCCAAATAGACCCCAGTGTTTAGTACTCCCCTTTCTGTATCCATGTGTTCTCATTTTTCATCACCCGCCTATGAGTGAGAATATGCGGTGTTTCATTTTTGTTCTAGTGTCAGTTTGCATTTTTTCATATGACTGTTGGCCTCATGTATGTCTTCTTTCATAAAGTGTCTGTTCATATCCTTTGCCCACTTTTGAATGGGCTTGTTTGTTTTTTTCCTGTAAATCTGTTTGAGTTCTTTGTAAATTCTGGATATCAGCCCTTTGTCAGATGGGTAAACTGCAAAAATTTTTTTCCCATTTTATTGGTTGCCAATTCATTCTAGTGACTGTTTCTTTTGCTGTGGAGAAGCTGTGGAGTTTGATTAGGTCCCATTTGTCTATTTTGGCTTTTGTTGCCAATGCTTTTGGTGTTTTGTTCATGAAGTCCTTGCCTACTCCTATGTCCTGGATAGTTTTGCCTTGATTTCCTTCTAGGGTTTTTATCGTGCCAGGTCTTACATTTAAGTCTTTAATTTATCTGGAGTTAATTTTAGTGTAAAGTGTCAGGAAGGGGTCCAGTTTCTGCTTTCTGCACATGGCTAGCCAGTTTTCCCAACACCATTTGTTAAACAGGGAATCCTTTCCCCATTGCTTGTTTTTGTCAGGTTTATCAAAGATTGTATAGTTGTAGATATGTTGTGTTGCCTCTGGTGCCTCTGTTTTGTTCCATTGGTCTATATCTCTGTTTTGGTACCAGTACCATGCTGTTTTGATTACTGTAGCCTTGTAGTATAGTTTGAAATCCGGTAGTGTGATGCCCCCTGCTGTGTTCTTTTTGCTTAGAATTGACTTGGCTATGTGGGCTCTCTTTTGGTTCCATATGAAGTTCATGGTGGCTTTTTCCAGTTCTGTGAAGAAAGTCAATGGTAGCTTGATGGGGATAGCGTTGATTCTGTAAATTACTTTGGGCACTATACCCACTTTCATGATATTAATTCTTCCTAACCATGAACATGGAATGTTTCTCCATCTGTTTGTGTCCTCTCTTATTTTGTTGAACAGTGGTTTGTAGTTCTCCTTGAAGAGGTCCTTACGTTCCTTGTGAGTTGTATTCCAAGGTATTTTATTCTTTTTGTAGCAATTGTGAATGGCAGTTCGTTCTTGATTTGGCTTTCTTTATGTCTGTTATTGGTGTAGACGAATGCCTGTGATTTTTTCACATTGATTTTATATCCTGAGACTTTGCTGAAGTTGCTTATCAGTTTCAGGAGTTTTTGGGCTGAGGCGATGGGGTCTTCTAGGTATACTATCATGTCGTCAGCAAATAGAGACCATTTGGCTTCCACCTTTCCTATTTGAATACCCTTTATTTCTTTTTCTTGCCTAATTGCTCTGGCTAGAACTTACAGTACTATATTGAATAGGAGTGGTGAAAGAGGGCATCCTAGTCTAGTGCCAGATTTCAAAGGGAATGCTTCCAGTTTTTGCCCATTCAGTATGATATTGGCTGTTGGTTTGTCATAAATAGCTTTTATTACTTTGAGATATGTTCCATCGATACCGAGTTTATTGAGGGTTTTTAGCATAAAGGGCTATTGAATTTTGTCAAATACCTTCTCTGCGTCAATTGAGATAATCATGTGGTTTTTGTTTTTGGTTCTGTTTATGTGGTGAATCACATTGATAGACTTGAGTATGTTGAACCAGCCTTGCATCCCCGGGATGAATCCTACTTCATCCTGATGAATAAGTTTTTTGATTTGCTGTTGCAATTGGCTTGCCAATATTTTATTGAAGATTTTTGCATCTATGTTCATCATGGATATTGACCGGAAGTTTTCTTTTCTTGTTGAGTCTCTGCCAGGTTTTGGTATCAGGATGATGTTCATCTCGTAAAATGATTTGGGAAGGATTCTCTCTTTTTGGATTGTTTGGAATAGTTTTAGAAGGAATGGTACCAGCTCCTCTTTGTGTGTCTGGTAGAATTCGGCTGTGAACCCGTCTGGACCTGGGCTTTTTTTGTGTGGTAGGTTCTTAATTGCTGCCTCGACTTCTGACCTTGTTATTAATCTATTCATAGTTTCAGCTTCTTTCTGGTTTAGGCTTGGGAGGACACAGGAGTCCAGGAATTTGTCCATTTCTTCCAGGTTTACTAGTTTATGTGCATAGAGTTGTTTGTAATATTCTCTGATGATGGTTTGAATTTCTGTGGAATCTGTGGTGATTTCCCCTTTATCATTTTTTATTGCATCTATTTGGTTGTTCTCTCTTTTCTTTTCAATCAATCTGGCTAGTGGTCTGTCTATTTTGTTGATCTTTTCAAAAAACCAGCTCTTGGATTTATTGATTTTTTGAAGGGTTTTTCGTGTCTTAATCTCCTTCACTTCAGCTCTGATCTTAGTTATTTCTTGTCTTCTGCTGGGTTTTGAGTTTTTTTGATCTTGCTCCTCTAGCTCTTTCAATTTTGACGATAGGTTGTCAATTTTGGATCTCTCCATTATCCTCATATGGGCACTTATTGCTATATACTTTCCTATAGAGACTGCTTTAAATGTGTCCCAGAGGTTCTGGCTTGTTGTGTCTTCGTTCTCATTGGTTTCAAAGAACTTCTTTATTTCTGTCTTCATTTCATTGTTTACCCAGTCAATATTCAAGAGCCAGTTGTTCAGTTTCCATGAAGCTGTGCGGTTCTGGGTTGGTTTCTGTATTCTGAGTTCTAATTTGACTGCACTATGGTCTGAGAGACTGTTAATGATTTCAGTTGTTTTGCATTTGTTGAGCAGTGCTTTACTTCGAATTATGTGGTCAATTTTAGAGTAGGTGTGATATGGTGGAGAAGAATGTGTATTCTGTGGATTTGGGGTTGAGAATTCTGTAAATGTCTATCAGGTTTGCTGGCTCCAGGTCTGAGTTCGAGCCCTGGATATCCTTGTTGATTTTCTGTCTGGTTGATCTGTCTAATATTGACAGTGGAGTGTTAAAGTCTCCCACTATTATTGTGTGGGAGTCTAAGTCTCTTTGTAAGTCATTAAGAACTTGCCTTATGTATCTGGGTGCTCCTGTATTGGGTCCATATATGTTTAGGATTATTAGCTCTTCTTGTTGTATCGATCCTTTTACCATTATGTAATGGCCTTCTTTGTCTCTTTTGATCTTTGTTGCTTTAAAGTCTATTTTATCCGAGATGAGATTTGCAGCTCCTGCTTTTTTTTTGCTCTCCATTTGCTTGGTAAATCTTCCTCCATCCCTTTATTTTGAGGCTTTGTGTATCCTTGCATGTGAGATGGGTTTCCTGAATACAGCACACTGATGGGTTTTGGCTTTTTATCCAATTTGCCAGTCTGTGTCTTTTGATTGGTGCATTTAGTCCATTTACATTTAGGGTTAATATTGTTACGTGTGAATTTGATACTGCCATTTTGATGCTAAGTGGCTGTTTTGCCTGTTAGTTGTTGTAGATTCTTCATTATGTTGATGCTCTTTAGCATTTAGTGTGATTTTGGAATGGCTGGTACTGGTTGTTTCTTTCTATGTGTAGTGCCTCTTTTAGGAGCTTTTGTAAAGCAGGCCTGGTGGTGACAAAATCTCTGAGTACTTGCTTGTTCGCAAAGGATTTTATTTTTCCTTCACTTATGAAGCTCAGTTTGGATGTCTATGAAATTCTGGGTTGAAAATTCTTTTCTTTAAGAATGTTGAATTTTGGCCCCCACTCTCTTCTGGCTTGTAATGTTTCTGCCGAGAGATCTGCTGTGAGTCTGATGGGCTTCCCTTTGTGGGTGACCCGACCTTTCTCTCTGGCTTCCCTTAGTATTCTCTCCTTTATTTCAACCTTGTTGAATCTGACGATTATGTGCCTTTGGGTTTCTCTTCTTTCAGAATATCTTTGTGGTGTTCTCTGTATTTCCTGCATTTGAGTATTGGCCTGTCTTGCTAGGTGGGGCAAATTTTCCTGGATGATGTCCTGAAGAGTATTTTCCAGCTTGGATTCATTCTCTTCATCCCCTTCTGGTACACCTATCAAACGTAGGTTAGGTCTTTTCCCATAGTCCCACATTTCTTGGAGACTTTGTTCATTCCTTTTTGCGCTTTTGTTTCTAATCTTGGTTTCTCTTTTTATTTCACTGAGTTGATCTTCGACTCCAGATATTCTTTCTTCTGCTTGGTCAATTCGTCTATTGAAACTTGTGCATGCTTCATGAAGTTCTTGTACTGTGTTTTTCCGCTTCTTTAATTCATTCATATTCCTCTCTAAGTTATCCATTCTTGTTATCATTTCCTCAAATCTTTTTCATATCTTTTTTTACGTTCCTTAGTTTCTTTGCATTGATTTAATACATGTTCTTTTAGCTCACAAAAGTTTCTCATTATCCACCTTCTGAAATCTAATTTTGTCATTTCGTCACAGTCATTCTCTGTACAGCTTTGTTCCCTTCCTGGTGAGGAATTTTGGTCCTTTCTAGGAGGCAAGGTGTTCTGGTTTTGGGTATTTTTCTCCTTTTTGTGCTGGTTTTTTCCCATCTTTGTGGATTTATCCACTTGCCGTCTGTGTAGTTGCTGACTTTTCGATTGGGTCTCTGAGTGAACACCCAGATTGTTGATGATGAAATATTTCTGTTACATGTTTTTTCTTCTACCAGTCTAGCCCCTTCGCTGTACTACTGCTGAGGTCCACTCCAGGCCCTGCTTGTCTGGGGTGCACCTATAGCAGCTGCGGCCCAGTGAGGGATGCTACCAGTTTCTTTTTCTGCTATCTTTGTCCCAGGATGATGCCTGCCAAATGTCAGTCTTTTGGATATAGAGGGGTCAGGGAGCTGCTTGAGGAGACAGTCTGTACTTTATAGGAGCTCCATTGCTGAGCTGTGAGCTCTGTTGTTCATTCAGGGCTGTTAGGCTGCTATGTTTGATTCTGCTGCAACAGAGCTCATTAAAAAATCTTTTTTTTTCAAATGCCCTGTGTTGGGGGGTTCGGGCTTTATTTTTGGATGTCCGTTGAGGTTTCCTGCCCAGCTAGGAGGCAGACTAGCTACTGTTTGGCTGCCTAGGTTCCGCCCTGCTGTTGTGTGTTTTGCCCTTTTGCTGCAGGCTCTGCTTTTCTGCTGCGGTCTCTGCCATGGGCTATGCCCTGCGGCGGAGTCTCTGTTGTAGCGGGTTGCCTCAGCATTGGCAGGCTGTGTCAGCAGTGGGCTGTATCTCAGTAGGGACTGGTTGCCCCGGCAACAGCTGGCTGCGTCAGCAGTGGGCATTTATCTCAGTTGGGGCGGGTTACCCCGGTAATGGTGGACGCCCATCCCCAAATAGCATCTCTTCAGGGGGAGCATTTGGAATCGTGGTTTTGTCCATCCCACTGGGCTACCCCAAACACTCTGTCCCTGAAATCCCCTGGGCTGGCCCAATGTCCAAGTCTCATTCAGTCTCACGTTCAGCCCTCTCAAGTCTCAGGTTGCAGGTTCAACAGGGCACCCGGACAAGCACGCCCTGTGGGGAGCACTGGGTAGGGCCGGCCATTGCCACCCCGGCTGCCAGCTTCGCCAGGCAGAGGTACTACCTGGCGTCCCACGTCTTCTTTATACTTGGGAATTTTTCCATTCTGTGGGCAGCAAAGATCAGTTTGTAAATGCAGCTCTGACTCACCTTTCCGCAGATTCAACGAGAGCTTCAATCCTGGGTTGTTCTCACCATGCTATCTTGAGTCCTCCCCCCACCTATATTCCATGCCTATTTATTAAACAATTCATTTTTTTTTTTGAGACGCTTGCTGTGTCACCAGGCGTCAGGCTGGTGTGCAGTGGCACAATCTCAACTTACTGCAACCTCTGCCTCCTGGGTTCAAGCAATTCTCCTGCCTCAGCCTCCCGAGTAGCTAAGATTACAGGTGCACACCACCACATCCGGCTAATGTTTGTATTTTTGGTAGAGACAGCATTTCACCATGTTGGCCAGGATATTATACAATTTTTAAAGCCATCATTTTCATGTCAATTATGCAACAGTAACCACATTTGCATTACTGGTTTATTGATAAGAATTAATTTTAAGAAAAATCTGGCCCTTTTTCATAAATATATGTAGATCTAATTGGAGATAAAATTTCAATGATTATTTTTAGATACATGAAAATTTGGGCATTGCCTCTTAACAAGATTACATTTTTGATTATTATGTAATCAGCTATCACTTAGCTCACAAATTTAGGCAAAAATCTTGATTAAAATTACCACCGTTATTTTAAAATAATGTAATTCTGCTTCTTACCCTGAATTAGACACCCACTCTGCCATACACATCCGGAGGACTTTCTTGATTAAAACACTGAGTTATCTAATTACTTCTGTGCCCCATAAATGTATAGCATATGTTGACAAAGTAGAAGCATAAGGCTTTTTTGAAACAGATTTTCTACTTATCCTTCTTGCTTAAAATTTTAGCCGTATTACTTTTCTTTATTAAGCATTAATATTGCCTAATAAAATGCATTATTTGTGCCCTCTGTTATGCTCATTTCCATTTTTGGAAATATTGTTAAGCTTGTTTGAATATACTTGAAGCACTAATAAGGAGGAAAAGTTTATTTTCTCCATAGGAAAACTGGTTGTCTCAATTTTTCCTTGTTATGTTAATTTCAAGTGTGTTTTTTTTTTCAGTTACATGGTGATATTTATGTATTCCAGAGAAATTACAACTTATCCAGGTGAATATAAAATTACTCATCAGGAAGGGGTCCAGTTTCTGCTTTCTGCACATGGCTAGCCAGTTTTCCCAACACCATTTGTTAAACAGGGAATCCTTTCCCCATTGCTTGTTTTTGTCAGGTTTATCAAAGATTGTATAGTTGTATGTATGTTGTGTTGCCTCTGGTGCCTCTGTTTTGTTCCATTGGTCTATATCTCTGTTTTGGTACCAGTACCATGCTGTTTTGATTACTGTCTTGCATGCTCTGCTCATGTACCCCAAAACCTATAATCCAATAAAAAATTTAAAAAATAAATAAATAAATAAATAAATAAAAATAAAATTACTCATCAAATAATAAATAGTATTACTGCCTTGAATATTTGTATTTTCTCTACCTGTATTTCTCAACAATTGCACTTCTTTATTTTCCAGAATATAAAACTTATATTTCCTAAAACATTTCTTTTAAATTTTGATCCATCTGTGTGTATGTGCATATGTGTGTGTTTGTGCATGTGTGTGTCAGAGAGAGAGGGACAGAGACAGAGACAGAGACAGAGAGAGAGACAGAGAAAGAGAGATTCCAGCTTGAGAGTAAGCTGTGTTAAAAATTTATCACTAATAAATCTCATAAATGCCAGGATGTGTCTAGACTCAAAGAGTGCGGCTTGATTAAGTGAAAGTCTGTTTTATTGGGGAGCCAAATAATTTTGGGTGAGGCACTAATTCTAAGGAAAGAGGGTGTCAGACCCAAGGCTGGTACAATAATAATATTTTTCTTATTCCCAGGAACAGGACCTGGCACATCACTACAGCACTATTAATATTTTAAATGTCTGGTTAAAAGAATGGCTGAGAGTAAAGTATAGTCACTTCCATTTACATTTTTAAATTCAGCCTAAACAGAGAAGGATATTAAAAATAAACAAACAAAATAAAACCACAAAACGGAAATATGTGGGTAAAGATGTTATTTTTACCTACACATGCACACGCACATGTGCCTGGACACACACAATCTCAACAATATAGTGCAAAATAAAGTAGCATTGTTCTGAGACAAATACAGAAATGTAGACGTGTGTGTGTGTGTGTTGTGTGTGTAACAATAGATCTCAATTATCTAGGCTTTTCACAAAAAAGCATTGGGCAGCTTTGGCTCAGAATGATACTTCATCCTGCCTGTAGCCACACTAACCTCCTAATTATGGCCACTGTTTATTCTGCCTTCCTCGTTGCTTTTGCTTATTTCTTCTTCTTCAAACAATTATTCACTACCCCTCTCTCTCTGTGTCTCTCTTTCTTTTTCACATACCCCCCCTAACCCCCACCCAGACACAGACACCTATACACACAGAGTTCTCATCTGGCTAGTTTCTAGTTAATTTGACAAAACCTCTAGGCCTAAACTGAATTCCTCAGAAAGAAATAAGAAGTGAAATTAGGCTGTAATATTCATTTTCCCTTAGACCACCCTACATATTGTTTTGCAATGTTATGATTTATAAGTCCATGTTAATTATTTATTGTCTGACTCACACAGTAGAGTATGAAGCCCATCAGACTAGATTACTTCACTGTATTATTCCACAATGTAACTCAACATATAACACACAGTGAAGATGGGCTAAGAATTTAGTGAGTGACTTGGTGTTTGGAGACTGGCGTCTGGGCCCGTGTTCCAGCAGCTCACCTGGCAGCATGTTGTGCATTTGTGCCTGAAGAGAAATGATGATGGGAAATATTGCCTTGAACCGTTTAGGACAATAGCAGTTGGCACTCTGCAGAAATATCAGCCTTCTTCAATATGGGATTCCAGCAGTGGTAGCAAGTGCTATTATTGCTTGAATATAGGTCAGAAACATGTTTATTCTTTTTAAATATGCTTTAAGTTCTGCAGTACATGTGCAAAACATGCAGGTTTGTTATATAGGTATAAATGTGCCATGGTGATTTGCTGCATCCATCACCTTGTCATCTACCTTAGGTATTTCCCCTAATGCTACCCCTCCGCTATTCCCCAGCTCCCTGCCATCCCTCCCCTACCCCTTCTAACAGGCCCCAGAGTGTGATGTTCACCCCTGTGTCCATGTGTTCTCAAAAGAAGACAGTTATGCAGCCAACAAACATAGGAAAAAAGATCATCATCACTGGTCATCAGAGAAATGCAAATCAAACACATTGAGATACCATGACACACCAGTTAGAATGACAATCATTAAAAAATCATGAGACAACAGATGATGCAGACAATATGGAGAAATAGGAGCGCTTTTACACTGTTGTGGGTGTGTACATTAATTTAACCATTGTGGAAGACAGTGTGGCAATTCCTCAAGGATCTAGAAATAGAAATTCCATTTGACCCAGCCTGTTTATTCTGATCTGTTCTCATACCTTAAATTAAAACTGCTCTCAAAGCTTCTATTACACCTTCAAATTAAAGGTAATTCTATTTAATTTTTAAATTTTTAATTTTTTATTGCATTTTAGGTTTTGGGGTACATGTGCAGAACATGTAAGATAGTTGCATAGGTACACACATGGCAGTGTGTTTTGCAGCCTTCCACCCACCACCCGCATTAGGCATTTCTCCCAATGGTATCCCTCACCAGCTCGCCCCCCACCATCCCTCCCCTATTGCCCCCAATAGACCCAAGTGTGTAGTACTCCGTTCCCTGTGTCCATGTGTTCTAACTGTTCATCACCCGCCTGTGAGTGAGAATATGCAGTGTTTCATTTTCTGTTCTTGTGTCAGTTTGCTGAGAATTATGTTCTCCAGATTCATCCATGTCCCTACAAAGGACGCAACTCATGATTTTTGATTGCTGCATAATAATCCATGGTGTATATGTGCCACATTTTCTCAGACCAGTCTATCATCGATGGGCATTTGGGTTGGTTCCAGGTCTTTGGTATTGTAAACAGTGCTGCAATGAACATTCCTGTGCATGTGTCCTTATGGTAAAACGATTTATAGTCCTTTGGATATATACACAGTAATGGGATTGCTGAGTCAAATGGAATTCCTATCTCTAAGGCCTTGAGGAATCGCCGCACTGTCTTCAACAATGGTTGAACTAATTTACACTCCCTCCAGCAGTATAAAATTGTTTCTATTTCTCCACATTTTCTCCAGCATCTGTTGTCTCCAGATTTTTTATTTTTTATTTATTTTTTTTAATTTATTTTTTTAATTTTTTATTGGATTTTAGGTTTTGGGGTACATGAGCAGAGCATGCAAGACAGTTCGTAGGTACACACAAGGCAGTGTGCTTTGCTTTCCTTTTCCCCTTCACCCACGTTTGGCATTTCTCCACAGGCTATCTCTCCTCACCTCCCCCTCCCACTAGCCCTCCCCTTTTCCCCCCTATAGACCCCAGTGTTTAGTACTCCCCTTTCTGTGTCCATGTGTTCTAATTGTTCATCACCCGCCTGTGAGTGAGAATATGCAGTGTTTCATTTTCTGTTCTTGTGTCAGTTTGCTGAGAATGATGTTCTCCAGATTCATCCATGTCCCTACAAACGACACAAACTCATTATTTCTGATTGCTGCATAATATTCCTTGGTGTATATGTGCCACATTTTTCCAATCCAGTCTATTATCAGTGGGCATTTGGGTTGATTCCAGGTCTTTGCTATTGTAAACAGTGCTGCAATGAACACTCGTGTACATGTGTCCTTATAGTAGAAGGATTTATAGTCCTTTGGATATATACCCAGTAATGGGATTGCTGGGTCAAATGAAATTTCTATTTCTAAGGCCTTGAGGATTCGCCACACTGTCTTCCACAATGGTTGAACTAATTTACACTCCCACCAACAGTGTAAAAGTGTTCCTTTTTCTCCACCTCCTCTCCAGCATCTGTTGTCTCCAGATTTTTTAATGATCGCCATTCTAATTGGTGTGAGATGGTATCTCAATGTGGTTTTGATTTGCATCTCTCTGATAACCAGTGACGATGAGCATTTTTTCATATGATTGTTGGCCTCATATATGTCTTCTTTCGTAAAGTATCTGTTCATGTCCTTTGCCCACTTTTGAATGGGCTTGTTTGTTTTTCTCCTGTAAATCTGTTTGAGTTCGTTGTAAATTCTGGATATCAGCCCTTTGTCAGATGGGTAAACTGCAAACATTTTTTCCCATTCTGTTGGTTGCTGATCCACTCTAGTGCCTGTTTCTTTTGCCGTGCAAAAGCTGTGGAGTTTAATTAGGTCCCATTTGTCTATTTTGGCTTTTGTTGCCAATGCTTTTGGTGTTTTGTTCATGAAGTCCTTGCCTACTTCTATGTCCTGGATACTTTTGCCTAGATTTCCTTCTAGGCTTTTTATCATGCCAGGTCTTATGTTTAAGTTTTTAATCCATCTGGAGTTAATTTTAGTGTAAGGTGTCAGAAAGGAGTCCAGTTTCTGCTTTCTGCACATGGCTAGCCAGTTTTCCCAACACCATTTATTAAACAGGGAGTCCTTTCCCCATTGCTTGTTTTTGTCAGGTTTATCAAAGATTGTATGCTTATAGATATGCTGTGTTGCCTCCGATGTCTCTGTTCTTTTCCTTTGGTCCATATCTCTGTTTTGGTACCAGTACCATGCTGTTTTGATTACTGTAGCCTTGTAGTATAGTTTGAAGTCTGGTTGTGTGATGCCACCCACTGTGTTCTTTTTGCTTAGGATTGACTTGGCTATGCAGACTCTCTTTTGGTTCTGTATGAAGTTCAAGGTGGTTTTTTCTAGTTCTGTGAAGAAAGTCCATGGTAGCTTGATGGGGATAGCATTAATTCTGTAAATTACTTTGGGCAGTATAGTCATTTTCAAGATATTGAATCTTCCTAACCATGAACATGGAATGTTTCTCCATCTGTTTTTGTCCTCTCTTATTTTATTGAGCAGTGGTTTGTAGTTTTCCTTGAAAAGGTCCATTACATTTCTTGTAAGTTGCATTCTTAGGTAATTTATTCTCTTTGTAGCAATTGTGAATGGCAGTTCGTTCTTGATTTGGCTCTCTTTAAGTCTGTTATTGGTGTATAGGAATGCTTGTGATTTTTGCACGTTGATTTTATATTCTGAGACTTTGCTGAAGTTGCTTATCAGTTTCAGAAGTTTTTGGGCTGAGGCGATGGGGTCTTCTAGATATACTATCATGTCGTCTGCAAATAGAGACAATTTTGCTTCCTCCTTTCCTATTTGAATACCCTTTATTTCTTTTTCTTGCCTGATTGCTCTGGCTAGAACTTCCAGTACTATACTGAATAGGAGTGATGAGAGAGGGCATCCTACTCTAGTGCCGGATTTCAAAGGGAATGCTTCCAGTTTTTGCCCATTCAGTATGATATTGGCTTTTGGTTTGTCGTAAATAGCTTTTATTATTTTAAGATACGTTCCATCAATACCGAGTTTAATGAGGGTTTTTATCATAAAGGTCTGTTGAATTTTGTCAAAGGCCTTCTCTGTGTCAATTGAGATAATCATGTGGTTTTTGTTTTTGGTTTTGTTTATGTGGTGAATTACATTTATAGACTTGCGTATGTTGAACCAGCCTTGCAACCCCGGTATGAATCCTACTTGATCATGATGGATAAGCTTTTTGAAGTGCTGTTGCCATCAGCTTGCCAATATTTTATTGAAGATTTTTGCATGTATGTTCATCATGGATATTAGCCTGAAGTTTTCTTTTCTTGTTGAGTCTCTGCCTGGTTTTGGTATCAGGATGATGTTGGTCTCATAAAATGATTTGGGAAGGAGTCCCTCTTTTTGGATTATTTAGAATAGTTTTAGAAGGAATGGTACCAGCTCCTCTTTGTGTGTCTCATGGAATTTGGCTGTGAACCCATCTGCACCTGGGCTTTTTGGTGTGATAGGCTCTTAATTGCTGCCTCGACTTCAGACCTTGTTATTGGTCTCTTCATAGTTTCAGCTTCCTCCTGGTTTAGGCTTGGGAGGACAGCGGAGTCCAGGAATTTACCCATTTCTTCCAGGTTTGTGTGCATAGAGTTGTTTGTAGTATTCTCTGATGATGGTTTGAATTTCTGTGGAATCTGTGGCAATTTCCCCTTTAACGTTTTATATTGCATCTGTTTGGTTGTTTTCTCTTTTCTATTTTATCAGTCTGGCTATTGGCTTGCCTATTTTGTCGAACTTTTCAAAAAACCGGCTCTTGGATTTATTGATTTTTTGAAGGGTTTTTTTTGTCTCTAGATAGCGTGTAAATTTTGGACCTCACCACTCTTCTCATATGGTCACTTATTGCTATATATTTTCCTGTAGATACTGCTTTAAATGTGTCCCAGAGAATCTGGTATGTTGTGTCTTTATTCTCGTTTATTTTGAAGATCTTCTTTATTTCTGCCTTCATTTAATTGTTTATCCAGTCAACAGAGAATAGCCAGTTGTTCAGTTTCCATGAAGATGTGTGGTTCTTAGTTAGTTTCTGGATTCTGAGTTCTAACTTGATTGCACTATTGTCTAAGAGACTGTTTGTTATGAGTTCAGTTGTTTTGCATTTGCTGAAAAGTGCTTTATTTCCTACTATGTGGTCAATTTTAGAGTAGGTGTGATGTGGTGCTGAGAAGAATGTATATTCTGTGGATTTGGTGTGGAGAGTTCTGTAATTGTCTATCAGGTTTGCTTGCTCCAGGTCTGAGTTCAAGCCCTGGATATTCTTGCTTATTTTCTGTCAGGTTGAGTAGACACTGTCTGTCTAATATTGACAGTGGAGTGTTAAAGTATCCCACTATTATTGTGTGGGAGCCTAAGTCTCTTTGTAAGTCGTTAAGAACTTGCCTTATATATCTGGGTGCTCATGTATTGGGTCCACATATATTTAGGATCATTAGCTCTTCTTGTTGTATCGATTCTTTTACCATTATGTAATGACCTTCTTTGTCTGTTTTGATCTTTGTTGCTTTAAAATCTATTTTATCAGAGATGAGAATTGCAACTCCTGCTTTTTCTTGCTTTCCATTTGCTTGGTATATCATCCTCCATCCCTATATTTTGAGCCTTTGTGTATCCTTGCATGTGAGATGGGTTTTCTGAATACATACACTGACGGGTTTTGATTTTTAATCCAGTTTGCCAGTCTGTGCCTTTTGATTGCTGTATTTAGCTCATTTATATTTAGGGTTAATATTGTTATGTGTGAATTTGATGCTGCTGTTTTGATGCTAGCTGGCTGTATTGCCCGTTAGTTGATGCAGACTATTCATTTTATTGATGTTCTTTAGCATTTGGTATGTTTTGGAATGGCTGGCACTGGTTGTTCTTTCCTATGTGTAATGCCTCTTTCAGAAGCTCCTGTAAAGCAGGCCTGGTGGTGACAAAATCTCTGAGTACTTGCTTGTTTGCAAAGAATTTTATTTTTCCTTCACTTATGTAGCTCAGTTTGGCTGGATATGAAATTCTGGGTTGAAAGTTCTTTACTTTAAGAATGTTGAATATTGACCCCCACTTTCTTCTGGCTTGTAGAGTTTCTGCTGAGAGGTCTGCTATGAGTTTGATGGGCTTCCCTTTGTGGGTGACCCGTCCTTTCTCTCTGGCTGTCCTTAGTATTTTCTCCTTCATTTCAACCCTGGTGAATCTGACGATTATGCCCTTGGGGTTTCTCTTCTTGCAGAATACCTTTGTGGTGTTCTCTGTATTTCCTGGACTTGAATATTGGCCTACCTTGCTAGGTTGGGGAAATTTTCCTGAATAATATCTTGAAGAGTATTTTCTAGCTTGGATTCATTCTCTTTTTTTTTAAAATTTTTTTTTTGACTATTTAGTATGACATTGGCTGTTGGTTTGTCATAAATAGCTTTTATTACTTTGAGATACGTTCCGTTGATACCAAGTTTATTGAGGGTTTTTAGCATAAAGGTCTGCTGAATTTTGTCAAGTGCCTTCTCTGCGTCAATTGAGATAATCATGTGGTATGGTTCTGTTTATGTGGTGAATTACATTGATATACTTGAGTATGTTGAACCAGACATGCATCCCCGGAATGAATCCTACTTGATCATAATCAATAAGTTTTTTGATTTGCTGTTGCAATCAGCTTGCCAATATTTTATTGATGATTTTTGCATCTATGTTCATCATGGATATTGGCCTGAAGTTTTCTTTTCTTGTTGGGTCTCTGCCTGCTTTTGGTATCAGGATGATGTTGGTCTCGTAAAATGATTTGGGAAGGATTCCCTCTTTTTGGATTGTTTGGAATAGTTTTAGAAGGAATGGTACCAGCTCCTCTTTGTGTGTCTGTTAGAATTTGGCTGTAAACCCGTCTATACCTGGGCTTTTTTTGTGTGGTAGGCTCTTAATTGCCGCCTCGACTTCTGACCTTGTTATTAGTCTATTCATAGTTTCAGCTTCCTTTTGCTTTAGGCTTGGGGGGACACAGGAGTCCAGGAATTTATCCATTTCTTCCAGGTTTACTAGTTTATGTGCATAGAGTTGTTTGTAATATTCTCTGACGATGGTTTGAATTTCTGTGGAATCTGTGGTGATTTCCCCTTTATCATTTTTTATTGCATCTATTTGGTTGTTCTCTCTTTTCTTTTCAATCAATCTGGCTAGTGGTCTGTCTATTTTGTTGATCTTTTCAAAAAACCAGCACTTGGATTTATTGATTTTTTGAAGGGTTTTTCGTGTCTCAATCTCCTTCAGTTCAGCTCTGATGTTAGTTATTTCTTGTCTTCTGCTGGGTTTTGAGTTTTTTTTGATCTTGCTCCTCTAGCTCTTTCAATTTTGACGATAGGGTGTCAATTTTGGATCTCTCCGTTCTCCTCATATGGGCATTTATTGCTAAATACTTTCCTCTAGAGACTGCTTTAAATGTGTCCCAGAGGTTCTGGCATGTTGTGTCTTCATTCTCATTGGTTTTGAAGAACTTCTTTATTTCTGTCTTCATTTCATTGTTTACCCAGTCAACATTCAAGAGCCAGTTGTTCAGTTTCCATGAAGCTGTGCAGTTCTGGGTTGGTTTCTGTATTCTGAGTTCTAACTTAATTGCACTATAGTCTGAGAGACTGTTTGTTATGATTTCAGTTGTTTTGCATTTGTTGAGCAGTGCTTTACTTCGAATTATGTGGTCAATTTTAGAGTAGGTGTGATGTGGTGCTGAGAAGAATGTGTATTCTGTGGATTTGGGGTGGAGAGTTCTGTAAATGTCTATCAGGTTTGCTTGCTCCAGGTCTGAGTTCAAGCGCTGGATATCCTTGTTGATTTTCTGTCTGGTTGATCTGTCTAATATTGACAATGGAGTGTTAAGGTCTCACACTATTATTGTGTGAGAGTCTAAGTCTCTTTGTTAGTCATTAAGAACTTGCCTTATGTATCTGGGTGCTCCTGCATTGGGTCCATATATGTTTAGGATCGTTAGCTCTTCTTGTTGTATCGATACTTTTACCATTATGTAATGGCCTTCTTTGTCTCTTTTGATCTTTGTTGCTTTAAAGTCTACTTTATCAGAGATGAGAATTGTAACTCCTGCTGTTTTTTGCTCTCCATTTGCTTGGTTAATCTTCCTCCATCCCTTTATTTTGAACCTTTGTGTATTCTTGCATGTGAGATGGGTTTCCTGGATACAGCACACTGATGGGTTTTAGATTTTTATCTAATTTGCCAGTCTGTGTCTTTTGATTGGTGCATTTAATCCATTTTCATTTAGGGTTCATATTGTTATGTGTGAATTTGATACTGCCATTTTGATGCTAAGTGGCTGTTTTGCCCATTAGTTGTTGTAGATTCTTCATTATGTTGATGCTCTTTAGCATTTAGTGTGATTTTGGAATGGCTGGTCCTGGTTGTTCCTTTCTATGTGTAGTGCCTCTTTTAGGAGCTTTTGTAAAGCAGGCCTGGTGGTGACAAAATCTCTGAGTACTTGCTTGTTCACAAAGGATTTTATTCACTTCTGAAGCTCAGTTGGTCTGGATATGAAATTCTGGGTTGAAAGTTCTTTTCTTTAAGAATGTTGTATATTGGCCCCCACTCTCTTCTTGCTTGTAGTGTTTCTGCCGAGACATATGTTGTGAGTCTTATGGGCTTCCCTTTGTGGGTGACCCCACCTTTCTCTCCGGCTGCCCTTAGTATTTTCTTCTTTATTTCAACCTTGTTGAATCTGACGATTATGTGCCTTGGGGTTGCTCTTCTTGCGGAATATTTTTGTGGTGTTCTCTGTATTTCCTGCATTTGAGTGTTGGCCTGTCTTGGTAGGTGGGGCAAATTTTCCTGGATGATGTCCTAAAGAGTATTTTCCAGCTTGGATTCATTCTTTTTGTCCCCTTCTGGTACACCTATCAACCTTAGGTTAGGTCTTTTCAGATAGTCCCACATTTCTTGGAATGTTTGTTCATTCCTTTTTGCGCTTTTTTCTCTCATCTTGGTTTCTCATTTTATTTCATTGAGTTGATCTTCGACTTCAGATCTTCTTTCTTCTGCTTGGTCAGTTTGGCTACTGAAACTTGTGCATGAATCGTGAAGTTCTCATATTGTGTTTTTCAGCTCCTTTAATTCATTCATATTCCTCTATAAGTTATCCATTCTTGTTATCATTTCCTCAAATCTTTTTTCATATCTTTTTTCACATTTCTTAGTTTCTTTGCATTGATTTAATACATGTTCTTTTAGCTCACAAAAGTTTCTCATTATCCACCTTCTGAAGTCTAATTTTGTCATTTCATCACAGTCATTCTCCGTCCAGCTTTGTTCCCTTGCTGGCGAGGAGTTTTGGTCCTTTCTAGGAGGCGAGGTGGTCTGGTTTTGGGTTTTTTCCTCCTTTTTGCTCTGGTTTCTTCCCATCTTTTTGGATTTATCCACTTGTCATCTGTGTAGTTGCTGACTTTTCAATTGGGTCTCTGAGTGGACACCCCGATTGTTGATGATGAAGTATTTCTGTTACTTGGTTTTTCTTCTACCAGTCTAGCCCCTTTGTTGTACTACTCCTGATGCCCACTCCAGGCCCTGCTTGTCTGGGGTGCACCTATAGCAGCTGCGGCACCGTGAGGGATGCTACCAGTTTCTTTTTCTGCTATCTTTGTCCCAGGATGATGCCTGCCAAATGTCAGTCTTTTGGATATAGAGGGGTCAGGGAGCCACTTGAGGAGACAGTCTGTACTTTATAGGAGCTCCATTGCTGAGCTGTGAGCTCTGTTGTTCATTCAGGGCTGTTAGGCTGCTATGTTTGATTCTGCTGCAACAGAGCTCATTAAAAAAACTTTTTTTTTTCAAATGCCCTGTGTTGGGGGGTTCGGGCTTTATTTTTGGATGTTTGTTGAGGTTTCCTGCCAAGCTAGGAGGCAGACTAGCCACTGTTTGTCTGCCTAGGCTCCGCCCTGCTGTTGTGTGGTTCACCCTGTTGCTGCAGGCTCTGCTGTTCTTCTGCGGTCTCCGCCACCGGCTATGCCCTGTGGCGAAGTCTTTCTGTTGTAGTGGGTTGCCTCGGCAAGGGCAGGCTGCGTCTGCAGTGGGCGTGTATCTCAGTTGGGGCGGGTTGCCTCGGTAATGGTGGACGCCCCTCCCCCACAGAGTGTCTTGGATTGTCTGCATGGGGAGCATTTGGAATCACAGTTTTGTTCGTCCCACTGGGCTACCCCAAACGCTCTGTCCCTGCAATCCCCTGGGCGGGCCCACTGTCCAAGTCTCGTTCAGTCTCAAGTCCAGCCCTCTCAAGTCTCATGTTGCCAGTTCAACAGGGCACCTGGACAAGCACGCCCTGTGGGGAGCGCTGGGTAGGGCTGGCCGCCATCACCTCGGCTGCCTGGCGTCCCACATCTTCTTTATACTTGGGCATTTTTCCGTTCTGTGGGCAACAAAGATCAGCCTGGAAATGCAGATCTGACTCACCTCTCTGCGGATTCAACGATAGCTTCAATCCTGGGTTGTTCTCACAGTGCCATCTTGAGTCCTCTCCGGTGCACATCATTATTTATTGTTTTTCCTTTTCTCTCCTCTGATTGTGTAAATTCAAATAGCCTGTCTTCAAGCTCACTTTTTTTTTTCTGCTTGACCCATTCTGAGAGACTCTAATGCATTCTTCATTGTGTCAATTGAATTTTCACCCTTAGAATTTTTGCTTTTTTTTAAAAAAAAAATTAATATCTTTGTTAAATTCATTTGTTAGGATTCTGAATTCTTTCTCTGGGTTATCTTGAATTATCATTGAGCTTCCCCAAACAGCTATTTTTTGAATTCTTTGTCTAATGTTCACATATCTCTGACACTCTGAGACGAGACACTTGTGCCTTTTTAGTTTGTTTGGTGAAGTTATGTTTTACAGGATTGTTTTGATGCTTGTAAACATTAATTAATGTCTGGGAATTGAATAGTTAGGTATTTATTGTATTCATCACAGTCTGGGCTTATTTGTACCAGCCCTTCTTGGGAAGGCTTTCCAGGTATTCAAAGGGGATTGAATGTTGTGATGTAAGTCTTTGGACCCTGCGTCCACACCTGCATTAGGGAATTCCCCAAGCCCTGCAATGCTCTTGTAGACTTGTGAATGTACCACGTTGATGGTCTTGAGTAAGATCCAGATTCCACTGGATTACCAGGCAGAGACTCTTGTTCTCCTCTCTTACTTTTCTTCAAAGAAACAACATCTAGGATGGACTCTTCAAGATGGCAGTGTAGGAGCAGCTAGGGATTGCAGCAGCTCATGGTTGTGGCTCTCAGTGAAGGCTCAGAGGGTGAGTTCCAGTCGCATTTTTAGATGAATCTTTGTTGCCCACAGAACGGGGGGATTCCCAGGTGGAGGAGAGACATGGAGTGCCACTGCAGCTGTTTTGGCCAGCACTGCCTTTGCAGCCGGAGCAGCAGCCCAGCGCCACTCCACACAAGGTGCACTGGTCTGGAAGCCCTGTTAAACTGGCAATCTGAGATTTGGGAGGGCAGATTAGCATATCCATCTGATTGAACGGGACTTCGACAGTGACCCAAACCAGGAGATTCCCGGGAGGCAACATTTGAGCCAGCACAGTGTGTCGCTGCACGGGAAATCACACGGATCCTAGTCCCCAATCAGCGGGCGACTGAAATACCTGGGAGAGAGTCAAACTTTCAACTTAGGAAAGAGAAAAAGAGGACCTCTGAGGTGGCGAGCCAGGTGACCAGGCTCAGAAGGTCCCACCCCCACAGGGACAAGCAGGGCAGCTATTCCATACGCCCAGTGTTGAGAGTTTCACTGCAGATGCAACCGAGCCTGGGATGGTGCAGCTTGGAGAGGGAGGGGCATCCCCCATTGCTGAGGCAATATGCCCCTACGGAAGTATACTCCCATTGCTGTCACAGCCTGCAGTTGCTGAGGCAACCCGCCATAACAGAGAGACTCTGCCAATACAGAGGCAACAGAGCAGAGCACACGACAGCAGGGTGGTGCCCTCAGCAAAATGGCAAAGCCCAAGGCAACAGAGCAGAGCCTGCCACAGTAGGGCAGAGCCAATGCTAACAGGGCAGAGCCTCGGCAGGCAAATAGTGACTAGACTTCCCCCTAGCTGGGCAGGAAAGTGCAACAGATACTCATAAAGAAAGCCCTAACGCCCCAAGACAGAGCATCTGAGGGAAAAAAAAGGGTTTTATGAGTTCTGCTGCAGCAGACTTAAAAGTATCTGCTGAACAGTCCTCAATGAACAATGGAGCTCACAGCTCAGCACTCGAGCTTCTATGAAGTACAGACTGTCTCTTCAAGCCGCTCCCTGACCCCTGAATATCCAAAGAGTCACCTCAAAAAGGACTGATCAGGCTGACATTTGGCAGGCATCATTCTGGGACAAAGATAGCAGAAGAAGAAACTGGTAGCATCCCTCACTGTTCTGCAGCTGCTACAGGTGTACCCCAGACAAGCAGGGCCTTGAGTGGACCTCAGTAGTCATACAGCAGAGAGGTTAGACAGTTAGAAGAAAAACTAAGCAACAGAAATACTTCACCATCAACAATCTGGGCATCCACTCAGAACCAACCGAAAAGTCAGCAACTACTCAGAACACAGGAAGATAAACCCATAAAGATGGGAAGAAACCAGCGCAAGAAGGAGAAAAACGCCCAAAACCAAAACACCTAGCCTCCTACAAAGGACAAAAACTCCTTGCCAGCAAGGGAATAAAGCTGGACAGAGAATGAGGGTGATGAAATGACAGAATTAGACTTCAGAAGATGGATAATGAGAAACTTCTGTGAGCTAAAGAACATGTTCTAAATCAATGCAAAGAAACTAAGAACCTTGAAAAAAGATTGAAAAAAGATTCGAGGAAATGACAACAAGAATGGACAACTTAGAGAGGAATATAAACGAATTGAAGGAGCTGAAAAACACAACAGAACTTCAAGAAGCATGCACAAGTATCAACAGCCAAATCAACCAAGCAGAAGAAAGAATATCAGAAGTTGAAGATCAACTCAATAAAATAAAATGAGAAACCAAGATTAGAGTAAAAAGCACATAAAGGAATGAACAAAGTCTCCAAGAAATGTGGCAGTATCTGAAGAGACCTAACCTACGTTTGATAGGTGTACCAGAATGTGCTGAAGAGAATGAATTCAAGCTGAAAAATACTCTTCAGGATATTATCCAGGAAAATTTCCCCAACCTATCAATCCAGGCCAATACTCAAGTCCAGGAAATACAGAGAACACCACAAAGATATTCCACAAGAAGAGCAACCCCAAGGCACATAATCGTCAGATTCAACAGGGTTGAAATGAAGGAGAAAATACGAAGGGCAGCCAGAGAGAAAGGTTGGGTCACCCACAAAGGGAAGCCCATCAGACTCACAGCAGATCTCTCGGTAGAAACATTACAAGCCAGGAGAGAATGGGAACCAATATACAACATCCTTAAAGAAAAGAACTTTCAACCCAGAATTTTATATCCAGCCAAACTGAGCTTCATAAGTGAAGAAAAAATAAAATTCTTTGTGAACAAGCAAGTACTCAGAGATTTTGTCACCACCAGGCCTGCTTTACACGAGCTCCTGAAAGAGGCACTACACATCGAAAAGAACAACCAGTACCAGCCATTCCAAAAACATACCAAATGTTAAAGAGCATCAAAAAAATAAAAAAAAAGAATAATCTGCACCAACTAACAGGCAAAACAGCCAGCTAGCATCAAAATGTCAGTATCAAATTCACACAGAACAATATTAACCCTAAATGTAAATGGACTAAATGAACCAATCAAAAGACATAGACTGGCAAATTGAATAAAAAGCCAAAACCCATCAGTGTGCTGTATCCAGGAAACCCATCTCACACGCAAGGATACACAAAGGCTCAAAATAAAGGTATGGAGGAAGATTTACCAAGCAAATGGAGAGCAAAAAAAAAAAGCAGGAGCTGCAATTCTCATCTCTGATAAAATAGACTTTCAAGCAACAAAGATCAAAAGAGACAAAGAAGGTCAATACATAATGGTAAAAGGATCGATACAACAAGAAGAGCTAACGATCCTAAATATATATGGATCCAATACAGGAACACCCAGATATATAAGGCAAGTTCTTAATGATCTACAAAGAGACTTAGACTCCCACACAATGATAATGGGAGACTTTAACACTCCACTCTCAATAATAGACAGATCAACCAGACAGAAAATCAAAAGAATATTCAGGGCTTGAACTCAGACCTGGAACAAGCAAACCTGATAGACATTTACAGAACTCTCCACCTCAAATCCACAGAATATACATACTTCTCAGCACCACATCACACCTACTCTAAAATTGACCACATAATTGGAAGTAAAGCACTCCTCATCAAATGCAAAGCAACTAACATAATAACAAACAGTCTCTCAGACCATAGTGCAATCAAGTTAGAACTAAGAATTCAGAAACTAACTCAGAACCTCACAGCTTAATGGAAACTGAACAACTGGCTCTTGAACGTTGAATGGATAAAGAATGAAATGCAGGCAGAAATAAAGAAGTTCTTTGAAACCAAGGAGAACGTAGACACAACATACCAGAATTTCTGGGACTCATTTAAAGCAGTCTCTAGAGGAAAATATATAGCAATAAGTGCCCATATGAGAAGAGTGGAGAGATCCAAAATTGACACCCTATCATCAAAATTGAAACAGCTAGAGGAACAAGATTAAAAAAACTCAAAACCTAGCAGAAGGCAAAAAATAAGTAAGATCAGAGCAGAACTGAAGGAAATTGAGACACGAAAAACCCTTCAAAAAATCAATAAATCCAAGAGCTGGTTTTTTGAAAAGATCAACAAAATAGACCACTAGCCAGACTGATAAAAAGAAAAGAGAGAACAACCAAATAGATGCAATAAAAAATGATAAAGAGGAAATCATCACAGATTCCACAGAAATTCAAACCATCGTCAGAGAATATTACAAACAACTCTATGCACATAAACTAATAAACCTGGAAGAAATGGATAAATTCCTGGACTCCTGTGTCCTCCCAAGCCTAAACCAGGAGGAAGCTGAAACTATGAATAGACCAATAACAAGGTCAGAAGTCGAGGCATCAATTAAGAGCCTACCACACAAGAAAAGCCCAGGTCCAGACGGGTTCACAGCCGCATTCTACCAGACACACAAAGAGGAGCTGGTACCATTCCTTCTGAAACCAGTCCAAATAATCCAAAAAGAGAGAATCCTTCCCAAATCATTTTACAAGACCAACATCATCCTGATACCAAAACCCGGCAGAGACCCAACAAGAAAAGAAAACTTCTGGCCAATATCCATGATGAACATAGATGCAAAAATCTTCAATAAAATACTGGCAAGCCGATTGCAACAGCATATCAAAAAACTTATTCATCATGATCAAGTAGAATTCATCCCGGGGCTGCAAGGCTGGTTCACCATACGGAAGCCTATAAATGTAATTCACCATATAAACAAAACCAAAAACAAAAACCACATGATTATCTCAATTGACGCAGAGAAGGCATTTGACAAAATTCAACAGCCCTTTATGCTAAAAACCCTCAATAAACTCAGTATTGATGGAACATATCTCAAAGTAATAAAAGCTATTTATGACTAACCAACAGCCAATATCATCCTAAATGGGCAAAAACTGGAAGCATTCCCCTTGAAATCTGGCACTAGACAAGGATGCCCTCTTTCACCACTCCTATTCAATATAGTACTGGAAGTTCTAGCCAGAGCAATCAGGCAATAAAAAGAAATAAACTGTGTTCCAATAGGAAAGGAATAAGCCAAATTTTCTGTATTTGGATACGACATGATATTATACCTAGAAGACCCCATCACCTCAGCACAAAAACTCCTGAAACTGATAGGCAAAGTCTCAGGATACAAAATTAACGTGCAAATATCACAAGCATTCCTATACACCAATAACAGACTTAAAGAGAGCCAAAACAAAACTAGCTGCCATTAACAATTGCTACAAAAAGAATAAAATACCAAGGAATACAACTTACAAGGAATGTAAGAGATCTCCTCAAAGAAACCTACAAACCACTGCTCAATGAAATAAGAGAGGAAACAAACAGATAGATAAACATTCCATGTTCATGGTTAGGAAGAATCAATATCGTGAAAATGGGTATACTGCTCAAAGTAATTTACAGAATCAATGCTATCCCCATCAAGCTACCATTGACTTTCTTCACAGAACTGGAAAAAGCCACCATGAACTTCATATGGAACCAAAAGCGAGCCCACATAGCCAAGTCAATTCTAAGCAAAAAGAACACAGCGGGAGGCATCCCACTACTGGACTTCAAACTATACTACAAGGCTACAGTAATCAAAACAGCATGGTACTGGTACCAAAACAGAGATATAGACCAATGGAACAAAACAGAGGCATCAGAGGCAACACAGCATATCTACAATCATACAGTCTTTGATAAACCTGACAAAAACAAGCAATGGGGAAAGGATTCCCTGTTTAATAAATGGTGTTAGGATAACTGGCTAACCATATGCAGAAAGCAGAAACTGGACCCCTTCCTGACACCTTACATTAAAATTAACTCCAGATGGATTAGAGACTTAAATATAAGAACTGGCACCATAAAAACCATAGAGGAAAATCTAGGCAAAACCATTCAGGACATAGGAATAGTCAAGGACTTCATGACCAAAACACCAAAAGCATTGGCAACAAAAGCCAAAATAGACAAATGGGACCTAATCAGACTCCACAGCTTCTGCACAGCAATAGAAATAGTCACTAGAGTGAATTGGCAACCAACAGAATGGGAAAAAATTTTTGCAGTGTACCCATCTGACAAAGGGCTGACATCCAGAATTTACAAAGAACTCAAACAGATTTACAGGAAAAAACCAAACAAGCCTATTCAAAAATGGACAAAGGATATGAACAGATGCTTTACAAAAGAAGACATACATGAAGTCAACAAACATATAAAAAAATGCTCATCATCACTCGCCATTAGAGAGATGCAAATCAAAACCACATTGAGATACCACCTCACGCCAGTTTGAATGGTGATCATTAAAAAATATGGAGACAACAGATGCTGGAGAGGATGTGGAGGAATAGGAACACTTTTACACTGCTGGTGGGAGTATCAATTAGTTCAACCATTGTGGAAGACAGTGTGGTGATTCCTCAAGGCCTTAGAAATAGAAATTCCATTTGACCCAGCAATCTCAATACTGGGTATATATCCAAAAAACTATAAATCATTCTACTATAAGGACACATGTACACGAATGTTCATTGCAGCACTGTTTACAATAGCAAAGACCTGGAACCAACCCAAATGCCCATTAATGATAGACTGGTCTGGGAAAATGTGGCACATATACACCATGGAATATTATGCAGCAATCAAAAAGGATGAGTTTGTGTCCTTTGTGGGGACATGGATGAATTTGGAGAACATAATTCTCAGCAAACTGACACAAGAACAGAAATTAAATATCGCATATTCTTGCTCATAGGCGGGTGATGAAAAAAGAGAACACATGGACACAGGGAAGGGAGTACTACACACTGGGGGCTATTGGGGGGAATAGGGGAGGGACAGCGGTGGGGGAAGGGGGAGGGATAGCCTGGGGAGAAATGCCAAATGTGGGTGAAGGGGAAGACGGCAGCAAAACACACTGCCATGTGTTTACCTATGCAACTATCTTGCATGATCTGCACATGTACCCCAAAACCTAAAATGGAATTTAAAAATAAATAAATAAATAACGGGGAGGGGAAAAAAAGAAGCAACATCTCTTACTCCATTCTGATCTGCCCGAAGCTGAGGGAAGAGTTACACACTTACCCCCGTGGACATTTTCCCTGAGACTGTGCTAGATGAAACCTCAAGCCAGCACCACTAGGTCTTGTGCAAAGCCTGTGGCAACCACTGCCTGGTTACTGCCAGTGATTGATCAAGGCCTAAGGCCTGTTTTGTCAGCAGGTCGTAAATCCAGCCAGGCTTGTGTCCTTTCCTATAGGGCAGCAAGACCCATTTCTGGGTCCAGAAATGCCATCCAGGAGGCAGGCCCTCGAGTCAGGAATCTTTGGAATATACTTGATTCTCTGTTCCACTGTGGCTGAGCTGGCTCCCAAGCTACAGATATGTCCTCCCCACATTTTTCTCTTCTTTCTGTATGCAGAAGTTGTCTCTCCCATGGCTGCCATTGCCCAGGTCCACAGTGAGTACTGCCTGGCTATTGCCTATGTTCACTCAAGGCTCAAGCATTTTTCAGTCAGCTTCTGGTGGGTGAATGCTGCCATACCTGGATCTCCCCTTCAAGGCAGCAGGCTCCCTCCAGGACAGGTCTAGAAATGTCATCCAGGAGTAAAGGCCTGGAATCAGAGACCCTTGCTTATTCTTCTACCCCACTGAGGCCGACCTGGTGCCCATGCTACAAGACAAAGTCCCGTTTACTCTTCTCTTTCCTTTCTTCAAGCAGTCAGAGTCTCTCCATGGTCACTACAACTGGGAATGTGTTGGGTCACATCTGAAACCAGCACAGCCCTGGATCTCACCCAAGACCTGCAGCAAGTATTGCCTGAGTACTGTCGATGTTTTATCAAGTCCCAAGGTTTTTTTAGTCGGCAGGTGATGAAACCTGCCAGGACTGAGTTCTTCCCTTCAAGGGAGTGAGTACCATGTCATCTAAGAGGTAGGGCCTGTAGTGAGGGCCTCAGGACTCTTCCTCACACTCTACTCTACTGTGGCTGATCTGGTATCCAAGTTGCAAGACGAAGTCTTCTTTTCTCTCCTTTATCCTCTCTACAGTAGAATAAAGGGGTCTCTCCCACTACTGCTAGCTGCACTGTCAGGGGTTGGGAGTGGAGTGATGCAAACATTCCCTTGGCTACTCCGTCTGGTGTCTTACTAGCTCATGTGCACCCCAAGTCTACTGGCTCTGAGCCCAGCACATCACCAGATATTTTCCAGGAAGCACAGCCCGTGAGGTCTAGACTGCTGTCCAAGTTTATTTAGGACTCCTGAGCGCTGCAGCCTGTGAAAGTTGGGCTAACCAGAACTCAAGTTCCAACTGCTGGGTTGGATGATTACATCTTTTTAGACTAGTCCAAATGCTCCCTCCATGGGTGCTGGCTGAATTGTGCACCCTATTGCTTTCAGCTGTGCAGCTCTGAGTTCCAATGCGAACTCCCACAATCACTTTGCTCTCTCTTCCCCAAGCACACAGATTTTCTCTCTATGTCATGCAGCTACTGAGGGGGGATAGGGAAGGGAGGTGCAGGTGATTTTAAACTGTCTTTCCTTACTTTCTTCAGTGCCTCTTTCCTTGATATGATGTTAAAATCAGGAGCTGCGATTCCTCACCCGATTTTTTTTTTATTCTTAGGAATTTACTTTCTTGTGTAGATAGTTGTTCAATTTGGTATTCCTGTCAGTGCAATAATTACTGAAGGATTCTACTTGATAATATTTCTCTATATCCTCATTTTATTTTTCTAGTGTGAGTTATGTTTATGACTTTTACAACCACTCTGAGTATAGTGTCTTGGGTGAGTGGTTTGGTGTTTATTATTAAGTGAAACAAACGAGGAACAGAAAATTGAACACCACATAGTCCCACACATATGAGAAAGTTAAATAAAATGGATCTCATAGAAGCCAAATGTATAATGGAGTTTGGAAGGGTAGGGGGTAAGAGAGGATAGGGAGTGATTTGTTAAATGTTACAAAGTTACAGCTAAACAGGAGGGAAAATTTCTAGTGTTCTCTCTCACTGTAGCATGAGTATGGTTAACAATTATATGTAGTTTCAAATATCTAGAAGGAGAATATTAAATTTTCCCAATGCAAATAAATGATAAGTGTTTGAGATGATGTATATGCTAACTATTCTGATTTGATCACTATTCATTATATGCTTTGAAACTCCCTATGTATCTCATAACTCTATGCAATTACTTTATGTCAATTAAAAAAGAAAACAAATATAACTCGCTCATGCATTGAGCAATGCTTGTGTCATGAACCAAGAATCATAATTTAGTTCTTTATATGTGTGATTTCTAGATAAATTAGAAGTGAACTGAATACTCATTTCAGTTTCTTCTTAAAGTTATCACTTGCCTTAACTTTGTGAAGGTGTTATTAAGTACTGCATACATGGAGCTTGCAAAGGAATGTGATCTCCATGAAGGCAGAATTAGGAGTCCTAATGGGACTAGAAAGATTTGGGTTCATTTCAAATTTACTCTGTGAATAACTCCTCTCTCTATATTAAACAGTAATATGAGAAGGTGAAGTGTGACTTCATGATAGTGACTCTTTTGGCTCTCTTCCCAGTTTTCTTCCTTTTGTGATGTGCGTTTCTCAAAGGGAGCTCTGCTCAGAAGCATCAGCATCATCTGGGAACTTGTTAGAAATGCAGATTCTTTGGTCCTACCCTAGACCTTCTGGATTAGAAACTCTTGGGATCAACCTTGCAATGCCTTACACCAAGACTTTCAGGTGATTAACCTGCTAAAGTTTGAAAACCACAGTGCTTGACTTTAATTTTTTTCTAGTCTCTATGCCTTTACTTTTTAACTGTACTCCCCTTACTGCAAGAAATTAAATTAGATAAACTGTGGTGATGATCTTCAGTTAGGTTTCCCTAAGTTTAAAGCTGTTCACTTTCCTATCTTTTCCTATTTTGAAGCCAGAGACACCTTATAAAATATGTAAGTATTATGTTTCAATATCTAACAATTGTCCTCAGCATGACATATAAACTCCTTATCACAGTATACGACTTCCTCTTCAATTTGGCAATGCCCATCTCTTTAGATTTATCTTTTCTTCATACAGTTAGGTTCATTTTCAAACATACAAAACTCTTTCTAGTCACATACGTTCTTCCATTTCTAGAGCTTGGAACACAGTGAAGTGTTTTCAACTTCTTCTTATTCATCTCACCCACTTTTAACCAGAAATCTCTAACCTCAGTTTCATTCCTACTATAAAATTTCTTATCTCTTGAAATTCTTGATACTCTAATGTTGGCCAAGTCCTGTGGATATCCATTTCTGCAATCTCCTCTGTATTATTAACATTTATGACACTTAATTACAATTACCTTTTAACTTATTTGTCTTTACATCTGAAATTAAATTTTGTGTGCCTGTATCCCCAGTATCAGTGCTTTAGTTTTCTCATCATTAAAGATTTAATTGTATTTTTAGGATTGCCTGAAACTTAAGGGAAATCAGACTTAGCCAACTGCTATTATTGCCATAATGTATTGAATGAATTAAATTTAACTCTACTAACTACCATAAATTATAAATTTTATACTTAATACCATTTAGTTATGATATAAGCATAACTATTTTGGTTATGATTAAAATTTGTAAATTATAAAGATAGCCATCCATAGAAGTTGCTAATGTAGTACATAATGCCTTTTTAAGGTACAATGGGATTTTTCACTTTATTTCTATATGCAATATGTAGGGTAAATGATGTGTGTTTTAGGGAAATCAGATTGGAATATATATATATATATATTGTCTTCTGGAATACTGCCAAGGAAAAAGCATGATGCAGTGAAAACCAATCGAACTATGCTTCATTTGACACTGCAATCACAGATTCTTGGATAATGAGCCTAGCTACTTTTCTTGATGATGTGCTGGTCTTGGAAGTACTTTGAAATTTTACCCAGAAGAACTTTGAAGTTTTCTCTCTCATAATTAGCAGGTGGTAAGTGCCTGAAATAAATCTTTGGAAAATCAAGGTAAACTTGATGGATAAACATTACAATGTGCTATACTTGTCACATTAGTCTTAAACTAATCTAGCCAACTTTTGAATCTGTAAGAAACTATATACATATCTATACATATATACACACATATACTTTTGATATATATACATACATATATATTATGTGTGTATACACATATATATTATGTATAATATGTATAATCAATCAAGGAAGTTAAACTTCAATAATATCAAATTTCTTACCAAATAAACAGAATGTCTGGCAATATGCTTGTGAACATAGAATAGCCAAGAAAATGTTTTTATTTTCATTCTTTTCATGAGTTTCTTGAACAGCACAATCCCTTTTACTCTGTCTATCCTGGAACTTTATCATTTAAGATGTGTCATGTTTTGATAAATTGTTTGGTGTTGAATCATTTGGATTTTGTTGTGCTTTTCCACCAAGCCAGTATGAAATGTCTGATGCAATCTGGCATGACAAATTATAAATGATGAGTTACCTCAGATTGACAAAAATCAGCATTCATTTATTTACTTTAGAAGAGAGAATTTATTTAAATGGACATCATGAAAAGTTAGCAGTAAAGTACATTAAGGGAGGGAGTATCAGGAAGGGAAAGTAGAGGCTACTCACAAGTACGATAGCTAATAAATGAATTTGACTAAACAAATCCATCACATGTAATGGAGAACATTTGCTATTGAACATATCATCCTTACAAATAACTCAAAGACCTGTTTGCAGCTCTATGTGTAAAGCAATTGGACTACAGTCACATTTTATCTTCATGTTGAAAATGTAGATACTAAAATGTTGAAAAGCTTTTTCTCTGGAGACTAGAATTAGTTGAGAGATGGGGATACACATTTACACACACACACACACACACACACACACGCCTGTGAGGGGACTTTTGAAGGCAGGAGCTTCTGTTTTTGCATTAGGCTCTTGAGTTTTCAAGTTGCTGATCAGTAAATCTTTTGAAAGAAAAATCTCTCTGTCTCACAACTTTGCATTTTATTCTATGCTGCAAAAAAGTTATCACAGTATGACATATTTCTTTAGAAAAGGTTAGTCTTTGGGCTCTACCTCCTTCCAGGCAATAATTATCCCAAATTTATTTTCAACCCACTATAAGGGGGTCATTCAAGTACTTTTGTGATACTAAAAAAATTTTGACTTTAAAGTATATACAGAATTCAACTATGGTATTTACCATTATTCCAAGACAACCACACTGGTCCAAAGCCTCATAATTCTTTCCTGAGTTATTCCATTGGAATCTTAACTACCTCTCTGCTTCTGCCTGCATTCCCTTTCTGTCTCTCCTTGAGAAAGAAGCCACGTGCTGCTATTCTTATATTATGCTATTCTTGTGCTCCAGCCTTGCCATTAATTGTAATTTCAGTTACACTAAAACCAGAGATGCAAGTATGATATTTGAGGGCCTGTGTATTCTGGCTCTTCCTGATCACTCTTCCCTCCTTTGTTACCACCTTTTTACTCATTGATTCTGCTCCACTTTTATAAACTTCTTCACTATTCCTCAAATACTTAGGCCTATGCTCAATTTAGCCTTTAACTTTGCTGTTTACTCTTCAGGGAATGCTCCTTCATAAGCTGTACATGAGTCTCATTTCCTCATTTCCCTTCAATCTTTACTATAAAAATATATTATCTGCTCTCACTGATAAGTGGGAGTTGAACAATGAGAACATGTGGACATAGGGAGGGGAACATCAGACACCAGGGCCTGTTGGCGGGTAGAGGGCTAGGAGAGGGATAGCATTAAGAGAAATACCTACTGTAGATGAGGGGTCGTGGGTGCCACAAACCACCATGGCACGTGTTTACCTATGCAACAAACTGGCGCGTTCTGCACATGTGTCCCAGAACTTAAAGTATAATAAAAAATCAAATAAAATAAATTCTCAGTGAAATCATTCCTGATTGCCCTACATACAATTTTATTCACCTCCTGATACTATGTAATACTTCCCTACTTTATTTTCTCCTTTGCTGTTATAATTATCTACATTTTATAACCTATGTATCTTATTTATTGTCTGTTTCCTTCACAGTAGTGTAAGTACTGTGAGGGCAGGGATTGGTTTTCTTTCTGTTCCCTTTCTAGAAAGTATATTACAATTACTTAATAGTTTTCTTAATTGTTGAAAATATGTATGAGTAGTTCAATATGTGGCCACTCCCAGGAAACTGAAATAATTTTACCATAAACAATTTTTTTACATAAAACTGTTCGTTGAAATTGAATTTAGCATAAAATCCCTTATTCTTATATAGATAGTTTTTGCTTTGAACAAAATTTTATTACTAAAAATTAGTTAAGTAATACCAGTCCCCCAACAGCACAGTTCGAATTTCAATTACTATGGTATGTTAACTGTAAGTCATTGCATGAAATACAAATTTTGCTGCTACAAATCATTGGGTCAATAGAAGTTCTGCCTCATGATCAGTGACAAATCATATCACCTTTTCAAAGTGTGGGAGATTGTCACTACATATATGTTATTCAGTTCATGCACAGAGGCAAGGCGTGTACTTGTATTGTCTCTTTACCACCCAGTGATAAACCCATGTGACATTTTAAAAAAAGAGATAATAAAAACAGAGGATTGGCCATTAAAGATAAAAGCATTGCAAATAAATGAAAAGTGATAGCACTGGAAGTGAATTTTTAATCAACATAGTGGAAATTCAGAAAAAAAATAGTCGACCACGGGAATATTGACACTGCTTCTATTTGAGAGCTTCTAGATATACTTCCAAAGAAACAGTGAGAAAAAAAAATCTCTGAGGTATAAAGGAAAAAAGTATTTGTGACAAAATGGATGAAGAAGTCCCGGACAAAGGACACTGACAAAAAAAAAAAAATCCTTCACTTTAAAGGGACACTTGGAGATGTTGCATGCAATCGAAAGGCAAAGCATAGAATGTTGGAGCTGATGCAGATTTTCAAAGAAATGTGACAATTTGCCAAGGCAAAGGTAAGATGCGTTCTCTCCTATTCATATCATAAGTTATAGGGTAAAAAGATAAGCACTGACCAAACTACTCTTGCTATGTCATTTACAAAGAAATAAAATCATTTAATTCTCAATGTTTCTAAAGCTTTAAAATATAGTGCATTAAATAAATACTAGTTGTATATTTTTGTTTTTTATAAAAATAACTGACAGCAAGAGAATTTTTTAATGTTTTAACTAAAAGTTTAAAAAGTCATAGAACAGTTATTAAGATCACCCTGCATGAGTTCATGTTGCCCTGTAATTATTATCCTCATACACTTCTATGCACACTGAGGACTGCCTATAGTTAAGTATTTCAGTATGTCTAGATTGAAGTTCCTGACCTTTTATCAATAACTCATGCTACCTCAGATAAATTACTTTACCTCTCTGAATGTAAGGTTTCTCATATTTGACTTTACTAGATTATCTCAAAGGACTGCCTCATTTCAAGTTGTTCTAAGCATATTTTCTAGAGATTGATTTTGCAGTGTCTGCTCTGATTGTGTTCATTTGTGATATGAAAAAGGTTGGTGCAGAAATAAAAAACGACGTTACTGAAGTTCCTGAAATATTGAAGATTATAAACTTTTTTCCTAATATTATATTGATTTGACTTGCTAAGATAAAATACAGTGTAAAGCTAAGCATTTTGTTTTACTTCTGAGGTTACCAAATAATATTATTTCAAGAATTTTTATTTCATATGGTTGATTTAGATTCTCATTTAGTTTTATTTTTATGATATGTGTAAAAACATTTTGAATTATCTGCATAGCTAAGTGATTTTTACTCTTAGTATCAACAGAACCATTTACTTCTTTGCTGTCCTTCTTAGTAAAAAATATTACCAGTAAATATTTCTTGAGGTTTTACTATTTTATTTCTAAATATTTGTTTCCAACTAGTCATCTCAGCACCCTTTGAAATTGATAGTCACTATTTTAAAAATAAGGAAAGTGAGTTTAATAAGGTACAGGTAAATTAGTCAAAATTAGCTACATTTATGCTTTCTATTTAATTAAACTTTTCATTAATCTCTCCACTATGATATTAATATGAGAGTTGTAAGCCCCAAAGCCACTGGAGCAGGCAGATAATGTAAGTAATGGTGGTTGGATGAGAGAAAAACAGCAAACGCATCATATTAAACAGCAACTGATAAAAATAACATTAGACTACTCTTGCCCATTTGAAAGTAGAATGCCTTCCAAATGTACCAGAACACCTCTCTTTCTCCACCTCCCCCCTTATCATTATTCTCATGAAGAAATAAAAACAGTTTCAAAAACTGGAAATCCACATACGAATTTGAAATAAGACATCATTCAATGTTTACAAGTACTGCAAAATTTTAATGACATTTTAGTGGACCAAGTCAATCTGCTCTGTTGTCTGGATTCAGCTTGTATGTGCTGAGAGTTTCTGACATATGTGTTAAAGGGAAGGCAAGAATAAACATAGTCCGGTTTTTGGTCAACCGGTATGTATCTACTGGACAGGTGCCTTTCACAGAACACTGGCCACACCAGACTCTGTATACACCTCCACTGTGTTATATTTCAACTCATATTTTATCACTGATTTTAGTATACATTTGTATTTTCAGAACTCATAAAAGTATCTACTAATACTTAACAGTTTCCAATTTCCATTACATATACTGGGGAGGATAAAATCATTGAAAATTTTGCCTTCAGATGACTAAAGTAAAGATCATTTAGCAATTAAATCATGTTTATTATTTTTCCTTAAATTTTTTTTAGGCTAGTCAAGTGCAGCAGTGGGAGTGAAAAAAGAACAAGTAAGTCTGTAAACTGGTTGTGATCAATTAGTTGTAAACACACTGTACTCATACCAGCCTTGTTTGATTTATTTTTAAGACATTTTCTCAACTTGCCAATAAATAAATAAATAAATGAAAAGAGGCAATGGAATGATAGGCTTCCTGATTGGTGTTTCTTGTCAGCAACTTTATTAAAAATAAAAACTCAGGTGCCTACCACATCATAATAAATATTTCATAGGAAGACACAGTCTCCTCCAGAGCTCTTGGCACATCTTATCAATTTTAATGTCGTGGTACATAACTATCTTTCATGTAAGGAGACATAATATCTCGTTTTATTGATGGGGAATTGGGAGCCAGAAAACGAACATAACTTCCTTAAAGCCACATAAAGATTAAAAAGAAAAGCACATACCAAGTGGTTACTGCTTTTATAGAAGAGAAATTATAAATTTTACCACTTAATATTATCATAGAATAAATTTTTTGAATTGTCTATTTTTAATAAACGAAATCATAGATAATCAATTTCCAGGTTAGTTTTTCTCCATTTTAATTACAGAGAGGGGGAAATATGATTATATGGGAAGAAAACAATATAAGAAAATATAGTAAATGGACTTGTCTTAAACTGTAGCCGTGTGGCTTTTGGTGCTATATGGGTCACAATTAGGGTTTCTTTTGGTTAGCATACTCCTTTTGCTGTTGCAGAAGCTTATCTAGATTTTCTGATTTTCATTCTCATTATCGTCCTTACCTTGTAGTTTCTATTTTAAATAGCTTCTGTTATTTCACTGGCTGGTCTATTCTGAATTCATTTGAAAAACAGTTTATATTGAATAATCTCTTTTATTTTTGTTTATCTAACTGGTTTCTAATTTTTGAATTACTGTAATATGAAAAATCTTCCTATTTCAATTTTATACTGAAGTTTTGAGGTATTGAAAGAGATTTAAATTATATTTTTAACAATAAAAGCTTTCTGGACAGGCATGGTGGCTCATGTCTATAGTTCCAGAACTTTTGGAGGCTGAGGTGGGTTAATCACTTGAGTCCAGGATATTGAGACCAGCCTGGGTGACATGGTGAAACCCAGTCTTTACAAAGAAAATACAAAAATTAGCTGGGTGTGATGGCACACACCTGTAGTCCCAGCTTCTCAGGAGTCTGAGAAAGTAGTATTGCTTATGTCTGGGAGGGGGAGGTTGCAGTTAACTGAGATAGTGCCACTTCACTCCAGCCTTGGCAACACAGTGAGATGATGTCTCAAATAAAAATAAAAATAAAAATAAAAATAAAGCTGTTAATATTATCTTTCTATGGATGCATTTTCCCCCAGTTTAGCCATCTGCACATCCAGCTACTACATATAACCATCAGGAGACATATCTGCAAAATTAATTTAATGATCTTCCAAAAATCTGCGTTGGATATGTTACTAATTAGAAAGTTAGTGCATTTATTTCTGTTTGTGATGACAAATTATTAAAACTTCTGTTAATCATCTAATTTTTGTAAATAATGTGGTAAAATATTAATCTCAAAGCACATTGCATATATTTTCTAGTTGGAAACCTGCTTGGATTTTAATTAGTGACAAATGCCATATAATAATGTATTCACCAAATATTTCTACATAATACTAATCTAATATATTAAAAATATTTAACTTCTATGACTTTCAGAACTGTCACTAATTAATTTTATATATATAATTGTAATTACATACATAGTTATAATTTTAACTGAAGGTTTTATGTAAACTAAGTATAATAATACAAAATATTGCAGCTATGCCTTGGTATCTCTGAGGGATTGGTTCCAGAACTTCCCTCAGACACCAAAATTCACAAATTGTCAAGTTTGTCATATACAATGGCATAGTATTTGCATATCGCCTATGCATATTCTCTTGTACATTGGAAACCATTCCTAGATTACTTATAATACCTAATACAATGTAATAGTTATGTAAATAGTTGTTGCATGCTGTTGTTTAAAGAATAGCGAGAAGAAAAATGTGTCTAAGTGCTCAGAACAAATACATTTTTTTCCAAATGTTTTTAATCTTTAGTTGGTTGAATCCACCTATGAATAATAACCCAAGATATGGTGGGGCAACTTTAATTTGTAATACATTGAAATTTTTTACTTTATATTGGAACAACAAAACCATAACTTGAACGTTTGTTATCTTCTTCCTTGGTAATCTTTGGTAAAAGATTTGCCACATTTTCAAGATGGAGTAACAGCTCCTCACCACTTCAGATAAAACTTGAGATAATCCATTGTGCTTTGTCTTTGTGTTCAGAACTCTACCTTTAAGTTGAAAGATAGTGGAAGTTTTATTTCTGTTTTTGTTCAGACCTGTTAGTTTCTTTTCCCATAAGAACATCAGGTATGTTCTGCTCAGTTTCATCTTCTAGACCCATTTAACTCCTTCACTTTTCTCCTCCAAAAAGAGAAAACTGCTACTTTCAAAGAACATTGATATTTTGATTTGAAGGATGTTATGTTAGATGTGAATGTCTGATTTGTAAACTGTAAGTACTAAAAAGGGTCTCCTAGAAAAGGGAGAGGGTATATTGAAGAAAAGTGAAGGTGATGTGACTGCCATTGCAATTAAGATCCTCCTATAGGCAAAGACAAAATGTACTGAGGCTGGGAATTAAGGGAATCAAATGAATTAGGCTGTCAGGGTAACAAGAGTTTAATGAGTTGATTACCAGTTGAGTTTAAATTAGTATGCAAACTCTCAGGGAGGTCAGGTAATACATGGATTTACACAGTGAGAGAGACTTAAGGAGAATATCACTGTGTGTGGGTACACACTTAAACAGCTGTAGGTGGCAACAGTTGTGGGGAAGGATCATTTTTCCCAGAGAACTAAAGCAACTAGATTATGGGCAGTAGCAGGATGACATTAGCAAGTAGATTGTAAGAGTTGAGTAGAACATCAGATTATATTTTTCTGGGCATGGGTCTGACCTTTCTTGAGATTCAAGAATAACCAACGGGAATTGTAAAGGGAATCCCAAGGGAAGCTATCCATTAAAATATTAAGTATTAAAATTATAATATTTCCTAATTATAGACTTTACTAGTTGCGTTAGAATTTATTTCTCCTTTCACAGGAGGATTTCAATCAACTTCATGTATGTACCACTCACAAATTATTTTAGAATGAAATTACTGGAAGATAATAAATGAGACTATAAATAAATAAATAGATATGATTCATTTATAATCTAAGTCAAGCCCTTGGATGTTATTTCCGAGGGATTGAAGTTAATGATTTCTAATCACTCAACTATTTAAAGTGATTTTTGTCATGTTGTTTAAGTGATGCATTAATTATTTACTCATTAGAAAATTGTTACACAATTGTAGACAACCAGAAAAATTTAGACAATTTTCAAAAACTTTTATTTCTTCATTTCTACAGAATCATTTCTCTTTTCTTCCTCCCAATTGACATTTAAGCCTCTATTATCCAGACTAGCCTAAATTCAAGAAACACCATGTTTCTCTCATAACTTTTCTTCTATTTGTAGTTAAAGATATAGACGTGGTTGAGGAAATGGTAGAGAATGTGTAGTGGTCTTTATGTATCTGACAAACTCCCTGATAGATGAAATGATTCTTTCATTCCTGGGTCTACACAAATACATTTTCTAAATTTGTAATTTAAAATTGAAGGAGTTTGCATGCCTTGGTGTGTTGGCCTGCTACTTCAGCACACTGTTTTGTTACTGAGATTGAATGGTAACCACAGAAGGACACTAATGAGAAGCTGCCATGGTGATCTTAGGAAATCTAAAAAAGACATATGTAAAATTTAGTAGGGCTGCATTATTGTATTGAGTTCATCTTGTTTAAAATATTGTCATTATTTCCTTCTTCCCTACATAGGATGAAAACCCAAGAATTTTGCCATTCAAATAAATTCAATACTTTTTCTCATACTTGACTCATTAATTGGAAGCATATTTTGATATTTCTGACCCTTACAAATGGTAGAAGTTGAAGACTGTTTGCTCACTGTACATTAGATGCTTTTCAGACAGCAAGGCAGTCGCATTTTCAGAGGGCCTGCAGATCATTATGTGCTCCTTTGAGACTCACCTTGCAGTGCTGATGCATAGCAGATGCACAGTTGTTAAGTAGCTGCCACAGAGACCAAATTTTTTGAAACCAGGATAAGACTTTGAGAGGGTTCTGTGTGTGTAATTTGCCGTGTTTCTATCCTTATGACTATTGTCATTTAGACAGTGTCATTAAGTCGCTTCTAAGATGCTTTGTATATTCTATTCAATTGGTTTACTGTTTGAATTAGTTGGCAAGCCAGAGTTTGCCAATTAATCCTTGCTTGTCACACACTTTCTTTTTTAAGGAGGATGGCCTAAATTTCTGAATGACTCTAAGACCTGGTTTCTTCTCTTTCCTTTCTGTCAGCATTACATTTGTTTGTCTTATAGCACTCGGTCACCTATTAAACTTTTTACAGTAGAATTCTTATAATTCTTACAATTTTCATCTGTCATCTATCACAATTCAAGGTACATGGTAAGAACTCTGTGCAAATTAAATTTTTTTCTTTTCTTGTTTTCTTTCCTTTTCCTTTCTTTCTTTGATTGAAAATATTTCCACATGTCATTTAAGTATAAACATAGATTTAAATAACTATTCAGCTAAAATAATCACATTACCCACTGATTCTTAGCAGAGTATAAAAAAACCACAAGAATCACTTACAGAAGGGAAGAAGGGAAAGAAAGGGTGGGAGGATATGCATATGCAGTGATTCTGACACCTTCTACCAACCACTGAAAGAAATCATTAATTTATTACCATGCCTCAAGAGAGACCCTTGATTAGTGTTATCCTCATCACTCAAGAGCTTGTTAAAAATGTGGATTTCTGAGCCCCACTCCAGAGTTGTGTTAAGAATTATAGGGCTGGAGACCAGCAATCTGGATGCTAACAAACTTTATTAGTAATTCTGAGGCATGATGATGTTCGAGAACCACTAAAATCTAACCCCCTACATTTACGGGTAGGAAACATGGGACAGAGAAGTTCTGCAGTGGTTCAAGATCACAGAGTTAATTGGAGCATGCTTGTTTACATCGTCAGGTTCTTTTTAACTATACCACATGATAACTATGGTCAAGTTCATTTGTAATTGTCTTTGGCATTTATTACTTCTCCTTGAATTTTTTTAAAAATTTTTTATTGCATTTTAGGTTTTGGGGTACATGAGCAGAGCATGCAAGACAGTTGCGTAGGTACATACATGGCAGTGTGTTTTGCTTCCTTTCTCCCCTTCAACCACATTTGGCATTTCTCCCCAGGTTATCCCTCCCCCCTTCCCCTCCCACTGACCCTCCCCTTTACCCCCCAATAGACCCCAGTGTTTAGTACTCCCCTCCCTGTGTCCATGTGTTCTCATTTTTCATCACCCGCCTATGAGTGAGAATATGTGGTGTTTCATTTTATTTTCTTTTGTCAGTTTGCTGAGGATGATGTTCTCCAGATTCATCCATGGCCCTACAAACGACACAAACTCATCATTTCTGATTGCTGCATAATATTTCATGGTGTATATGTGCCACATTTTTTTCAATCCAGTCTATCATCAATGGGCATTTGGGTTGGTTCCAGGTCTTTGCTATTGTAAACAGTACTGCAATGAACATTCGTGTGCATGTGTCCTTATAGTAGAATGACTTACAGCCTTTTGGATATATACCCAGTAATGGGATTGCTGGGTCAAATGGAATTTCTATTTCTAAGGCCTTGAGGAATCGCCACACTGTCTTCCACAATGGTTGAACTAATTTACACTCCCACCAACAATGTAAAAGTGTTCCTTTTTCTCCACATCCTCTCCAGCATCTGTTGTCTCCAGATTTTTAATGATCGCCATTCTAACTGGCGTGAGATGGTATCTCAATGTGGTTTTGATTTGCATCTCTCTAATGACCAGTGACGATGAACATTTTTTCATATGTTTGTTGGCCTCATGTATGTCTTCTTTCGTAAAGTGTCTGTTCATATCCTTTGCCCATTTTTGGATGGGCTTGTTTGTTTTTTTCCTGTAAATCTGTTTGTGTTCTTTGTAAATTCTGGATATCAGCCCTTTGTCAGATGGGTAAACTGCAAACATTTTTTCCCGTTCTGTTGGTTGCTGATTCACTCTAGTGACTGTTTCTTTTGCCGTGCAGAAGCTGTGGAGTTTGATTAGGTCCCATTTGTCTATTTTGGCTTTTGTTGCCAATGCTTTTGGTGTTTTGTTCATGAAGTCCTTGCCTACTCCTATGTCCTGGATAGTTTTGCCTAGATTTCCTTCTAGGGTTTTTATGGTGTCAGGTCTTGTGTTTAACGTGTTTTTTTTAACACTGAATTTTACATGTAGAAAGTATTGATTAAGTACAATAAACACTGTAATACTTAGGAATCTGAATTGGCTAGATAATTTCTGAATATTTAGCTCTCAATCTTCTATTGTTACACTTCACTTGACAATTCAATTTTTTAAAAGTTTACAGTAGCAAAGACCTGGAACCAACCTAAATTCCCATGGATGATAGACTGGTCTGGGAAAATGTGGCACATATACAACATGGAATATTATGCAGCCATCAAAAACGATGAGTTCGTGTCCTTTGTAGGGACATACATGGATGAATCTGGAGAACATCATTCTCAGCAAACTGACATAAGAACAGAAAATGAAATACCACATATTCTCACTCATTGGCAGGTGATGGACAATGAGAACACACGGACACAGGGAAGGGAGCACTACACACTGGGATCCATTAGGGGGAATAGGGGAGGGACAGCAGGGGAGGGGAGCTGGGGAGGGATAACATGGGGAGAAATGCCAAATGTGGGTGAGGGGGAGGAAGGCAACAAAACACACTGCCACATGTATACCTATGCAACTATCTTGCATGTTCTGCACATGTACCCCAAAACCTAAAATGCAATAAAACAGTAAACATCTCTTTTGCATGTGAGCATAAAATTAAAGCAGAGCTACTCAAATGGCATTCTCTTTTATTAAAACAACTTGATTTGTTTTTCTTGATTGTACATTGTATTTTCATAAATCCCATTTCTCTACTTCTGCATGGCTGCACCATACAAACTTGTCCTCCTTTTGTGCATATACCTATGATATGGAGTTTTCTGTTTTTATTTATACAGGTCTGCTTACTGGGTATATTCATATTTTTGAACTACTTTATAGGAGGGTGTCTACATGAATAGTCTAGAAATGAACATTAGAGAAATGAAACCCTAGTGATTATTTTCTTAGAAATAGGACTTTGTTGATACTGAAAATTGTGCTGTCTACCTGCTGTGGATGCCTATTTGAGCATCTTTCTATCTCCTTCCTTTTAATGTTTGTCAAGAGAAAAAATATTTGGTTTGAGAAATAAGGTTTTCAACAGAAAATTAAGTTGACCAAGGCTAAATTCTGTCAGAAGATAACTTACAGACTATCAAGAAATGACTATCATGTTTTCTTGCATCTTAAATGGGAATCCCTTGGTATCATTTTACAAGTGTCACCATTATCACATATGGGCTAGGTCAAGAAGCGCTGTGTATAATGATTAAAAGTATGGTTTCATGTGTGATAGGCAGGGTAATGGCCTCTCCATTACCTGTACATTCCAATTCCTAGAACTATGAATATGTTTCATTACATGGCAAAGAGAAATTAAGGTTGTAGATGTAATTAAGTTTGCTAAATCATTGACATTAAAATACGAAGATTATCCTGAACAATCACAAGTGTTCCTGTAAGTGGAAGAAAAAGGAAGGATTGAGGAGTCAAAGAAAGATATGGCTACAAAGTAAAAGTCAGAAAAAAAGCAATGTTTCTTACTTTGAAGTTGGAGGAAGGGGGCCAGAAATTCAAGGAATGCTTGTGGACACTCTATAGAAGCAGAAAAAAGCAAAGAAATAGTCTCTCCCAGAACCCCCAGAAAATAACATAGCTCTGCCAATAACTTTATGTTAGCTAATGGAGACTCATGCAGGCCTTTAAACCTCTAGAACGATAAGATAATGCATTTTTATTGTTTTAAGCCAGTAAATATGTGACAATTTATTACAGCAGGAATAGAAAATTAGTGCAGAGAAAAACAAAGATCTGGTTTTGAATCTCACTCTATCTCTCACTAGTCATATCCTTGAGCAATTTTTAACAACTTTCAAGCTTCAGTTTCTTCATCAACAAAATTGATATAAAATAATAACCTACATAATGACATTGCTTAAAGATTAAGTGAAAAATTGAAGAGTGCTCGTCATTGGCTTTAGTATATGAATATATCACGTATTCCGTATACAAGTCAAATTCTTTTATGTATGATTATAAGGCAATCTTTTAAAGAAACTGATCCTCTTATTGAATCTTCAGTATGTCTCAACATTTTGTAAGTGTGCAGTTATGTTCATGGAATTTAAGTGTGTATTTGGTTCCACTGAAATAGAGAATCGTTACCTAGCCTTTATTCAGAAAAGAGACATTTAGAGTCAATGAAAATGTACAAGATTCTAAAAGGTCTTAGAAATAGAAATTCCATTTGACCCAGCAATCCCATTACTGAGTATATCTCCAAAAGGCTATAAGTTGTTCTACTAAAAGGACATATGTACACGAATGTTCATTGCAGCACTGTTTACAATAGCAAAGACTTGGAATCAACCAAAATGCCCATTGATGATAGACTGGATTGGAAAAATGTGGCACATATACACCATGGAATATTATGCAGCAATCAGAAATGATGAGTTTGTGTCACTTGTAGGGCCATGGATGAATCTGGAGAACATCATCCTCAGCAAACTGACAAAAGAACAGAAAACGAAACACCGCATATTCTCACTCATAGGTGGGTGATGAAAAATGAGAATGCATGGACACAGAGAGAAGAGTACTAAACACTGGGGTCTATTGGGGGGAAATGGGGAGGGCCAGTGGGAGGGGGTGGTGGGGAGGGATAGCCTGGGGAGAAATGCCAAATGTGGGTGAAGGGGAGAAAGAAAGCAAAACACACTGCCATGTATGTACCTATGCAACTGTCTTGCATGTTCTGCACATGTACCCCCAAACCTAAAATGCAATAAAAAATTAAAAAAAAATATTTAAATAATCATCTCCAATAAATAAATAAGGTAAATTGTTATCCAATATGAATATCACAGTTTATCAGGTTTACTTATAGCATATTTTTTATATTTTCAATTTATGGGTAAATAATAGGTATTTATATTTATGGGATACAGTGCTGGGAATACTCTGAACCCCTCTGCGGTGACTGAGCAACCCCAAGCTTCTGGAAGAATTGGCAAAACCCAAGCTACCTGAAATAAGAAGAAGAAATTGTTGTTGCTTTTTAACCTGTAAATTATCTTAGAATTTGGTTTCCCTGAAATAAGTTATTTGCTTTGTGATGCTTGTTACTTACTGTATCCATTATATTTGAGAAAATGCAGAATAATGTGAAACGCTGAGATGTAATTTGTAACTTTGGTTCTGCAGAGACATAACTTGTAACTTTGACTCTGCTGAGCTGCAACTTGTTACTTTAGCTCTGCTGAACCTTTCTGGTAAAAACAGGAACTCTGTGAAAGATACTAACCACATAGCTTGACTGCCGGAGAGAGATGACCGCACATAATAGGCTTCTCGTTGCAGAGAGCCTATAAACGGACGGGTAATGGAGAGGCTTATTAAGTAGATTCCTTTCCCAGGAAAGGCATATTGACTAGGGCTCTGGAAAGGGAATGTAACCCTCATGGAGAGCCTATAAACGGACGCATGAAGGGTGTCTGTCTCTGTGGTTGAGATAAGGATGTAAAAGTCTTTATTCTCCCACTGCTCCTCCAGGCCTGCACGGAGGCCCCCTCCTCTTGCAGCTTTGTGGTCAGGCTGGTTGTCCTGTGTCAGATCCTGTTCCCTCTGTAGCTGTGAGCCCAATATGTTCTTGCTGATAATCCTAAATTTATGTTTAACCTACAATCTTGCTAAGGTGTATGATTTCTATGCTGACATACAAAAAGTTATCTTCACATTGTTCTGCTTTTAAAATACCACATTGAGATTTTTGTGCACGAGTTTTTGCAAATGTATTCATTTTGTATATTTATCACTAAAACTTTGCGTAACCTTGCTCCCCCTCCTCTATTGAAAGAGCACAATAAAATGAGGTTTTCAGGGGAATGTCAGATATCCACGGAGCAGCATTATGTGGTGTCTACCCTGGGCCCAGCTTTAAGGAAAACTTTTTCCTTGTCTCTCTTTTTTTCACAGACCACTTAATCACTTTGAGAGATCTTAAACCCATGTTGATGTATTGGGAGCTGGTCTTGGCAATAATACAGGAGATTTTTTAATACAATGTATAATATTTCAGCATAATTATTGCTGATAATTGGACTATATATGGTTTCAATCTTCCAGTAAAATTTCATTTCTTGGAAATGTAATCTGGTGTTTACTCATTATTAAAAATATGGGATTTTTTTTTTGTTTACTCATAGTGAAAATAAAGTTCCAATCTAAAGTACCCTTAATTTACTTGTCAAATTTTAGATATATTTTCCTGTTATGTTAGCATGATATATATTTGCATGCCCCTTTTACCTTGTTTTGAGGTGATGAATAAATGCCTTAAGCAACTACATGTGCTGTCTGTTATTCTATGTCTTTGAAGAAGTTTTACATTTTTGCACTAAGCAGAAAGTGGCATAATATTAAGTATTCCACAAAGGGAATTCAGAAGAACATAATATTATTCATAGAGAGACATGTATTATGAAGATTTTTTTAATCAAGATTTCTCACTTGCCTGGGACTTTCAAATATGTAGTTATTTTTAAAATAAATTTCCAAAAAGTAATGATTTTACCTGGTTTATGACTGCTGTTTCTTTCAATTCTGAAATATGCTTTATTATCCTTCCCCACCTGAACACAGATATACATGGATTTGCTTTCTTTGCTTTCTCCAATTTTTAAAATCTTAAAATGTTCTATATCCCTTGAAAATAATTACAGAATTATTTAAGAAAATACTAAAGCTTTAATAGATTAATACAGAGGAAGTTTCCAGGGAATGGTATTTTTGCCTCCAAACTTCAATAGTGGCATATTTAATTATATGCTTTTAGATAAACTACAAATTTTACAAGGTGTATAACAGAATTGTGAATGTTGTTAAAAAGAAGATAGAATGATTTGAATCTTTGAAATTCAAGTGGAATTCATATTTAATGGAAAAATTCCACAATGTTCTTCTTTCCAGCACTTGGGATTCAGCCAGGGTTACTTGAAAGAAGAAACAAGAATGAGAAAGGCTCTAACTATCTATTTTTACTTCTCAAGTCCATTCTACTTTCTGTAAATAAATGTAGATGTCTGTGAATATTGTTCCTAAACATTAGATTCATTTTATGTTGTCCCTTTCTTTGCCTGGGAGAGGAAGGAATGTTTGACTATTATTTTATTATTATTTTTAGTGAGATGGAGTTTCACTCTTGTTGCTCAGGCTGGAGTGCAGTGGTCCAATTTTGGCTCACTGTAACCTCTGCCTCCTGGGTTCAAGCAATTCTGCCTTAGCCTCCCAAGTAGCGGGGATTACAGGCACGAGCCAGAATGCCTGGCTAATTTTTGTATTTTGATTAGAGGCAAGGTTTCACCATGTCGACCAGGCTGGTCTCGAACTCCTGACCTCAGGTGATCTGCCCACTTCAGCCTCCCAAAATGCTGGGATTATAGGCACAAGCTGCCTCGCCTAGCCTGAGTTTCTTTTCTTTTCTTTTCTTTTTTTTTTATAATTATTATACTTTAAGTTCTGGGATGCATGTGCAGAAGGTACAGGTTTGTTATATAGGAATAAATGTGCCATCGTGGTTTGCTGCACCCATCAACTCGTCATCTACATTAGGTATTTCTACTAATGCTATCTATCCCCCAGGCCCCTACTTCCCCCCACTGACAGGCCCTGGTGTGTGATAGTCCCCTCACTGTGTCTATGTGTTCTTATTATTCAATTCCCATTTACGAGTGAGAACATGTGGTGTTTGTTTGCTTCTGTAAGTTTGCTGAGAATGAGGGTTTCCAGCTTCATCCACATCCCTGACACAACAATAAAAACGTATAGGCCAATATCCATGGTAAACATTGATGAGAAAATCATAACTTTTTCTTAATGAAAGAAATCCATCTTGTCAAATGCAAACTCATCTGAAAGGATGGCTTCTTCAGTGGTCCAGATTCTCCAGCAATCATTTATTGTCTGGATGCTGGTCTCATCTGAGCTTGTTTCCTGCTGTTATGATGGCTACACACTCACTTTTTAATCTGCTAAGAGCAATCTACAAATATTTTATTCTCAGATTTCAATATGACAACTTCATATCAGGATTGAACAGGGTGAAATTGAAATAAAATTGGTACAGCTGACCTAACTCAAATGTCCACAGCACTTCTTTCCCTCTCACTCATGACAAATTTTTAAGTAATTTCATGGGTAACTGTCATTTAACAACATTGAATTGCTTTTGAATAAGATTATCAGCAATATGAAAATGTTTTGTTGTATGAAGAAGAAAAATCTTAGTGGTCTGGATAAGAATAAAGACGAGATAGTCAGATTTTATGCTTATCATAACATCTTACTTTTGTTTAAAATTTTTATTTTAATTAAGGTAAAATTTACATTAAGTGAAATGCACTGGAAATTTAATTGTTTCAAGTTTTCAGCTAGTAAGAATAAGGCAGGTATAAATATTCCTGTACATTTTTGGTGGAATTCCACATTACAAGCTCCAGAATACTCAAACGCATCTGCTACACAGAAGAATTGCTAGTGGAGTATCCATTACATGGATTCCAGGAGTAGAATTTCTGTTTGGTAGCTTTGATTTGTATTTAACTTTATGAGAAAGTGCTCAATAATTTTCAAGGTAATTTTGCCATTTCACACACCTACCAGCAACGTATGAGAGTTGCAGTTGATCTATGTCCTATTCTCATCAGTAAAATTTGGAGTAGTTAGCCTTTTAAATTTTAGTTAAGTCAGTAAAGATGAAAAGGTAACTCATTGAGATTTTCATTAACATTTTCCTTATGGCTAATATTCTTGAAGGTCTTTCCTGTGGTCATTAGCCATTCCTGTATCTTTTGTTGCTAATTCTCCCTAATAGTCTGTTTCCCTTTTTTGATTGGTTGTTTTCTTTCTTTCTTTGTTTAGTTGTAAACTTTCATTATATGTTCTGAAAAATGTTCTTTGTCGGATATATGTATTGCAAACTTTTTACCAGTCTATGACCTGTATTTTCATTTTCTTAACAGAATCTTTTGATTCATCCATTTTCTTTTATTCAAAGAAGTCCAACTGATTATCTTTTATAGTTACGGTTTTTGTATCCTCTCTGAGAAGTATTTGCCTATTTCTAGGTCTTGAAAAAATATTAGAAACTTTGTTTAGTTTTAATTTTATGTCTAGCTGTGTAATCCATCTCAAATTACTTTCTGTATAAGGTATAAAGTAGGAGCTGAGGGCCAGGCACAGTGGCTCATGCCTATAATCCCAACACTTTGGGAGGCCGAGGCAGGTGGATCATCTAAGGTCAAGAGCTTGAGACGACTAGCTTGGCCAACATGATCCAAACTCATCTCTACTAAAAATACAAAAAATTAGCTGGACAAGGTGGCTGGTGCCTATATTACCACCTATCTGGGAGGTTGAGGCAGGAGAATTGCTTGAACCCAGGAGGCAAAAGTTGCAGTGAGCTGAGATGGCACCATTGCACTACAGCCTGGGCAACAAAGCAAAAACTCCGTCTCAAAAAAAAAAAAAAAATAGAAAAGAAAAAGGCAGGGGGAGGTTGAGGTTCAATTTTTCCCATACATTATCCAAATAAAAATACCATATAACGCCTGGGCCTGTTTCTGAACTCTGTATTTTTTTTTAATGTATTGATATATCTAGCCTTATGCCAATAGCCTGCTTTCTTGATTATGTAGCTTTATTGTAAGGCTCTTAATCAGTTATTCTAAATCTTGTTCATTTTTCACCATTGTTGTGAGTATCCTAGTTCCTCCATATTAACTTATTGCCTTTTTTTTTTTTTTGAGATGGAGTTTCGCTCTCGTTATCCAGGCTGGAGTGCAATGGCGTGATCTCGGCTCACTGCAACCTCCGCCTCCTGGGTTCAGGCAATTCTCCTGCCTCAGCCTCCTGAGTAGCTGGGATTACAGGCATGCGCCACCATGCCCAGCTAATTTTTTGTATTTTTAGTAGAGACGGGGTTTCACCATGTTGACCAGTATGGTCTCGATCTCTTGACCTCGTGATTCACCCATCTCGGCCTCCCAAAGTGCTGGAATTACAGGCGTGAGCCACCGCGCCCGGCCCAACTTATTGCCTTTTATTTACATGTTTAACCTTCTCTATTCTGTTTGTGATGCTGAAAATTAGACTCTGCAAATTGTTTCTTTTCTATGAGCAATAACAAACGGTGAGGTGTTATCCACACCCCCACCCTTTTTTTTTTTTTTTTTTCCTGGAAGACTTTTAGAAGCTCAACATTTCTGTAAACAGCACTCCAGAATTCCCATGGTGGCAACTATAGTTTCTGCTTGCTGGTGTTGCAACAATACTCTCTTCTCAGGGACCTAGTGCCCCACTAAAAAGGTGATTTTTTCCTTAGCAGCTGTGTCCCCTCTTTCAATCCTTGGATTCCAGCGCTATGGGCCCCCTCCTGAGAGGCCAGCACCAGCTGAGTAGCACCTCCTCAAAACTGAGTTACAATGCTACAGGGTCCCTCTCTAAGTGAATCATCGTTCATGCTTAAAATTTAGATTTTTTTTCTCTAATGGGAGAGATTTGGTCAAAACTTTAGAAATACATTTTTGCTGTCAAATTTTCACATCATATTCATTTTTAAAAATATAATTTTTATTCTGGTCTTATAAATATTCTTATAAAATATTTTTATTTTTCAAAGACAATATCATTCTTATTATATTCTTTAAAAAAAACTTGGAAGTGTCCCCTTCCAAATTTTCTGAAACAGTCCGTATAATATTAGAATTAGGTTTGCTTTAAATATTTTGGAGAATTCACAAGTATAATCATTTGACTTGCAGTTATGTTAATTAAATACAATGTTTGAAATTCCAAGAAACTAAAATGCCATATTTTGAGAAGAAAATCTATGACTAGAGATAGGTATGGTAGAATTGTAGGTATAAATTGAACTTAACAACCCAAATTACTACATAGTTAAATATTATAAATAAGTAATAAAGTATACAATAAAATGAATTGATGTCTTCATAATGACCTGGAAATAGATCTTAGAATTTAATATTCATGGAATTTTTCAAATTCTAAGCCCTGTAATTTTCACAAAAGTAATGGTGGTATGGAAACATCCCCCAGCCTCTAACCAGGCCTATGCCCTCTCCTTTATTCTCCCAGCTCCATTGGGAGTATATCCACTTCCTCTTTGTGGCCATCCGGCAAAACTGGAAGTGCCCTCATCTCTGACACAGCCTTTCTTGAGCATGGTTTCATGGTTTCAGGAAAAAGGACTGCTTAGGCCTTGAAAAAGTACTTGGGACAATTTGGAAAGGGAACATCAATATCACAAATACCCAGAATATGGACTCACAGAGGATGTCAGCCTTGTATTTGCAGCTAATTTGGACACAGGGACTCCTTGCTCTATGTGGAAGGGTTCAGCCAAAGGAGAGAAACAGTGGGATTCCTAGAGCATAAAGCCCAGGACATGGACCTTCTTATCGGTCACTAAAGGTGATTCTGCTTAGAATCCACATCACATATTAAAAATGCATATTATAAATTACATATTTTGATTCTGACTCTTTACAATATGCTGATTATTCAGCAGCCAACAAACAATATTCTCTATATTCTCATTATTCAAGAAAAGGCAATTCTATTCAAATTGCTCTATTGCCTGGATTTGCTATAATGAGTATATATAAATTGCATAAAAACAGATTGATAAAAGCTATTTGAAATGTCTAAAACTGATGATGGAATAATGTAGATAATATTTTAAAAGCTCTCACAATTTGACATGAAAAATGGAAATATTCCAAAAGAAACTAGCAAGAGCTATGAACAATTTAAATAAACCCAGAGGACAAATAAAGAGAAAATCTCAAACTTTCCCACACTCACATCAATGGAAATTAAAAGAAAAAAGACTTATCACTCGTTTACTCTATTTACTGTCTAGATTAGTAACTTGTGGAATTCTAAATAATCAATCCTGGGAATAATACCAGGAAATTGATCATTAAATCATCAAATATGATTTTAGAAAAATATTTCTCAGCGCTGCATTGACATTAAAGAGGTTGAAATATGAGACATGCCCTGTGTTTGTAGACATAGTGAAGATGCATTTAGAAATATCTAGTATTAGTTGATAAGTTACAATAAGTATTAGTTCATAAATGATATTCTAGTATGAGTTGATGAAAATAAATCTAGTATTAATTGATAAATACTACAAAGGCGTTATTACATTTGAGAATTCCATGGTCAAATTTTAAGACTCCATACCACATAAGAGAATGAAGAACAAGCTACAGGTATACATTGAAGTATTATATTTACATAATAAAATTGTAGATGACCATTAGCTAATTACAGTATTTTTTTTGTTCAGATTTATTGAATATTTGCATTCCTCCAACATTCCTTTGTAACTTCCTTTTTCATACCTGAAATTAAATTGCAGGTTGCAGTCTTATCAACCCAGCAGCTGGCATACACCTGAGGAGGAAAACAAAAGTGCACATTGGGAAACACACACACAAGACTCTAATCAAGAAGAAAAAGAAAATTATACATGCCTACAATATGCAAATATTAAAAGCAGGATTTTTTCTTGCTTATATTTCCTGATATTTCTTTGCTTTATATAATTGTTATGTGCATCCACCATTTACACACATACTCACACACATTTTCTAAACAAGTGTAAATGGATTAGTAACTTAAACAGTTTACCTTCTGGAACATACTAATCCTAAGTAAAGTAATTATACACTTTTTACAAAAGGAGTCCTAGAAAGTCATTTACAGATACAGCTAGCTTTAGAGAAATACGTGATCATGGCTTACTGTAGCCTCAAACTCCTGGGCTCAAGATTGTTGCTTCAGTGCTTTACTGAGGTGGGATTGTCTTCCCACTTACTATGTCACACACATCCAATTTCTTTTTTTTCTTCTTTCTTTCTTTCTTTCTTTCTCTCCCTTCCTTCATTCCTTCTTTCCTTCCTTCCTTTCTTCTTTCTTTCTTTCTTTCTTTCTTTCTTTCTTTCTTTCTTTCTTTCTTTCTTTCTTTCTTTCTTTCTCTTCCTTTCTTTCTTTCTTCTTTCTCTCTTTTCTTTCTCTCCTTCCTTCCATCCTTCTTCTTTCTTCTCTCATCTTTTTTTGAGGAGATCTCCCTCTGTCTGCCAGGCTGGAGTGCAGTGGTGCTATCAGGGCTTACTAGAACCTTGACCTCTTGGGTTCAGGCAATCCTACCACCTCAGCCTCCCAAGAAGCTGGGACAAAAAGTGAGTGTCACCACACCTGGCTAAATTTTCAATTGTTTGTAGAGATGGGGATCTCCCTAATTTGCCAACACTGACCTCATACTCCTGGGCTAGAGTGATACATCTGCACTAGTGTCCCAAAGGGCTGAAGTTACAGGTATGAGCCACTGCACCCAGCCTGCATATCTTCTCTTACAGTTAAGTAGTATACATCTGTGATGCTTACAGATAATAAGGGGTGAAATCAGAAGTTTTTGGAATTGATCTGAATGAATTATTAATACTGTAACAAAGTCAAGATCACCATAAAAAGCTTCTTTTTGCTTGTTTGAGTACTAACAAAGATTCAAAATCGAAAATAATTTAAGAAAAACAATGAGCAAAAATTAAGTTTCCTGTCAATTAGTTGACAAATACTACTAATTTTGCAATAAGTATTCAGCAGTGATTTTGCTTGCTGAGCTGTGTGGAATACATGCATATTCTTCCAATTACGGTCTTAACATGTTACTGGGTTTAAGATGAGGCAAAATCTTGATATTGTCATTTGAAATAGAATTTAAATTAGATAAATCATGTTGTATTAACTTGTTAACACTTCCAATTGGCCAAGAAGAAAATAATCTGTTTCCCAATTATAATTCATTTAAAATTATTTTTATGCATATATAGTCATGTGTCATGTAACAATGGGGATGCATTCTGAGAAATGCATCCTTTTGTTAGGGGATTTCATCATTTTACAAACATTTACACAAACTTAGATTATGTAGCCTACTACACACCTATTGCTCCCAGGAGACAAACTTGTGCAGCATGTAAATATAGTGAACACTGAAAGCAGTTGTAACACAATACAAAGTATTTGTGTATCTAAACATATGTGAACTTAAAAAGGATACAGTAAAAAAATACAGTATAAACATTTTAAAAGAATAGTACACCTGTATAAAGTAGTTGTCAGGAAAGGAGCTTGCAAAACTGGAAATTCCACTGAATCAGGAAATGAGTTATGAGTTAATGTTAAGGCTTAGGACATTACTGTATACTATTGAACACTGTACACTTAGCCTACACTAAATTTATTTTTTAAATTTTCTCTCTTCGATAATAAATTAACCTACACTTACTGAAACTTTTTTGCTTTATAGACTTTTAATTTTTAACTTTTTGACTCTTTTGTGGTAACACTATATTAGTCTATTTTCACACTGCTTTAAAAAACAATCTGCAACTGGGTAATTTATGAAGAAAAAGGTTTAATTGACTCAGAGTTCTGCATGGCTTAGGAGGTCTCAGGAAATGTATAATTATGGCAGAAGGTGAAGGAGAAGTAAAGGGCCTTTTCTTTCTTTCTTTCTTTCCTTTATTTTTAAAAGAAGGAAAGAGAAAGGGGAAGAGAGAACAGGAGTCTTGCTCTATTGCCCAGGCTGGAATGCAATCTAAAAATATGTATTAAAAACCTCTTTTATGTCTTTTATGCCGATAATTGTGCTTAACAGTGGAGACAGGAAGGAATAAGGGAAGAAAATAACAAAAAAACAGCCAACCAATATTTCATTTAAGTCTGTAAAAAGCTATGCAAATGCTGAAGAGTGATTTGCTTCCAATTATGTGGTCACTTTCAAAATAGGTATAATGTGATACTGAGAAAAATGTATGTTCTGTGGACCTGGGGTAAAGAATTCTATACATATTCACTGGGTTTACTTGTTCCAGGTCTGAGTTCAAATCATAGATGTCCCTGTTAATTTTCTATCTCATTGATCTAACGAATATTAATAATGTGGTGTCAAAGTCTCCCGCTATTAATGTGCAGGAGTCCACGTCTCTTTACAAGTCATTAAGAACTTGTCTTATGTATCTAGGTGTTCCTGTATTGGGTGCATATATATTTATGATCATTGACTCCTGTTGCATTGATCCTTTTACTATTATGTAATGTCCTTCTTTGCTTCTTTTAGTCTTTGTTACTATTAAAGTCTGTTTTGTCAGAGACAAAAGTTACAACTCCTGTTTTTTTTTTCCCTCACCATTTGATTGGTGAGTCTTCCACCAACCCTTTGTTCTCAGTCTTTGTATGTCCTTGCTTATGAGATGGATCTGGATACAGCGTACCGATAGGTTTTGACTTTTTATTCAATTTGCCTGTCTATGTCTTTGATTGGGGCATTTAATCCATTTAAATTAGGATTCATATTGATATTTGTGAGTTTAATATTGTCATTTAATGCTAGCTGGCTGTTTTGCCCATTAGTTGATATAGATTCTTCATTATGGAGATACTCTTTACCTTTTGGTATGTTTTTGGGATGACTGATACTGGTTGTTCCATTCTGTGTATAGTGCTTCTTTCCAAAGCTCTTGTAAAGCAGACCTGGTGGTGGTGAAATCTCTGAGTGCTTGCTTGTTTGTGAAAAATTTTATTTTTCCTTCATTTATAAAGCTCAGTTTGGCTGGATATGAGATTCTGGGTTGAAAATTCTTTTCTTTGAAGATATTGAATATTGACCCCCACTCTCTTCTAGTTTGTAGGGTTTCAGCTGAGAGATCTGCTGTGAGTGTGATAGGCTTCCCTCTATGGGCAACCTAACCTTCTTTCTAGCTGCCCTTAGAATTTTCTCCTTTATTTCAACCCTGATGAATCTAATGATTATATGTCTTGGGGTTGCTCTACTTGAGGAATGTCTTTGTGGTGTTCTCTGTATTACCTGGAGTTGAGTATTGTCCTGCCTTACTAGGTTGGGAAAGTTTTTCTGAATAATATCCTGAAGAATATTTTCCAGCTTGGATTCATTATCTTCATGACATTCAGGTACACCTGTCAAACGTAAATTAGGTCTTTCACATACTCCCATATTTCTTGGAGACTTTGCTCATTCCTTTTTACTCTTTCTTCTCTAATCTTGTCTTCTCGTTTCATTTCATTAAGTTGGTCTTCAACCTTTGATATCCTTTCTTCTGCTTGATCAATTTGACTGCTAAAACCTGTGTATATTTCATGGAGTTCTTGTATTGTATTCTTCAGTTCCATTAATTCACTTATATTCTTCTCTAGATTGACTATTCTTGTTAGGATTTCGTCAAACCTTTTTTTCAAGGTCTTTAGTTTCTTTACATTGGGCTAGAACATGTTCTTTTAACTCACAGAAGTTTCTTATTAACCACCTTCTGAAGCCTAATTCTGTCATTGGAACACAGTTCTTCTCCATCAGGCCTTGTTTCCTTGTCGATGAGGAACTGTGATCCCCTGTAGAGGGAGAGGCATTCTGATTTTTGGGATTCTCAGCCTTTTTACGCTGGTTTCTTCCCATCATTGTAAATTTATACACCATCGTCTTTGTAATTACCGACTTTCAAATTAGGTCTCTGAGTGGACCTCCAACTTGCTGATTCCCAGTGCCAGAATCTGAGCAACCCACTGTGCCAGCTAAAACAATGGCATTAGGATTCGTGGTGCTTTTCTGCCTGGGAATCTCCAGTCTGGGTTCCTTCTTGAGACCCTTTTTCAATCAGCTGAATAGGCGACTCGGCCTTCCCAGAGCTCTAAATGTCGACCAAAAGGGTATCCAGTCCCATACTCTGCACCAAGGACCGCCGTGCTGGGGGACTGGCAAAACTGCTGCACCAGCCACAAGAGTTGCACTGGTGACCCATGGGGCTCTTCCACTGGGAATCTCCTGGTCCGTGAGCAACAAAAATCCGTCTGAAAGTGTGTCATCCTATCGTTCTCTGCTCTTTCACTGGGAGCTACAATCCTGAGCTGCTAGTAATTAGCCATCTTGAATCTCTCCCATAAGGACCTTTTTCATATGGCAGCAGGAGAAAGCCAGAGTAAGGGAGGAACTGCCAAACACTTTTAAACTAGCAGATTGTATGAGAACTCACTAACAATATTGAGAACAATATGGGGGAAATATCCACTTTACTATGATTCAATCACCTCCTGCCGGGTCCTTCCCTCAATACATGGGGATTACAATTTGAGATGAGATTTGGGTGGGGTCATAGAGCCAAACCATATCAAAAACAACAAGAACATATACTCATTGTAGCAAATCTCAATGACATGCAGTTGATCTATGTAACAAATCTGCACATGTACCCCTGAAACCAAAATAAAAGTTAGTAAAAATAAAGTAAGTGTACTCTGAAAGTATAGTTGATACATTTGAAATAATATAACTATTACTGAGCTTACTTTTCTCTGCAAGAGAATATTTACTCTGAATAAACAGAAAGAAAATATTTAAGTCATGTAGATAATTAGAGAAATTATGATAAAATATATCATCTTTTTGCTCTTAAAAGCTATTTTTCACCTTAGATAAATATTTTGAAAGGGTCTTCTTTAAAAATAAATAATTTTATTAAACAAAAATATATATATTTTGTTAAAACAAAAAACATATATTTTATTAAAACAAAAATACGTTTCTTTATATCTTTGTATGCTTTTTTGCTATGTTCAAATTATTTCATTTTAATTTTTTATTCTTTAAACATTTTTGTTAAAATTTAAGACATAAAGACACACATTAGACTAGGTCTATGCTGGGTGAATGTTATCAATATCATTGTTTTTCACCTCCACATCTCATCCCACTGGAAGGTTTTCAGGGGCAATAACAAACATGGAGCTGTCATCACCTATGAAAACAATGTCTTCTTCTGTAATACCTCTCTATGGACTTGACCTCGATTATTTTACAGTTAATTTTGTTGTTGTTGTTGTTAGTAAGTAAAAGGAGTATTCTAAAATAATGATAAAAATTATAGTATGGTAAATATATAGATCAGTAACATAGTTGTTTATATCTTCATCAAGTATTATTTCCTAGATATAATTATATATGCTATACATTCATATGACTGGCAATAGTTTTATTTAAAATTATTTCCACCAGCATCAATACAAACACACAAAAATAATTATACTAGGACATTATATGGCTACACAATGTCACTAGGTTATGTGAATTTTTTGGTTCCATTATAATCTTATGGGACTACTGTCATATATGCAGTTTGTTATTGACTGAATGTTGTTATGCAGAGCATGATATCACTCAGAAAATATTTTTGTTTTATTCTTCTTCACAAAGTATTTTAGAAGGTCAAATATGTGTGTGTAAAAATGTATTATTACTTCTACCCTCATGATAATAATATCCTTTGGTTAGAAAAGTCAGTTCACATTAACCAAATTCACCTTTTTCTCTGATTAAATCTCAACTTAACTACTTTGATTTGCTGCAGGCTAGAATGTTTAGAATGGAAAAATTGCCTCTGCTTATTTCTTTTTTCTTGTATAACTAGAGAAAGATCTTATGCAGTCTTGTTTCCTGTACTCATGCGGATAAAGAAAAACATATCAGGGGCTTTTGTCATTTAGGGGTCAGTTACCAGCACTGATTATGTACCAATAAGGTAAAACTAACATTGACCAGGTCATTAATGTTTCTTATTTCCTTATACATGCTAAAAGATGCGCCATGCACATGTTATATTTTCTTCTACTACTTTCCAGCCTTTTAGTTCCTCATTTACCAACAAAAAATACTACATGGCCAAATCCTGTAGAATTAGTCATGCACATATGATAGAATCAGCCAAGTTCCTGGGTATGAGAAACTTAAGAAATCATAGTATAAATCCAGGACGTTAATATCAAAGGGCTTCCACTGATGATCCATCCCTGACCTTGTGCCTTGGTGGTGATAATGGGCCTCCTCTCATTTTGTGTTATGTCTATTACACTTTCTTGGGAGCTGTTGTGGACAGTTGTTGCTTCTGTGAACTAAGCATTATTGCTCCTTATTCTAGTAGCCATATCCCTACTTATCCTTTGGAAAATATTCTTCCCTGCTGCATTCAGTCTCAATCTACTACGTTGATTCCTTTATATCCAATCCCTCCACAAATCCTGTTGGCCTAAGGTTTGAGCTATAACCTAAACTATCCTTTTCTTACATTTCCACGTCTCAGTGTCTCATACTTAAATTATTGCAAAACTCTGCTATCTGCTCTTTTTGCTTCCCAAGCGTAGCTCTCTACAATCTGTTCTCAATAAAGCAGCCAACATGATTCTATTAAAAAGTAAATTAAACCACATCACTCCTCATCAGGATCCCCATATTTTCCCATCTTGCAATAAAAGTTAAAGCCCCAGTGGGATTTACATGTTCAGGCCCCTGATATCCCTTAGAGCTTATCTCCTACTGATAAAAGGATATTTTCATGAATATCATCATGATATTTTAGTCATGCCATTAAGTGAATATTCTCAGACATTTTCATGAATATATCCCTGTTTCTGTTCAGATTTTTATCCAAATATCTGAACTGTGTTCTGTACATAGTGGGAAATCATCTAATGTTTATGTCTGAATAATTGTCAGACAAGGCTCTCTCCCTTCCTCTGACAAAGCATAGTCACATATCCAAGAATATATTTATTGATCTCTCATCTAGGACACATGTACACGAATGTTCATTGCAGCACTGTTTACAATAGCAAAGACCTGGAATCAACCCAAATGCCCATTGATAATAGACTGGATTGGAAAAATGTGGCACATATACACCATGGAATATTATGCAGCAATCAGAAATGATGAGTTCGTGTCGTTTGTAGAGACATGGATGAATCTGGAAAACATCATCCTCAGCAAACTGACACAAGAACAGAAAATGAAACACCGCATATTCTCACTCATAGTTGGGTGATGAAAAATGAGAACACATGGACACAGAAAGGGGAGTACTAAACACTGGGGTCTATTGGGGGGGAAAAGGGGAGGGCCAGTGGGAGGGGGAGGTGGGGAGGGATAGCCTGGGGAGAAATGCCAAATGTGGGTGAAGGGGAGAAGAAAAGCAAAGCACACTGCCATGTGTGTACCTACGCAACTGTCTTGCATGCTCTGCTCATGTACCCCAAAACCTATAATCCAATAAAAAATTAAAAAATAAATAAATAAATAAATAAAAATAAAAATTAAAAAAAAAAAAAAGAAATTGATTTCTGGAGTTCTGTGAAGAAGATCAATGATAGCTTGATGGGGATAGCACTGAATTTACAAGTTATTTCAGGCAGTATGGCCATTTTCACGATATTGATCCTTCTTAATCATGAGCATGGAATGTTTTTCCATCTGTCTGTGTCCTTTCTTATTTCCTTGAGCAGTAGTTTGTAGTTCTCCTTCAACTTCACAAAGGGATGTGAAGACGTTCTACACATCCCCTTTTAGTTGTAGTCCTAATTGTTTTATTCTCTTTGTGGCAATTGTGAATGGGAGTTCACTCACAATTTGGCTCTCTGTTATTAATATGTAGAAATGCTTGTAATATTTGCACATTGATTTTGTATCCTGAGACTTTGCTGAAGTTGCTTATCATCTTAAGCAGATATTGGGCTGAGATGATGGGATCTTATAAATATACAATCATCCACCTTAAACATCATATGAAACCAAAAAAGAGCCCACATAGCCAATACAATCATAAGCAAAAAGAACAAAGCTGGAGGCATCACCCTACCTGTCTTAAAATTATACTACAATGCTACAGTAATCAAAACAGCATGGTACTGGTACCAAAACAGAGATATAGACCAATGGAACAGAACAGAGGCCTCAGAAGTACACATCTACAACCAGTTGATCTTTGACAAACCTGACAAAAACAAGCCATGGGGAAAGGATTCCCTGTTTAATAAATGGTGTTGGGATAACTGACTAGCCATGTGGAGAAAGCTGAAACTGAATTCCTTCCTTACACCTTATACAAAAATTAACTCCAGATGGATTAAGATTTAAACATAAAACCTAACATCATAAAAAGCCTAGAAGAAAATGTAGGCAATACCATTCAGGACATAGGCATAGACAAGGAATTCATGACTAAAACACCAAAAGCAATGGTGACAAAAGCCAAAATGATAAATTGGATCTCATTAAACTTCAGAGCTTCTGCACAGCAAAAGAAACAATCATTAGAGTGAAGCAGCAACTAACAGAATGGGAAAAATATTTTTTGCAATCTACCCATCTGACAAAGGGCTAATATCCAGAATCTACAAAGAACTAAAACAAATTGCAAGAAAAAAAAAAAAAAAACCAACTCCATCAAAGTGGGTGAAGGATATGAACAGACACTTTTCAAAAGAAGACTTAATGTGGCCAAAAAACATGAACAAATGCTCGTCATCACTGATCACTAGAGAAATGCAAATCAAAACCACATTGAGATATGATTTCAAGCCAGTTGGAATGGCTATCATTAAAAGATCAGGAAAAAAATATATGCTGGAGAGGATGTGGAGAAATAGGAATGCTTTTTTACTGTTGATGGGAGTGTAAATTAGTTCAACCATTGTGGAAGACAGTGTAGAGATTCCTCAAGGATCTAGAACTAGAAGTACCATTTGACCCAGCAATCCCATTACTGGGTATATACGCAAAGGATTACAAATTCTTCTTTTACAAAGACACATGCACATGTATGTTCATTGCAGCAATGTTTACAATAGCAACGACTTGGACCCAACCCAAATGCCCATCAATGATAGACTGGATAAAGAAAATGTGGCACATATACACCATGGAATACTATGCAGCCATAAAAAGGATTAGTTCATGCCCTTTGTAGGGACATAGATGAGTCTGGAAACCATCATTCTTAGCAAACTGACACAAGAACAGAAAACGAAACCCTACATGTTCTCACTCATAAATGGGTGTTGAACAATGAGAACTCATGGACATATGGAGGAGAACATCACACATTGGATCCTGTTGGGGTGTTAGGGAACTAGGGGAGGGATAGAAGTGTGTGGGGGGATTGGGGAGGGATAACATTAGGAGAAATACCTAATGTAGATGATGCAGCAAACCACCATGGCATGTGTATACCTATGTAACAATCCTGAATGATCTGCACATGTACCCCAGAACTTAAGGTATAATTAAAAAAAAGAAAAAAAAAACATAAATTGATATATGGAGTACAGTAAAGTTTAAAAGTGTTAAATAGATTCTTGTTGATAAAAGCTCTTTTTCATTTACCAGAAGATTAGAGGCCTAACCATGAGCACTTGTCTTTTCTAGCGGGTGGCAGATTTTCTAATTCCCATTTACTTACCTTCAGTATCATATCCTCTCTAGTCCCAGTTACTCACCTGCCTGTGTGAACACCCCCAGAGCTAGAATCTCCTTCCACATTCTCATACTGACCACTTTCTTAAATCGTTTTAATTTTTGACTATGGCATAGCTAGTGTGTGTGTATATATATGAAGATGCTGTTCACACTAGGGAAAACATTTTAGCAAGTGTTGTTTTATATTTTTCACAGAGTAAAGAGTAGAAATGTGAAGAATATCAAAGATTATTAGAAACGGGTCAATTTTTTCTATTGTAAATATATATGGAATTTTTAACAAAACACACATTGTTCAAACTGATATTTCTAATCGAAATTGCAATATAGTTATATTTATATGATGGTTTTCCCTTTTTTGGTTCTCAAAAGCCCACCTTGAAAAACACAAACTCTCTCTTTTTTAAGTTCACAATTTATTTATGACCCAAAACTATTATAAATAATCAGTAAATCCTCTATCAAGTGAAAACAAGCTAAAGTAAAGACATATGATCTTGCAAATCAGGAGAAGAAAATGGCATATATTATAAATTAAGTATCTGCTATATATCAGTTACTCTTACAGGTGCTGGGAATGCAATGGTGATTACTCTATGAAATGGCCTATGCTATCATTTTGCTTGGAAAACATTTGTCCATTTGTAGTAAAATACTCTACCAATTTTTATTGCAATGGCCTTTAGAAGAAATTTTACCTTATTAATATTTGTACTGTAAATTAAATATTATCTTCTTTGTTTTTCTAATTCTATTAGAAATAAATAAACTGACTACAAGCCCTATTTCTCTCTCTCTCTCTCTCTCTCTCTCTATATATATATATATATATATATATATGGAATATATTCTCTTTTTTCATGTATATATATATCTGTATTTACTTATTTTCAGGATATAGGAAAATTAAATAAATGTGTACTATTTCCAAAACTAGATGATCTATCTGGTAGATGATAATTAAATGAAAATAAATATACTTTTTTTAAGTTTGGTTAATTCTAAATGAAATGATTGAGTATCCCAGTTTGTTTAAGAAACATCTACTTATATAGTAATGATAAAATATGCTACTTGTAAATTTTGAAACATCTTAAACATTAAGTAATTATTATTTTAATTGTAAACTATATATTCATTACCATAAAGAAATTTTATAAAAATACATGATTCTACACATAAAAGTTGATAACTATAGAACTTAGTACCTATAATATAACATCAGTAATGTTACTTAATTCCTATTGCTTTAATTTAGTATGTTGTTTGTTTGGCTTTGCCAAAATTTACATTTCAATATATGATGAATAGCAATAAATATACTTTGTTCTTGGAGGTCCATTTTTATCAAAATGGAAACCTATTTTCCTGCAAGTCGAGTGTTCACATTTGTAACTAAATTTATTCCTGGATTGGCATGTTCTTTTTCAATAAGAGCAATTCTAAATCCCCATAATGAAAGTGTGGAACAATATAGAAACTTGAATAGATTGAAAAAAAGACTTATAAGTAACCAGACATAAGTGTCGTTATAACCATGCCATCCAAAAATAATACATTTTCAAGAGATTGAAAATTGTGTATATTGATCCTCAAATTCTTTCATCTCAGAAAAAATAACCACCGTTTTTTAAAAAGAAAAAAAAACTACTTTAAAACAGTTTCTTCAGAAAGATGTTCCAAGGGTGCTTTTAAAAGTCAAAAAATTTAAACTTACTTTATAATAGAATAATGATCAATTTGAAGATGAACTCAATTAATTAAATAGTAAGAAAATAAGAAATTAATTTTAATAGTTTCTAAAGAAAATGAGTTAATGTCTAATTGAGATGATATATTTTCATACCTCTGCTCTTTAAATTTTACAACAGTGTATTGATTTAGAATTTTCCCTGAACATAAGTCAAATCCATTTTTTCTACTTTATCAATGCAGAAATATTCCTAATTCTGAATTAGCATTTTAATATGTGAGTTTATAGAGAATCTAACTACAAATTTTTAAAAGTCCAACAGCCAATATTCTGTGTGATTATTTCTTATTATTTATCCATTTTAACTGATAAATTTAAACTGTTATGTCTATTTGTATCTTTAGAAGTTCACTGATAAAAGAAAAACAAAATCAAATGAAACTAAAAACTAAGATTATAATGCGGGCTACACAATTTGCTTTCTGTGTTACCTGAAATGTAACTTGCCTCATGTAGATTTCAATATATTTCTTGCATAGAAACAATATAAATCAGGCATTTTGATTTTTTCCTTTTTGTGAATGCATAACAGAATCATTTTATTTTGTACTTGGGTAATTTGGGGCAGGTTTTGTGTTTTTCCATGCTATATTTTTTATTTAATTAACTATAACTAATACCTGGTAATATTTGACATTTTCAGTACCAATCTTTTTAATTATTTTTCAGAATAAGCCTTTATTTTTTTTCTTCTTCAAAGCTTATCTAGAAGCCATATTATTCTTTTTTTAAATTGCATTGTTTATTTGGATTTAGTTTTGAAACTTAGTTATGTTTGCACTTTTCAATTTAGCTTTCAAGTATTTTCCATTCCTAATTCTAGCCCCTTTTATCACAGATTCAAAATACATATTTTACTGAATGCTGAATGATGTCTGATTGCATATTTAACAAATTAAACATAAACGATATACTTGACTAACAGGAGATATACAACAGGAGATATACTGTGAATATCAATGATATCAGCGAAGATTAAAAATGTACAAAGCATGTTATTACCACAGAGGTATAATTGGCGGAATTGTGCTCCTCCTATTTTGCATTAGTACATGCAGAAACATAGAAAAGGTGTGCTGAAACAGAATAATTGAAAGATCAGGCTTCTCAGAGCACAGGCCATCTAGTCTCCATTTGTAGTTGTGGAGACTCTGCAAAGTACATATCACAAAACTGCTCTTGACAGTTTAGACAGTGTGGATTTGCTCCAACTGGCACTGGGATGCCCTCCCAAAGGGAGCATAGTCAAGGTTGACAGGGGCCCAAGTGCCCATCATCTGTCAGGCACCCTTTCTATTCTCTGACTTGGGTTCATTTCACTTTATCTCTGGGACACAGACACCACATCACCCATGACATCTGACAGAAACCATAACAGATTGAGAAAATAAAAATAAACCTTGAAAGCTGAACTTTTAAATCATGCTTGTATTTCTTTGAAAAGCTGCTATTTTGTTAGAATGCCTCCTTAGTCTTAGATGTGCTGGCTTATCTTTAAAAGTGAGTTACCATTCTATTCTTGACAAAAAAAATGGGTAAATGTAATTGCATTCATATTTCTCAAAATGAGTTGCTTTTTTCTCATTAGGCTTTGTTTTAATGGGTCCCAAAATTCTGCAATAGATTTTTGTTCAAGTTGTTTCTATTTAAAAGTATGGATTTTAAAAACTAATAACTTAAAATTGCCAAATGCAAAAGGAAAAATAGTTCACAAAACACTTTCTTTTCCTTCTGAATATTTTGCAATGCATTGTTATTATCAACCAGACTTATCTGGAGAACATCATTCTCAGCAAACTGACACAAGAACCGAAGATGAAATACCGCATATTCTCACTCATAAGCAGGTGATGAATAATGAGAACACATGGACACAGGGAGGGGAGTACTAAACACTGGGGTCTATTGGGGGGAAAGGGGAAGGCCAGCAGGCGGGGGGAGCTGGGGAGGGATAGCTTGGGGAGAAATGCCAAATGTGGGTGAAGGGGAGAAAGCAAGGAAAACACACTGCCATGTGTGTACCTATGCAACTGTTTTGCATGTTCTGCACATGTACCCCAAAACCTAAAATGCAATAAAAAATTAAAAAAAACAGACTTATTATTAAATTTAAATGGCCACTTGAAATAAATAGTTCTGAAACCATTCTTCCACCACTGATCAAAACTGGGATGGTAGCTATATCTTTGATATTCATTTAGCCTTCTGAGTTGTCTGGGCAGACTTAGTAACCTTGCCAGCTTCATCAGCCTTCTTGTTGACTACTTTGATGACACCCACAGCAGCTGTTTCATATCACGAACAGCAAAACGACCCAGAGAAGAATGGTTAGAGAAGGTCTCAATACACGTGTACTTGCCAGGAATCATATCAATGATGGAAGAATCACCACAATTTAGGACCATTTTCCGGCTTCTTACCAGCGAGTGCTCAATCTTTTCCTTCAGTGCAGTAAACTTTCAAGCAATGTGGGTACTGTGACAGTACAAGGGTGGAGCTAGCACTGATTTAGCCTGGATGGTTCAGAATTATTATCTGAGCAGTGAAGCCAGATGCTTCCATTGGTGGATCGTATTCACTGTCACCAGAAATATTGCCACAACCAACATGTTTGACAGGCACATTGTAACACTGAATCCCACGTTTTTCTCAGGAAGAGCTTCACTGAAAGCTTCATGGTACAGTCCAACAGACTTTACTTCAGTTGTAACATTGACTCAAAGAAAGGTGACCACCATGCCAGGTTTCAGAACACCAGACTCCACTTGGTCCACAGGGATAGCACCAGTATCATCAATTTTGTGGATATCCTGGAGAGACAGATGCAATGGCTTGTCAGCTGGGTGAGCTGGTGGTGAGATGTAAACCAGAGCTTCAAGCGGCATGGTTCCACTGGCATTGCCGTCTTTTTGAATGACTTTCCATGCCTTGAACCACTTGACTCCAGCATATTATCACCATTACAACCAAAAGTTAGCACAAATACTACTTTATCAGGGTTGTAAGTCAATTTTCTTAATGTGAGTGCTGACTTCCTTAACAATGTCTTCATGTCTTTTCTGGTTGTAGGGTGGCTCAGTGATTCTACTTTGTTTCATACCCAGTGTGTAAGCCAGAAAGGCACACTCATGGGTTTATCCATTCTTGAAAAAAATATAGCTCCAAAATCACCAAGGCCAAGAGCAACAATTGGACAAGCTGGCCTGAGATATGCCTGCCATCAGATATTTGATAAAGTGTCCGTGTCTTGGGTCATCAGTGATAGTAATACCTGCTGATTTCAAATTTCCACAGACAGATATCAACGATGATACTATATTCACACTCAACTGTTTATTAAGACCAAGGCATACTTGAAGGAGTTCTTTCTCATCTCAGCAGACTCATTCTCAATATTTTCAATGGTTCTTTTGTTGATTCTACAACATTTGTACATCAGATGACAAGTATAGGTGGAATTGCTCAAATCTACGTGTTCAGTGACACCGATGTTGATGTGAATCTTTTTGCTTCCTATTTAGGTTTTAGCGGTGGTTTTTATGACATCTGTGTTTCAACAGTAAACCTCTTGCAATAAGAATGAGTTGCTTTTCTTTACAGTCTGCTTGTGTAATCAAACTCTGTGACTATGTGGGTAATATTGTGTACAGCATACTTCTTTTTTTTTTGTAGTCTGATCTCATTTTTATTTCAAATAAAAAATGTGTATTTTTAAAAATATGCACAATAGTGTTTGTACTTTATATATATAATGTACATTATATATATATGCATACATATTTGTATATATACACAGTACAGGAGAGAGACAGAGTGGAAGAGAGAAAAAGGATGGAGGAACTATTCCTTTTTTCTCAGCTTAATTTCAGCTACAGGGGAAAGTACACTAGAAACTAATTAATGGGAAGAGTACAAAATAATATGCTAGTTATAATTATCTTTGGGAGATGAGAACTGAGAACATGGGTGACTTTTGGTTATTTTCATTTTAGTTAAAGAGTACTTATTTTATCGCTACATTATAAACAAGGACTCATAACTGTGTCAACATAAAAGGCAGGCAGATCACCTTAGTTCAAGAGTTTGAGACCAGACAGGCCAACACAGCAAAACCCCGTCTCTACTAAAAATACAAAAATTAGCCCCACTCAGTGGCACGAGCCTATAATATCAGCTACTCCAGAGGCTGAGACAGGAGAATTGCTTGAAGCCAGGTAGTGGAGGTTGCAGTGAGCCAAGATCAGCCACTGTGCTCAGTGTGGGCGACAGAACAAAACTGTCTCAAAAAAAAAAAAGTTCATTGTTAACTGTTACCTGATTTTGTTTGTTTTAATTTCATTTATATTATGGTTCAGGGAAGGTCCTTTGCAACCTGTTTTACACTGTGTTAAGGATGAATATATCTTCAGGTTTTCAATACAAGAACAGAATGTATAGACTAAGAAAATGCATTTTTAAAAAATTATTATTTAGACTCCTGTTTCCATAATATTTTGCATCATACTAGATTGTATAATACTGTCTATAAAATAGCACAAAGCAGAGACTTCAATTCTCTTAATACATCTTTTCTTTTATGAAAAACATTTCTTGCACATTTTTCTCTTTTTGTACCCCCGTCATGAAATTTTCTAAGCTTTCTTGCTGTTTGATGGTTTGCCTGTTAGATGTAGATGGATATTTTGAAAAGGATTTGTTGTGGTTTTCCTAGAGTATGATTTACAGCCAGTGAACATTTTCCTTTAATAGTCAACATTTAGCTGTTAGTCAGCCATTGGCATTGATTATTTTGCATTAAATATGCAACATTTTAAATCTCTGTCTGGTGTCTGATCCTTTTTTAGACCTCTACTTTATTGTGATGCTTTGAGTTAGGTCCATGCAGAGCAGAAAACTTATTTCATAATATCTACTTGTTTATTACTTGTATAGATCCAAGTGATCTGATTGTATCTCAGTACATGCATCTGATTAATCAACCGACAACTCTGAGCACTGTGTGGTACACAGATAAGTATAAAACAGTAAAAGAATGTGTTCAGTATTCTTACAATCTGAAGTGACAAGACATGAAAAACGGAATCAGCAAAAGAAGTGGTAGAGAGCAAAACATTATAAATTCATCAAAGAGATACAGAAAAAGTGCTAGGACTTGCAGAGAAGAACAGATTCCCATGGAGAGAAATTGGACATGGGAGTAGAGATGTAAATCCAAGAAGATGGTAAAGGAACAATAAAGAATTAATAGTTTTATATTGGTAATTTGAGGAGACAGAGCATGAGGTAGATGATCCTTAGGAGAGGAGAGGTGGAAGACTATTAAAAAACACATGAATGCAAAATAGAAAATTTAGTTTGTAAAAATAAAATAGGCTTAGACAATTTTCCTAATGGTGATTGTTTGTGTATCTAGGATAAAGTAAAATTGGAAGAAAAAGTTGTGTTTTGAATCTAAGAGCATAATACACCAGGTTCAGCAGCCTGAGTCAGTAAGTAAGTTGAATGAATCCCATATAATAAATTATTTCAGAAAAAAAAAAACAAAATAAAGTACTATGCAAATGTGTCCTAATAATTAAGTTGGAAGAAGAATAAACAATCTCATTTTAGTGTTTCAGGTGGCATGTAGGGACATGAAATAGAGCATTAGCTGTAGGAGTAAAAAGAAAGGGGTGGCTGAAAGAGAAGTTACACTGAAACTAAAGATTAGATAATTAAGATAACCCTGAAATTTGTTTTGTGAGGAAAATTATGAATTCAGCTTTAGAAACGCCAAATTTGAGGTGAAGATGGACGATCTTAATGTTTCTGTTTAGCTGTTTTAGATGGAGGGTCAGAATTCAGCGTGATTAAAAATGCTGGTCAAAATTTAGAATTGAGCTTTGAGGTTTCTTTGAATTGTTGAGAGTGAAGCTCTATTAACAATTACCAATTAAGTTTCCTGTAATGTTAAGTCCTTTCATATGTGTTTGTGAAGAAATTTTCTTTTCCTGGCCAAAGGCTATGTTCCAAAATGTTTTCCTTATTCTAGCTCCTGGGAAATATATACTATAGTTCATAAATTTAAAACATCACTACACAATCCACTCTTAGTACTTTTCCTACTGATATTCGAATAGCATCAGTGAATTGCCATTTGTAGTAACACATTCCTATATGACCTAGACAAGTTTTCCTTTTCAGAGCACTTACCACAATATCACCAATAATTTGTGTACTTTATGTGTTCTTCCACTGATTCGTATGAAGTAATTTTCGCAAGTACCTGATTCTTTATGCATGATATCTGACCAAGACAAATATTTCAGCCTCTCACTTCATTTCTTGCTAAATACCCCACTATTATATAGTTAGTCCTTAGAAAAGCAGGTACACTATTTACTTTTAGTAAAACCACTTTTGACAGAGTAAGGTAAATATACAAGGGCCATATCTCATTTAAATGTAGAATTTGTGAGAGACAAAGTGCTACAGAAAATTGGTTATTTGCCATTCCAGTGCCTTGCAAGTTATAACATTTATTAGTATTATTAACACCTAGTATTAATTATACCAGATATATTTCAGAACTGCAAATTGTTTTACTCAAAAGACCTAAATCAATGCAAACTATTTTATATGCTATTGTAGAGTAGGGAGATTTTTTTTTTATACTTTAATTACCGGGGTACAGGTGCAGATTGTGCAGGACTGTTGCACAGGTATAACTATGCCTTAGTGCTATGCTGCATCCATCCCCGTCACCTACATTAGGATTTGTCCTAATGTTATACTCCCCAGTCCCCCCACCCTGTGCTATCCCTCTGTTAGTTCCCCCACCCCCAATAGGCCCCGGTGTGTGATGTTCCCCTCCCTATGTCCATGTGTCCTCCTTGTTCAACACCCACTTATGAGTGAGAACATGCAGTGTTTGGTTTTCCATTCTGGTGTCAGTTTGCTAAGAATGATGATTTCCAGATTTATCCCCGCAAAGGACATGAACTCATCTATTTTATGGCTGCATAGTATTCCATGGTGTGTATGTGCCACATTTTCTTTATCCAGTCTATCATCAATGGGCATTTGGGTTGGTTCCAAGTCTTTGCTCTTGTTAACAGTGCCACAATGAACATACCTGCGTATGTGTCTTTATAATAGAACGGTTTACAGTCCTTTGGGCATAATGGGATTGCTGGGTCAAATGGCATTTTATTTTATTCTCTTTGTAGCAATTGTGAATGGGAGTTCACTCATGATATGGCTTTCTCTTTGTCTGTTATTGGTGTATATGAAATCTTGTTATTTTTGCACACTGATTTTGTACCCTGAGACTTTGCAAAAGGTACTTATCAGCTTGAGGAGATTTTGGTCTAAGATGATGGGGTCTTCTATATATACAATCATATCATCTGCAAATAGAGACAATTTGACTCCCTCTCTTCCTAATTGAAGACTCTTTATTTCTTTTTCTGGTCTGATTACTCTGGCCAGAACTTCCAATACTATGATGAATAGGAGTGGTAAGAAAGGGCATCCTTGTCTAGTGCCAGATTTCAAAGGGAATGCTTCCAACGTTTGCCCATTCAGTATGATATTGGCTGTGGGTTTGTCATAAATAGATTTTATTATTTTGAGATACATTCCATTGTTACCTAGTTTATTGAGAATTTTTAGCATAAAGGGCTGTTGAATTTTGTTGAAGGCCTTTTCTGCATCTGTTGAAATAATCACGTGGATTTGTCTTTGGTTCTGTTTATGTGATGGATCACATTTATGGATTTTTTTGTATGTTGTACCAGCCTTGCATCCCCAGATGAAGCTGATTTGATTGTGGTAAATAAGCTTTATGATGTGCTGTTAGATTCGGTATGCCAATATTTTATCAAAGATTTTTGCATCGATATTCATTATGGATGTTGGCCTGAAATTTTCTATTATTTAGTTGTGTCTTTGCCAGATTTTAGTATCAGAATGATGTTGGTCTCATAAAATGAGTTAGAGAGGATTCCTTCATTTTGTATTGTTTGGAATAGTTTCAGAAGGATTGGTGCCAGCTCCTCTTTGTATGTCTGGTAGAATTTGGCTGTGAGTGCACCTGGTCCTGGGCTTTCTTTGGTTTGAATACAATAAATTACTGCCTCAACTTCAGACCTTGTTATTGATCTCTTCAGGAATTCAACCTCTTCCTGGTTTAGTATTGGGAGGGTGTAAGTGTTCAGGAATTCATCCATTTCTTCTAGATTTACTTGTTTTTGTGCATAGAGGTGTTTGTAGTAATCTCTGATGGTAGTTTGCATTTCTGTGGTATTGGTGGTAATATCCCCTTTATCATTTTTTTAGTGCATTTATTAGTTTGCATTTCTGTGGTATTGGTGGTGATATCCCCTTTATCATTTTTTAGTGCATTTATTCGATTATTTTTCTTTTCTTTTTTATTCTTCTGGTTAATGATCTATCTATTTTGTTGATCTTTTCAAAAAGTCAGCTCCTGGATTCACTGATTTTTTTGAAGGGTTTTTGTGTCTCTGTCTCCTTCAGTTCTGCTCTGATCTTGGTTATTTCTTGTCTTCTGCTAGCTTTTGAATTTGTTTGATCTTGTTCCTCCAGTTCTTTTAATTGTGACAAGAGGGTGTTGATTTTAGATCTTTCCTTGCTTCTCATGTGGGCATTTAGTGCTATAAATTTTCCTCTAGACTCTGCTTTAAATGTGTCCCAGAGATTCTGGCACGTTGTGTCTTTGTTCTCATTGGTTTTGAAGAAGATTTTAATTTCTGCCTTCATTTCGTTATGTATCCAGTAGTCATTTAGGAGCAAGTTGTTCAGCTTCCATGTATTTGTGCGATTTTGAGGAGATCTTTGTTTTTGTATGATCATCTTTAGAATTAATAGCCCCATTTTTGGTCTTATTGATCCCAGGATTATTGGGCCCATGCCAGTTTGTTAGAGCAGTAAATTGAATATGCATGCAAATCCTTTATTATTTCGACCTTAAAGATTTGAAGTCTATATTTCCTTCCCTTGAAAGAAGGCAAGTCCTGTGACATTATTTAACCCATAGAATGTGGTAACATGACCTTGGATAAATGCTCAGATTACATGAAGAAAGATCTGGAACTTGCACCTATAACTGCTTTACATGCTCTGTCTTAGAAGCCAGCCACCTTGTAAGATGTCTGATGACTTTGAGAACACTATCCTATGAAGAGGCCAATTATCTACATGACCCTATACTAGTCACTTAGCATGCTAATTTAAAAATAGGGAAAGTAAGATCCTCTTTACCTACTTCATACTCTGAAGATTCCCTAACTAGTAAATATGAGTATATTTTAGATGGGTATATATTACTTTGTAGTATATACTTTTATGAAAATATATTTAAAAATAAAACTTGCTCTGCAATGCCTGTGACCTTGAGAACCCAAGAGTTAAATGTATTTTTGAATATTCTATGTATTATATACTAGGATATTTACACAGGATATGAGAACTTCAATAATAAATATTTGCATAGCCTAATTTGTAAAGGTAGCTCATCTCTGGCCAAGGTTATATTGGCATATGTGGCACTGAGTCTATATTAACATTCTGTAAATAACAAAAATCAACTTGAGTTTAAGTAGAAAAACTCTTATTTTGAGGATTCAAAATTCATTGGGCCAAAATAAAACTGGGATTCAGAAATCAACTGAAATAAGAAATAGAAATATCAGTAACTGAAAATAATCTTATCTATGGTTCTCAATGTTTAGCTACATCACTATTCTTGGTTGTAACCTGTATTAGGTGCTGAAATTTTGTCCAAGTACTGTAGAGATGTCCAAGTACTTCTCTATAAGGCATACATTATAAAGTTGCATTTTTGAAGGATCAGCACAAATTAATCTACAGTGTTTTAGAAACAAATCATCTAATACCAATTTTAAATCATGGGGAATGAATTATTATCTTTGGTTAGGTCACCTCTTGTGCAGTCATTTATGGCCATGGGGACACCACGACTGAAGGTACAACCCTATGAATGAGGGAGGAGACATAGATTTAATAGGAAAAATAATGTTATTATTGGCTTGAGCTGGGCAGTAAACCTAGAGGGGCCGCTTACTGTTAAGCAGTTGCTATTAGTGGAGACAGAAAACTCATCTTAATTTGTCTGGTCTCAGGACAAATTTCCTTTTGACTATCATTTTTCTGCTAATATTTCTGAGGCTGTCTTCCTTTATCATCATAGTTTCTTTCAGAGGGAAGAGACCTATTTTATTTTTAGCTGAGAAAGCATGTAATTAAATAACACCCTTGGGCTCATTCTGTTTTTCTGCTTTATTAGAAAATAAAAAAGAAAGGTCTCCTAAAGGAGAATTAAAGAAAATGCTGATACATAGCAAATGATAGTTTAGATTTGCCTACAAGGACAATCCTCTTTCAACCACCTAGGTGACTATGAAGTACTGAAGAACTTTGGAAAAAAAAAAAAACTACATAAGCATTGTGAAGTCTGTAATGTAATTTATTAAGTTTGATCTAAAACAGAAAGAATTACTAGGTCATCTTCCATTGATGCTGCTTCATTATCATTATCATCATTTGTCACTTCAACAAACTAGATTCTTGAAATTATCTTAAAAATTAAGACTTTTTAAAATAGACATTTATTTTAAACTTTCAACATGTTTATATTAGCATTAAAACAGAAAATATGTAGGAAGCTGAAATGAAACTGAAAGACTTAAATATAAGATGAATGTTCAAAGATTATGATGGTTTTACTAGACATTAAATATAGAGTGAAAGTTCAAAGATTATAATGTTCTTACTAGACACCAAATAGAAATTGTATTTTAATTATTTTTATTTTAGTCATTCTCATATTCCCCGTCCTTTTGTATGCACTTGAAAGAGATGTATGAAATTAAGAGAATAATAGTAGACAACAAAAGACACAAAAATATCACAAAGATTTTAGTTATAAGCAGGAGCTTTAAACAAATCCCATAAATTTGAAATTCACCTTAAAGAAATAGCCAGTAGGATTTTATCAGTAAGCATAATGATGTCTATTTGTACTGAGTAATTTATAAGCACATAGAGATATCCAAGGCATGAAAAACACAATTCAAAAACACAAGCAAAAAACGAAACAAACAAGCAAAGATCATATACATGAATAAATCTGGAATAGAAAGTCTTAGAATTAAGCTTAAAATTGAGGATAGCACTGATTGTAGTGATCATCGTATCCAATAAGCAAGTGGTTCATTAATCCTAAGTAAAGGCTTTATTTATATATTTGATAAGATAATAACTTACCAATCACATGCTTCGGTGAAGACAGTGAAACAGATAAGTTCTAATTAAAAATATTCTATGAATGAAATGGTATCACATAAGTTCATTTTATTAGGCTATTGCTATAGCTATCAAAATACAATAAAATAAATGATTAATAAGGCAAACAATATTAGTTTACTATATAACCAAGATTTACTCAGCACTTAATACTTGTAAGAAAAGGGATAGGTCCTGGCAAATAACTAAAGAGATGAAAAACATACAATGTCTATGAAACACTATAAAGCATTAAAATAATTAATGTATTCACCACCCAAGATTAGAAAAGACTAGCAAATAATTGCTTAAGTACTTAATCAAAAGATCAGCAGGCTGTCTGTGCTAATTGAGAAGATGCAGCTGGGAGAGTGAAAGCCTCATGATTGATTAGGGGAGTGTATTTGATTTAGTTGATCCTAAATTGGAAGTTGGGACAAAAATGAGGCAAATTGTAAGTTACTGTTTAAGCAATGACTGTTTAAAGATGATTGCTACTGAGTTTGTGGTTTGGGTTCCTGGATTGGTTGCTGCGGATTCTGGGTCAGCTCTATTTCTACATATGATATGTTAGGTCTCTCATTACTTAGGCAAAAAAAGAAAATGTGTGTGTGTGTGTGTGTGTGTGTGTGTGTGTGTGTGTGTACACATAAATAGTTATAACAAATATCCAGAATTATTAACTTTAACATTATAGATAAGGTCAGTTATTTATAGTGTAGGTGGTTGGATTTTCAGGGGTAGATACCTTCTTTGTGGGAAGGGAAACAAATTAATAAAAAATATTTATTGAATATATTAAAAAGTGAGTATATTCAGGTCACTAGGATTTATAAGCAAAGGGATACAAATCCTGTAGAAAATTTTGATAGAATCATGACATTATTTGTGTTATTTTGACCAAATAAGTGAGGCAATTTGATATGTGAGGAAATTTTTTCTTTAAATTTTTTTATTTTAAATTATCTTGGCTTATAGTAGGTGTACCTATTTATAGGGTACATGAGATGTTTTGAGACAGGTATGCAATGCACAATAATGACATTGTGGAAAATGAGGTATCCATTTGAAAGGAGAAATTCAACAACTGCAGTCAGTACTAGAACAAAAATGTAAGCAAATGCAGAACATGCTCATTACCCTCTGCCTCACCTTACAATAATGAAAAGTAAATGATGTGAGCCAGAAAGTATAGTTGGACCCACATTTCATCTAACGCCTTTGTGAAAGCTCTGGAGAACATTTTGGGAAACTGTTCAGATCTAGACAAATTAGTGAGGTCATAAATTAATTTGACTTAAGAATAGAAGAACTACTTTGAGTCTTTATGTTAGTAACATTTTATAATTTTGAGAATCTACCCTTTCTTCCACATACTCTGGCGAAGTTAATGTAGATATAATTATATATGTGCATTGGCTTTTCCTGTTTTATTTATTGGCATCTGTGTCTAAAACAAACAAATATCCTTAAATTGAGAAACTGAAGCAGCTCATTCTCCTTGCTTACCATGCAAGTTCATCTGGGATCGCAAAATTTATGCAGCCACTTACTTAGATTGCCCCTCTTGCCCTTACTACCACCAAGCTTTGGTGCAAACAGGTTAGTGGCAATAAAGCAGAATGAGTTTTACTGTCCAAGTTTCCTTAAATCTCCACTGTATTATTGAATTTTATGACCAAAATTCACCACTGATTACAGGAACTGAGAAGCCCCACTATTGTGATATCTGAGAATAATCCCTGAACTCACTGAATGTGTGTTTATTATGCCAAAGCAGACATAGGCAGATAACTCTCATTACAGTTTAAAAGTTAGTAACATCATAGATGTACCACAAAGTCATATACGTTTTCAGAGTGGCAGTGTATGTTTGCATTTGAAGTAAATGATTTATTGATACAAAATGGCTTTAAGGAGGGAATAAGATTAAAATGGATATTTAAGGAGAGGATAAATCAATTTTGGAGAAAACCAGAGGAGCTTAGAGAAGTATTTTTTAGAAGGAAATTATATGACCAAAAACATAGAACCTAGAAATTGTTTGGAATAAATATAGATATCTCTGGGACACAATGACAATACAGCTTAGATGATAGAGAAAAATAAAACATTATTTTGGAACTACTACATTTGGAACTATTGCAGGAGACTGGCTTTAGAACCACTGCTGCATATGATGATATCCATGTGATGCCTACCCTCTACCAGCCTAAAGCTTAACTTGGAAGATGAAAGAATAAGTAAACAGAAAACAATCCAATCAACAGGATAGCATACATCTTAAAAGAAACATACACTTCACTGATTAAATCCGTGCTTTTTCCTGTAACAAAACTGTTGAAGATTAATACTTTTCTATGTTAGATTTAAAATAAGATTAAGAATTCTTTCTCTGCAGTATAATTTTATACATTTGATTGATTCAAATTCTGCTTAAATATTTTTATTGTTTTACAATTTGGCTGGCAAAAATAATAAAATATTATTAAATAACAATAAATATATTATTATTAAATAATAATAAACATGTTATTAAATAATAAAATATTATTAAATAATAAACATTATTAAATAATAAAATATTGGTACATAATAAAATATTATTATATAATATATTATTATATAATAAATGTTATATATATTATATAAAAAATAAATATTATTATTAAATAATAAAATATTAAAAATAATTTTTATTATTTAATTATTTTTATTTATTTATTATTTTTATTAAATAATAAAATATTAAAAATAATAATAAATTCTTGATGACCACAATTTTCTAGGCTTCATGAACTGTTTTATCCTTAAAAGACACAGAGTGAAAAGTACTTCCTGCTGTCATGGCATAATTTGCTTTTGGAGCCACCACTGTCGTCCAGACAAGGATATCTAGAATGATTTTGCTAGGTTTTTGTTTTGGGGAAGACAGTTTAATAACTATCATTATGAAAAAAAATATAATTACTAATAATGGCATTTTTGGAAATATAGATATATAATAGCAGAAACAGCTAATAGCAAGCCTCTATTAAACTTATAATCAGCCTCTCTGACTTTATGACAAAATATCACTGGAAAGAGAATGAAAACCAAATATTGTATTTTTTTATGTTTAAACATTTTATTTTTTAAATTTATTTATTTATTTACTTATTTAATTTTTTACTGCATTTTAGGTTTTGGGGTACATGTGCAGAGCATGCAATACAGTTGCATAGGTACACACATGGCAGTGTGTTTTGTTTGCTTTCTCCCCTTCACCCACATTTGGCATTCCTCCCCAGGCTATCCCTCCCCACCACCCCCTCCCACTGGCCCTCCCCATTTCCCCCCAATAGACCCCAGTGTTTAGTACTCCCCTCTCTAAAGGGAACTCTGTGTCCATGTGTTCTCATTTTTCATCACCCACCTATGAGTGAGAATATGGGGTGTTTCATTTTCTGTTCTTGTGTCAGTTTGCTGAGAATGATGTTCTCCAGATTCATCCATGTCCCTACAAACGACACGAACTCATCATTTCTGATTGCTGCATAATATTCCATGGTGTATATGTGCCACATTTTCCCAATCCAGTCTATCATCAATGGGCATTTGGGTTGATTCCAGGTCTTTGCTATTGTAAACAGTGCTGCAATGAACATTCGTGTGCATGTGTCCTTATAGTAGAAAGATTTATAGTCCTTTGGATACATACCCAGTAATGGGATTGCTGGGTCAAATGGAATTTCTATTTCTAAGGCCTTGAGGAATCGCCACACTGTCTTCCACAATGGTTGAACTAATTTACACTCCCACCAACAGTGTAAAAGTGTTTCTTTTTCTCCACATCCTCTCCAGCATCTGTTGTCTCCAGATTTTTAATGATCACCATTCTAACTGGTGTGAGATGGTATCTCAATGTGGTTTTGATTTGCATCTCTCTGATGACCAGTGACGATGAGCATTTTTTCATATGATTGTTAGCATCATATATGTCTTCTTTTGTAAAGTGTCTGTTCATATCCTTTGCCCACTTTTGAATGGGCTTGTTTGTTTTTTTCCTGTAAATCTGTTTGAGTTCTTTGTAAATTCTGGATATCAGCCCTTTGTCAGATGGGTAAACTGAAAATATTTTTTGCCATTCTGTTGGTTGCTGATTCAATCTAGAGACTGTTTCTTTTGCTGTGCAGAAGTTGTGGAGTCTGATTAGGTCCCATTTGTCTATTTTGCTTTTGTTGCCAATGCTTTTGGTGTTTTGGTCATGAAGTCCTTGTCTACTCCTATGTCCTGAATGGTTTTGCCTAGATTTTCTTCTAGGGTTTTTATGGTGCCAGGTCTTATGTTTAATTCTTTAATCCATCTGGAGTTAATTTTCCTGTAAGGTGTCAGGAAGGGGTCCAATTTCTGCTTTCTGCACATGGCTAGCCAGTTTTCCCAGCACCATTTGTTGAACAGGGAGTCCTTTCCCCATTGCTTGTTTTTGTTGGGTTTATCAAAGATTGTATAGTTGTAGACATGTTGTGTTGCCTCTGATGCCTCTGTTCTGTTCCATTGGTCTATATCTCTGTTTTGGTACCAGTACCATGCTGTTTTGATTACTGGAGCCTTGTAGTATAGTTTGAAGTCCATTAGTGTGATGCGTCCTGCTGTGTTCTTTTTGCTTAGAATTGACTGGCTATGCGGGCTCTCTTTTGGTTCCATATGAAGTTCATGGTGTTTTTTTCCAGTTATGTGAAGAAAGTCAATGGTAGCTTGATGGGTATAGCATTGATTCTGTAAATTACTTTGGGCAGTATAGCCATTTTTATGATATTAATTCTTCCTAACCATAAACATGGAATGTTTCTCCATCTGTTTGTGTCCTCTCTGATTTTGTTGAGCAGTGGTTTGTAGTTTTCCTTGAGGAGGTCCCTTACATTCCTTGTGAGTTGTATTCCAAGGTATTTTATTCTTTTTGTAGCAATTGTGAATGGCAGTTCATTCTTGATTTGGCTCTCTTTAAGTCTGTTATTGGTGTAGACAAATGCTTGTGATTTTTTCACATTGATTTTATATTCTGAGACTTTGCTGAATTTGCTTATCAGTTTCAGGAGTTTTTGGGCTGAGGCGATGGGGTCTTCTAGGTATACATGTTGTCTGCAAATAGAGACAATTTGGCTTCCACCTTTCCTATTTGAATACCCTTTATTTCTTTTTCTTGCCTGATTGCTCTGGCTAGAACTTCCAGTACTATATTGAATAGGAGTGGTGAGAGAGGGCATCCTTGTCTAGTGCCGAATTTCAAAGGGAATGCTTCCAATTTTTGCCCATTCAGTATGATATTGGCTGTTGGTTTGTCATAAATAGCTTTTATTACTTTGAGATACGTTCCATCGATACCAAGTTTATTGAGGGTTTTTAGCATAAAGGGCTGTTGAATTTTGTCAAATGCCTTCTCTGCATCAATTGAGATAATCATGTGGTTTTTGTTTTTGGTTCTGTTTATGTGGTGAATTACGTTGATAGACTTGCGTATGTTGAACCAGCCTTCCATCCCCGGGATGAATCCTACTTGATCATGATGAATAAGTTTTTTGATTTGCTGTTGCAATTGGCTTGCCAATATTTTATTGAAGATTTTTGCATCTATGTTCATCATGGATATTGGCCTGAAGTTTTCTTTTCTTGTTGGGTCTCTGCCAGGTTTTGGTATCAGGATGATATTGTTCTCATAAAACGATTTGGGAAGGATTCCCTCTTTTGGATTATTTGAAATAGTTTCAGAAGGAATGGTACCAGCAATATACTTCAAATTTGACAGCACTCTACCTTCAGGTTTCCAAAGGAAATACTGGCAAAACCATGAAGTTTATTTAGGTGAGATAAAGTGATTAATTAACCATTATGTTATCTTAAGTTCATATGTGGTCTTAATCTTGGCAGTAACTTTCTGTGTGATAATCAACATTTTACTTTTTTTCTGCCTCTGTTTCTAATCTACAAAAATAAGTATAATTATGACTGGTGTCACTTTATAGTGAAGACTTATCTCTACTAGTTCCATCTTAGTGGCTACCAGTCATGACATATTTCTTTGGCTCATTCAATATTCCACGCTTCTAGATGAGTATTTTATTCTTTTATTTATTTGTTTAAACATCTAACACCTTTTCCTCATCCATATTTCCACCTGCCAACTTTATTTTGCTATTCCTACCTGGGTAACAAAGGAAAAAATTGGAAGAAAATTTCATCAAGCTCCCAGCATTATATATACCCATGTTCACTGTATTTGGGCTGATGTGTTTTGTGCTTTCTTCATCTAAATATGTGTGAGCTCTCTACTCTTTACAGAGGCCACCCATGTCACTTGTGTGCTACATCCATTCCCTTTTTCATATTCAGAGACATCACTCCACTTTTCTCCTTTCTTCCTTGAATTATCATATTTTATTTTTTGTTTCTCAGTTCACTGCACCTCTGCCTCCCATGTTCAAGTGATCCAGCCTCTTGAGTAGATAAGATTACTGGCAAGTGCCACCACACCCCGCTAATTTTTGTATATATAGGTTCCCCCCACCCATCCTGGAGATGGAGTCTTGTTCTGTCCCCTAGGCTGGAGAGCAGTGGCTCTGTCTTGGCTCATTGCAACATCCGCCTCCCAGGTGTAATCCCAGCACTTTTGGAGGCTGAGGCAGGCGGATCACTTGAGGTCACGAGTTTGACCCCCAGTTTCACCATTTTGTCCAGGATGGTCTTGAACTCCTGACCTCAAGTGATCAGCCTGCCTCAACCTCTTAAATTGCTGGGATTATAGGCATGAGCCACCATGCCAAGCCTCAGCCTTTTGAAGTTATAGTGTTGTGGGAATTAAGAGACAGGAGACACTGATGGGTGAAACAGGAGGACTTCATGGAAGTTGCCACTTACCCAGCAGATTAACATCCAAAGGCTGAGTCCTGGACAAAAACAGGGCTTGAATTTTATGCATGCAACCGAAGGGGGTTAGGAATTCAGTGGTGTGAAACTTGCAAGGCAGGAAGGCAAACTTACAGAGGCAGGAGAAAGGCAGTTATCAAGCAGTGACAGATGTTGCATCTTAAGCAAATCTTGTGACCTTTGGCATAGATCACAGATGGGAACTTACAGAACCTTATAACCTTTGCAGAAACATAGTTACTTGAGAGAACAGAGAACAGTCTTGGGAAATAAAGGGTACTGGTTAAACTTGTTTTTATCTCTGTTCCGGAATGAGAAGCAGAAACTTTGGAGCCCCTCCTTTGAAGGCTCTGGCCTTGTAAATAGTGATAGTGGTATCAGAGCTCTACTTGAGCTCTGCCTATCTCTAGGCCATGGAGTAAACTATCCTGGGAAACTTTTTTTTTTTTTTTTTTTACATCTCCTGTTTCAATAGAACACTCCTCAAAATTCTCATCATTCATCCACAAAACCACTGGTCCAATTGGTCAGCCTAATCGATCTTGTTTCCCCTTTCCTTCAATCGTTCTCATCATGAAGCCAAAGTTTTTCTCTGTGTCTCATATGTCACTCCTCTAGTGAAATCATTTCAAAGACTTTCTGTGTCACTCACAGTAAAATTCCAAGTCCTTAGAAACACTTCAAATATTCTGGGATCTGTTATCTCTTAATCATTCTCTCTCTATTATCTCAAATACTCTTCCACATTTCTTCCTTTTTGGCTACACTATCTTCCTTGCTATTCCTAAACATCCCAAACATGTGTTCTGTAAACATTACACATGTTTAATCTGACATTTCGTCCTTGTTGTTCTCCCTGAGATGCTCTTCCCAAAACATTTTCATTGTTATATTTCTTACCTACATTATATTTTTATTAAAACATCTTCTTCAAAGGAACTCCTGCTCTTATTCAACCTAATTAGCACTTCCTCCCAACTGCACTTTCTGTTCCCTTTCTCTGCTTTTTAAAAGATAACATTAATCTTTAAATAACATTTTGTATTTTGATAATTTGTTATACTCATTTTCTGACTCCTCCAGAATTTAACATTCATGATGGTAGGCACTTTGTTTTTTAAGTGCTACAATTCATATATATTGTTTAAATTAATCAATCCTTATTCCAAGTGGTTGTTATAAAAATAGAGGAGATAATATATACAATCTGAGTCAATTTGGTAAATGGTAGAATCTTAGTAAATGCTATTATCAAGGAGATTCTTTGAAACCTCAATGATATGATCACAGTTTATGATATAGAGGTGAGCATCTGAACTCATTTAGAGAAGGAGGTTCATTAATTTCCATTTCAGGACTCAAGAAACATTTAAATGGGAGATTGAATAGTAGACTTGCCTATCTTCCTTCTTATAAAAACAGAAGGTATTTTTTAATTTAACTTAAGAAGCTAGAGGTTGCTACTTGGATTGCATATTTAGATGGGGATTTTCCTAAAATAATCAATTTTTTTATTTCCGTTGAATTAAATATTGCAATATATAATTATATGCCATTTTATTTTGGTTTTGTAAATAGTAAATAATTTTATAACACAAGGTTAATATTACTACTAAAATTTATTCATAATCTTTATTGTACAATACCAGCAACTATGGTGAAAAACTTTTGTGGTCAAAAATACTGATTAATTAAATATTTAAATAAAATTGTCAGTTTAAAGAAAAAGTAATATTATCTAATTTTTACTCAAACAGCCCTTCTTATAAAGATTTGAAGCTTTTTTTTAAAATCATTTTGGCTATATATTTAGTTTCATAAAATTGGGAAAAAGTAAAACTTTATCTACATTTAGAATTAACCCTCCACATCTTTATACCAGTTGATAGTGATAAAAGTTGACATATGATGTGTGACAACTCATCAAGCGCTAGGTTGGATGAATGGAAAAATTAAAAATCCTTTGGATGGTACTAAATTATCTCTCTGGCAAATTAAAATATTTAATTTTAATTTATGATTATAAAGTGACTACATTTTGCTTCTATAATTTTTTTACTTAGCTATTTTTGAAATATTGTTATTGTAAGCCAAAAATAAAATTCTAAGCCCCACAACCAACTGAATGGATTCCTCCTCTCCAGCAAGGGTATTCCAAAATTAACTTGATAAACTAGTTCACGCCATGATGGGAACTGGAGAAGGACCTTCCTCATTATTCCCTTCTCCCTGTTGGAATTACTGATAGAACAGGTTGTTTAAGTCTGATAAGAAACATTTATAGTCTATTATCTCGGAAGCCTGCTACCTGAAGTCTTCATCTATATGACAAAACCTTGGTCTCCACAACCCCTTATCATAACCCAGACTTCCCTTCTTTAGCTAATAGCTCTTTCAACCGATGGCCAATCAGAAAATCTTTAAATATGCCTATGAACTGAAAGCCCCTGCTTTCAGTTGCCCTACCTTTCTGGACCAAACCAATGTATATCTTACGTGTATTGATTGATGTCTCACATATCCCTAAAATGTATAACATCAAGTTGTAACCTAGCCACTTGTGTCAGGCACATGTGGTCAGGACCTCCAGAGGCTGTTACAGGCATGCCCCTAACCTTGGCAAAATACATTTTCTTTCTGTTTTTTTTTTTTTTAATGTATATATATTTTATTGCATTTTAGATTCTGGGGTATATGTAAAGAACATGCAAGATTGTTGCATAGGTACATACATGGCAATGTGGTTTGCTGCCTCCATCCCCCTTACCTAAATCTGGCATTTCTCCCCATGTTATCCCTCCCCAACTCTCCACCACCCCCGTCCCTTCCCTAGTCCACCCAAACAACCCTCAGTGTGTAATGCTCCCCTTCCTGTGTCCATGTGTTCTCATTGTTCTTCACCCACCTATGAGTGAGAACATGTGGTGCTTGATTCTCTGTTCCTGTGTCAGTTTGCTGAGAATGATGGTTTCCAGGTTCATCCATGTTCCTACAAAGGATGGGAACTCATCGTTTTTTATGGCTGCATAGTATTCCGTGGTGTATATGTGCCACATTTTCCCTCTCCAGTCTATCTTGGATGGGCATTTGGGTTGGTTCCAAGTCTTTGCTATTGTAAACAGTGCTGCAATGAACATTCATGTGCAGGTGTCCTTAAAATAGAATTATTTATAATCCTTTGGATATATACCCAGTAATAGGATTAGAACTGTCTCAGAGAATTTTGCTTCCCATCATAATCCAAAAAATAATAATTAATTAAAATACTAATCTCACAAAACATTGTTAAGTATGTTAAATTACTTTATTTTAAATGCTTTGATATTTAAACGCTGAGTCAGCTCTTGTAAGCACCTTCATGTTAGAAATTTGCCTCAATTCCTTACCCATTGCACTCCATATGTGCTGACTGCTGTGATTTCCCCAAATGTGGGAAACTCAACTGAATAATTTGTGGTAGTGGGGGACTGCGTTTGCAATTTCCCCTGAGGAAAAAAACAATTGCCACGATTCTTGCATAATTTAATCTCGGATTTAGTACATTTCAAATACTCAAAAAATTTATTTGATACAATTTATCATATTTTGCAAAAAAAACGTTTTAATGTTGTCAACAAACAATTCTAAAATAACTATAGTATATGTATATGCAATTTATTCTTCTCAATCTGTTTAGCAAAATATAAAAAGATTAACAATTATTTGCAGAATAAACAAATAATTGCATACTAGAAGAAATTATTTGACTTGATTAGATTATCCATTACCTTTTGGTAGACAAAATACTAGCTAAAGAACAAGAGATGTGCCTTCTAAAAAATGTTTACAAGTTTAAAAAAATGAGGCATATTTATTTTCTGGTAATAGGATTGTAAAATATATAACAAAAACACAGCCAGACTTTCTTTTACCATTAGCAGAAATCAAAGACATTTAGAGACAACTTCTAGAAGAAAAGGAAACATTTTATAAAATCTTTTTAACCTTGAAAACTCAGAAAAGAGACAAATGTTTCCATTATATATTAGATTGGGGGGGGAAAAAAACAAAAAAAACCTCTTAGAGGCTTCAGAATTGGCAGTCTCTAAAGTTAATGAGTAGGAGCTGTGGGGAAAAATGTTTTCTCACTTGGCATATCTACATTGTAGTTATATCATTTTCTGCATTGTATTGCTACAATATTCTAGCTACATATTGGCTAAAATAGCTCTTCAGAGTTTCTCTCTGGTGTCTTTTCATTAAAACACAATTATATTTCCCAAATAGCTATAAATTTGTTCAAGGTCATTCTGAAACTTTTGTGTGTAGTGGGAGAGTAGTGAGCCAAGTGATTTGCTGATGTTTAATGTCTCTAGTATTTAAGTAAGAATATATATGATGGTTCTATCTGAAAACATAAACAAAATTAGACATTTTACAAAGAAGGCAAGATAACCAAAATTTAAACAAAATTATGGACACATGTAAATATAATTTTAACTCTTTGATCACTAAATCTAGTTGGCACTCATATATCTGAGTACAAATAAAGGTACAGTCAGAGTTTTTATTTTCATGTATTAATATTACTATTTTAGATGGAGTCTCTCTGTGTGGCCTAGATTGGTGTGCAGTGGTGGAATCGGCTCACTCCACCTCCAAGGTTTAAGCAGTTCTCCTGCTTCAGCCTCCCAATTAGTTGGGATTACAAGTGCATGCCACCACACTCAACTAATTCATATTTTTAGTAGCGATGATTTCACCATGGCTGGTCTCATACTCCTCACCTAAAGTGATTCACCTGGATTGGCTTCCCAAAGTTCTGGGATTTCAGTTGTAAGCCACAGCACCTGGACAACAGTCACAGTTTTTAAATGAATTATACAAAACTTCTGAGGAAATTATATGCCATATCTTATACAATTTTTCTTTTTTCTTTTTTGAAAATTGCAGAAGGGTAAAACCTCTCACATATTTTATAATATTGATAGCAATATTCCCCAAAAGTCTGTGTGAAACAGTCACATATTCATTAAAATAAAAGTATACTTAATTATCAATGTGCAAATAAAATGATGATAGAAGCAGGAGAAGTTTTTCTCCTTAGTTAAGCTAAATCTAGGTTCTTGTCTCACGATCAGGAAAAATTGGGCACACAGACAGACTGAAGGATGAGGAGGTCAGAATTTATTAGGTGAAAGGGAAGCTCTGGGTAAAGAGAGGGATCCTGCATGCAGATTGGTTCCACCGAATTCCCTCAGTGCATGTGGCCTCTAGTCCCTGCAGGGGTGCCTAGGAAAATCCCCTGTGCAGGTTCCCTTATCTGCACAAAACATTTGGTGTTAACACTTGGGCAGGTTGGAGATTCTCCCAGGACCCTTTCTTATCTGCCTGTGAGTTTGTCTGCCTCCTTTGTATATCAATAACACATTGTAATCATGTAGCTTTTAAACTTGAAGAGCATGAGTGATAAACTATTAAGAAAATTGTTACTATATATATGAATATTAACCGAATATTACTCTTTGTCCATATTAAAAACACTTAACATATTCCAATAATAGAGACTTTTGGTAAACAACCAAAATATCTACATAAAACCTCTAGAAATAATATTATTTAATGTTGAATGATTAGGACCATTTTCATCTTAATTAAAACGTTAAGATTAAGATAAGAACTCTAATTACCTGACTTTCTAGTGACAATTTCATTGGCAATTCTAGCTGACATTCTAAAACAATAAAAAGTAGTATAAAGGTTAGAAAGCAATAAATGTAATTTAAAAAAGATAGGATTAAATATCAATAAAGTCGTTGTCTATATAAAAACTTACAGCTAATAGAATTCTAGTATACACATTCTGGGACCAGGCATGGTGGCTTATGCCTGTAGTCCCAGCACTTTGAGAGGCCAAGGAAGGTGGATTACAAAGTCTAAAGTTTGATGCCAGTCTGATCAACATGGAGAAACCCTGTTTCTACTAAAAATACAACAAATTAGCCAGGTGTGCTGGTGCATGCCTGTAATCTCAGCTACTCAGGAGACTGATGCAGGAGAATCGCTTGAACATGAGAGGCGGAGGTTGCAGTGAGCTTAGATCCTGTCATTGCACTCTAGCCTGGGCAACAAGAGTGAAGCTCCATCTCAAAAACAAAACAAAAAAAAAGGATCCACATTCTGAAAGATCATTGCACTAAATGTATCAATGCTCTTTTGTAACTACAAACAACATAGGAATAAACAAAAAAATATAAAATCTGACTGTAGCTATAAGTATTACCTTATGAAGGAAATAGAATAAGGCAAACAAATAATAATTTATACTTCTAATGAAATTTAAATCTGTATATATCAGCCATTCTACTTTCAGGAAAAACTTGAAAAACCTGGATAAACTTTCACCAATCTATATAGGAAAACTTGGACAAGGGTATTTATTTATTATACATTTTATGAGTTTTATAATAAACAAATTGTGACCCTTGCAGTGCAGCCCTCCGGCGGCTGGGATACTCTGCTGCCTCCCGTAGCCGCTTGTCAGCTCAGGGCCCGGCCTTCAGCCCACGAGTGGAAACCTGCCTGTTGCTTTGTCTTCTTCCCTCACAGTTTTCCCACCCTGAGAAAAGTGAGAGGCGCTTTCTCCAGTGTTTCCTCTCAGGAAGGGTCGTGTGACTGGAGCCGCGAGTTGGGCGCAGTCTCGCCGGGGTCCGGGAGGCGAGCGGGCTTCGGGACACTCACCCAGGCATCCCTCGGCATCCCCGCCCCCTCTAACTGGGCTTCCCCGGCTCCAAGCCGCGGCCGTAGCCTTTAGATCCGGGGCCCATCTAGCCCGGAAAGGTCCATTTCCCCCTGAGGCGGGTCCTCCATGCGCCCTGCAGCTTGACCTCAGGACTGTCCCCACGCGCTCTGCGTGCGCGGGGAGAGGTCACTTAAAACTGCGTTTTGAACATTGGGGTACCGACGGACTCAAGATGGCACTGTGAGAACAATCCAGGATTGGAGCTCTTGTTGAATCTGCAAACGGTGAGTCGAAGCTGCATTTCCAGACTGATCTTTGCTGCCCACAGAACGGGGAAACTCCCAAGTATAAAAAGGACACGGGACTACCTGGCGAAGCTGGCAGCCGGGGTGGCGGCAGCTGGCCTACCCAGCAATCCCCACAGGGCGCGCTTGTCCGGGTGCCTTGTTGAACCGGCAACCTGAGACTTGAGAGGGCTGAACTTGAGACTGAACGAGACTTGCACAGTAGGCCAGCCCAGGGGATTGCAGGGACAGATCGTTTGGGACACCCAGTGGGACGAACAAAACCGCGATTTCAAACTATCCCGAGCAGACGGTCCGAGACGCTCTGTGGGGGAGGGGCGTCCACCACTACCGAGGCAACCCGCCCCAACTGAGATACACGCCCACTGCTGACGCAGCCAGCCGTTGCCGAGGCAACCTGTCCCTACTGAGATACACGCCCACTGCTGACGCAGCCTGCCGTTGCTGAGGCAACACGTTACAACGAAGAGACTCCACCGCAGGGTGTGGTGGAGACCACAGCAGAGCCTGCAGGAACAGGGTGAATCACACAACAGCAGGGCAGAGCCTCGGCAGCCAAACAGTGGCTAGTCTGCCTTCTAGCTGGGCAGGACACCTCATTGGACATTAAAAAATAAAGCCCGAACCCCCCAACACAGAGCATTTGAGAAAAAAAGGGTTTTTTTTAATGAGCTCTGTTGCAGCAGAATCAAACATAGCAGCCTAACAGCCCTGAATGAACAACAGAGCTCCCAGCTCAGCAATTGAGCTCCTATAAAGTACAGACTGTCTTCTCAAGCAGCTCCCTGACCCCTCTATATCCAAAAGACTGACATTTGGCAGGCATCATCCTGGGACAAAGATAGCAGAAAAAGATTGGGTAGCATCCCGCACTGTGCCACAGCTGCTAGAGGTGCCCCCCAGACAAGCAGGGCCTGGAGTGGACCTCAGCAGTCATACAGCAAAGGGGCTAGGCTTGTAGAAGGAAAACCAAGTAACAGAAATACTTCATCATCAACAATCTGGGTGTCCACTCAGAGACCCAATCGAAAAGTCAGCAAATACGCAGACGACAAGCAGATAAACCCACAAAGATGGGAAGAAACCAGCGAAAAAAGGAGGAAAACACCCGAAACCAGAATACCTCGCCTGCTAGAAAGAACCAAAACTCCTCACCAGCAAGGGAACAAAGCTGGACAGAGAATGACTGTGACGAAATGATGGAATTAGACTTCAGAAGGTGGATAATGAGAAACTTTTGTGAGCTAAAAGAACATGTATTAAATCAATGCAAAGAAACTAAGGAACATAAAAAAAAGATATGAGGAAATGATAACAAGAATGGATAACTTATAGAGGAATATGAATGAATTAAAGGAGCTGAAAAACACAATATGAGAACTTCGCGAAGCATGCACAAGTTTCAATAGCCGAATTGACCAAGCAGAAGAAAGAAGATCTGAAGTCGAAGATCAACTCAATGAAATAAAACGAGAAACCAAGATTAGAGAAAAAAGCACAAAAAGGAATGAACAAAGTCTCCAAGAAATGTGGGACTATGTGAAAAGACCTAATCTACGTTTGATAGGTGTACCAGAAGAGGACGAAGAGAATGAATCCAAGCTGAAAAATACTCTTCAGGACATCATCCAGGAAAACTTCCGCCACCTAGCAAGACAGGCCAACACTCAAATGCAGGAAATACAGAGAACACCACAAAGATATTCTGCAAGAAGAGCAGCCCCAAGGCACATAATCATCAGATTCAACAAGGTTGAAATAAAGGAGAAAATACTAAGGGCAGCCAGAGAGAAAGGTCGGGTCGCCCACTAAGGGAAGCCCATCAGACTCACAGCAGATCTCTTGGCAGAAACACTACAAGCCAGAAGAGAGTGGGGGCCAATATTCAACATTCTTAAAGAAAAGAACGTTCAACCCAGAATTTCATATCCAGCCAAACTGAGCTTCATAAGTGAAGGAAAAATAAAATCCTTTGCGAACAAGCAAGTACTCAGAGATTTTGTCACCACCAGGCCTGCTTTACAAGAGCTCCTAAAAGAGGCATTACACATAGAAAGGAACAACCAGTACGAGCCATTCGAAAATCACACTAAAAGTTAAAGAGCATCAACATAATGAAGATTCTACGACAACTAACAGGCAAAACAGCCACTTAGCATCAAAATGGCAGTATCAAATTCACACATAACAATATTAACCCTAAATGTAAATGGACTAAATGCACCAATCAAAAGACATAGACTGGCAAATAGGATAAAAAGCCAAAACCCATCAGTGTGCTGTATCCAGGAAATCCATCTCACATGCAAGGATACACAAAGGCTCAAAATAAAGGGATGGAGGAAGATTTACCAAGCAAATGGAGAGCAAAAAAAAAGCAGGAGTTGCAATTCTTATCTCTGATTAAATAGACTTTAAAGCAACAAAGATCAAAAAAGACAAAGAAGGCCATTACATAATGGTAAAAGGATCGATACAACAAGAAGAGTTAATGATCCTAAACATATATGGACCCAATGCAGGAGCACCCAGATATATAAGGCAAGTTCTTAATGACTTACAAAGAGACTTAGACTCCCACATAATAATAGTGGGAGACTTTAACACTCCACTGTCAATATTAGACAGATCAACCAGACAGAAAATCAACAAGGATATCCAGGGCTTGAACTCAGACCTGGAGCAAGCAAACCTGATAGACATTTACAGAACTCTCCACCCCAAATCCACAGAATACACATTCTTCTCAGCACCACATCACACCTACTCTAAAATTGACCACATAATTGGAAGTAAAGCACTGCTCAACAAATGCAAAACAACTGAAATCATAACAAACAGCCTCTCAGACCATAGTGCAATCAAGTTAGAACTCAGAATACAGAAACCAACCCAGAACCGCACAGCTTCATGGAAACTGAACAACTGGCTCTTGAATGTTGACTGGGTAAACAATGAAATGAAGTCAGAAATAAAGAAGTTCTTTGAAACCAATGAGAACGAAGACACAACATGCCAGAACCTCTGGGACACATTTAAAGCAGTCTCTAGAGGAAAATATATAGCAATAAGTGCCCATATGAGAAGAATGGAGAGATCCAAAATTGACACCCTATCATCAAAATTGAAAGAGCTAGAGGAGCAAGATCAAAAAATCTCAAAACCCAGCAGAAGACAAGAAATAACTAAGATCAGAGCTGAACTGAAGGAGATTGAGATACGAAAAACCCTTCAAAAAATCAATAAATCCAAGAGCTGGTTTTTTGAAAAGATCAAAAAAATAGACAGACCACTAGCCAGATTGATTAAAAAGAAAAGAGAGAACAACCAAATAGATGCAATAAAAAAAGATAAAGGGGGAAATCACCACAGATTCCGCAGAAATTCAAACCATCATCAGAGAATATTACAAACAACTCTATGTGCATAAACTAGTAAACCTGGAAGAAATGGATAAATTACTGGACTCCTGTGTCCTCCCAAGCCTAAACCAGGTGGAAGCTGAAAGTATGAATAGACCAATGACAAGGTCAGAAGTTGAGGCAGCAAATAAGAGCCTACCACACAAAAAAAGCCCAGGTCCAGACGGGTTCACAGCCGAATTCTACCAGACACACAAAGAGGATCTGGTACTATTCCTTCTAAAACTATTTCAAACAATCCAAAAAGAGGGAATACTTCCCAAATCATTTTACGAGACCAACATCATCCTGATACCAAAATCCGGCAGAGACCCAACAAGAAAAGAAAACTTCAGGCCAATATCCATGATGAACATAGATACAAAAATCATCAATAAAATATTGGCAAGCCGAATGCAACAGCAAATCAAAAAACTTATTCAGCATGATCAAGTAGGATTTATCCCAGGGATGCAAGGCTGGTTCAACATACGCAAGTCTATAAACGTAATTCACCAAATAAACAGAACCAAAAACAAAAATCACATGATTATCTCAATTGATGCAGAGAAGGCATTTGACAAAATTCAACAGCCCTTTATGCTAAAAACCTTCAATAAACTCGGTATCGATGTAACGTATCTCAAAGTAATAAAAGCTATTTATGACAAACCAACAGCCAATATCATACTGAATGGGCAAAAACTGGAAGCATTCCCTTTGAAATCTGGCACTAGACATGGATGCCCTCTTTCACCACTCCTATTCAATATAGTTCTGGAAGTTCTAGCCAGAGCAATCAGGCAAGAAAAAGAAATAAAGGGTATTCAAATAGGAAAGGTGGAAGCCAAATTGTCTCTATTTGCAGACGACATGAGAGTATACCTAAAAGACCCCATCACCTCAGCCCAAAAACTCCTGAAACTGATAAGCAACTTCAGCAAAGTCTCAGGATATAAAATCAATGTTCAAAAATCACAAGCATTCGTCTACACCAATAACAGACTTAAAGAAAGCCAAATCAAGAGCGAACTGCCATTCGCAATTGCTACAAAAAGAATAAAATACCTTGGAATACAACTCACAAGGAACGTAAGGGACCTCTTCAAGGAGAACTACAAACCACTGCTGAACGAAATCAGAGAGGACACAAACAGATGGAGAAACATTCCATGTTCATGGTTAGGAAGAATTAATATCATAAAAATGGCTATACTGCCCAAAGTAATTTACAGAATCAATGCTATCCCCATCAAGCTACCATTGACTTTCTTCACAGAACTGGAAAAAACCACCATGAACTTCATATGGAACCAAAAGAGAGCCCACATAGCCAAGTCAATTCTAAGCAAAAAGAACACAGCGGGGGCCATCACACTACCGGATTTCAAACTATACTACAAGGCTACAGTAATCAAAACAGCATGGTACTGGTACCAAAACAGAGATATAGACCAATGGAACAAAACAGAGGCACTGGAGGCAACACAACATATCTACAACTATACAATCTTTGATAAACCTGACAAAAAAAGCAAGGGGGAAAGAATTCCCTGTTTAATAAATGGTGTTGGGAAAACTGGCTAGCCATGTGCAGAAAGCAGAAACTGGACCCCTTCCTGACACCTTACACTAAAATTAACTCCAGATGGATTAAAGACTTAAACATAAGACCTGGCACCATAAAAATCCTAGAAGGAAATCAAGGCAAAACTATCCAGGACATAGGAGTAGGCAAGGACTTTATGAACAAAACACCAAAAGCATTGGCAACAAAAGCCAAAATAGACAAATGGGACCTAATGAAACTCCACTGCTTCTGCACGGCAAAAGAAACAGTCACTAGAGTGGATCGGCAACCAACAGAGTGGGAAAAAATTTTTGCAATTCACCCATCTGACAAAGGGCTGATATCCAGAATTTACAAAGAACTCAAACGGATTTACAGGAAAAAAACAAACAAGCCCATTCAAAAGTGGGCAAAGGATATGAACAGACACTTTACGAAAGAAGACATATATGAGGCCAACAATCATATGAAAAAATGCTCATCGTCACTGGTCATCAGAGAGATGCAAATCAAAACCACATTGAGATACCATCTCACGCCAGTTAGAATGGCGATCATTAAAAAATCTGGAGACAACAGATGCTGGAGAGGATGTGGAGAAAAAGGAACACTTTTACACTGTTGGTGGGAGTGTAAATTACTTCAACCATTGTGGAAGACAGTGTGGCGATTCCTCAAGGCCTTCGAAATAGAAATTCCATTTGACCCAGCAATCCCATTACTGGGTATATATCCAAAAGACTATAAATCGTTCTACTATAAGGACACATGTACACAAATGTTCATTGCAGCACTGTTTACAATAGCAAAGACCTGGAATCAACCCAAATGCCCATTGATAATAGACTGGATTGGAAAAATGTGGCACATATACACCATGGAATATTATGCAGCAATCAGAAATGATGAGTTTGTGTCGTTTGTAGGGACATGGATGAATCTGGAGAACATCATCCTCAGCAAACTGACACAAGAACAGAAAATGAAACACCGCATATTCTCACTCATAGGTGGGTGATGAAAAATGAGAACACATGGACACAGAAAAAGGAGTACTAAACACTGGGGTCTATTGGGGGGAAAAGGGGAGGGCCAGTGGGAGTGGGAGGTGGGGAGGTATAGCCTGGGGAGAAATGCCAAATGTGGGTGAAGGGGAGAAGAAAAGAAAAGCACACTGCCATGTGTGTTCCTACGCAACTGTCTTACATGCTCTGCTCATTTTCCCCCAAACCTAAAATCCAATAAAAATTTAAAAAAAAAAATAATAAACAGATTGTAACTCATATAATGTATGGTGTGATTATAGTATACGAATAAGGAGGAAACCCATAAAATATTAAATAGTGGTTACTCTCAGGTGAAAGAGAGAAGAATAATACTGGGGAGTCAAACAATGGAGATATAGAAGAATTAAACAAGATGATTAATGAAATAGACTTATGGATAGGCATTGAATATACATGCTTATAGCAGAGGATGTGTCACCTTTTCAAATGCACATCAATATTTAAAGATGAATATATATTACATCATAGAGAACATCAGTAAGTTTCTTGAAATAGAAATATATCACTCCCTGATCAGAAAGCAAACAGGAAATTTTCAATAAAATAAACACAATAACATACCAAAGGCCATTCCAGCAGGATATTAAGTAAAACCTTTTACTAAAATAAAAACAAGAAGAAAACCTCTTGGGCAAAAAGGGAAATGCAAATCTTAAAATCCAATCAGATAGCTATAATGTTCATTTTTTAAAACCAACAAGGGACAGATATTTTATGAAGCATTTCTTTAAGCCATTATTAAGAGACTAGAAAAATGTCAATATCAAACTGGCTAATCTTACAACTGCAAGCCAGTATCACTTCTGCATTTAGATGTAAATATTCTTAAAAAATAAAAATGAAAATATCTGTTCTGTAGAAAGATAACAAATCAGAGCCATATACTACTTACAGAAGGAGTGAACATTGGTGAACAATCTAAAAAACTGTAATTTTATTAACTGTATTCACATATAATAGGAGAAAAATGTCATGGCCAACTTAGGAGAAATTCCTGAAATCCACTTTATAAAAATAAAAGCCTATTTCCTGACAGAGTGAGCACCAAATAAACACAAAAACTTTACAATAGCAGTTTGTGTTCATGTTAAAAAATGTATAGGACATCCAATCCCATTTGATAAACTTTAAAAAAGTAGTTTTAACATATATAAAGATGAGACCAAATTGCCATTTGCAGAAATCATGATTAAAACCAAACTCTTATCCATCTGTTTGATCATATTTTGGCGATATCTTCTTGCAATACACTTGTAGCAGATAAAGCCAAAAATGAGACATGTACAGTACACAAGCATATACACACATCCTAAAAGTAATAGAAACCAATTTACATTTATTGAAGTGACAGAATGACTCAGATCTATTCACAAGAGAAATACTGATTTGGCATTTTCTAAGTACTGAAAGAAAATAACTACCATTGTAGCATTTTATTTCCACTGGGAAATATCCACTGGGAAATATCCACCAGAAATACTGACAAATAAAATACAATTTCAGACAAAAAAATTGGGGAGGCCCTTTACCTGGTACCAACACTAGGATAAAGTATGTAAATATAGATGTATACATATCTATGTTTACATTCGTGTCTGTACATATGTGCTATTTATCAATTTATGTACTAATATTTTAGTAACTTTATTTTCTGTCACAAAAAAGGTGATTCACACTCATTTTTAATTCTCCATACTTCAGCAATGGAATCAGCATTATTAAATTTATTTGAGTATATAAGCTAGTAATATAAATATATATTACTATATATAAGCTAGTAATATAAATACATACTCATTTATAAAAATATAAATAAAATATACAGATATTAAATTGTAACTAATATATAAACTAGTTATATGTTTCCAAATGTAAAAACTATTCAAAATGGAAACTCTGAGATTGTCATCTCCATTTATCTTTTAAAACTTGTTTCCACCCACTCTTTGTAAGTGATCAATATGATTAGCACTTGCTTGCCTGCTCTGTTTTTGCTTTTACAAAGAAAAAAAAATAAAAGAAAAGAAACATTTGTATGTTTTACCACACTTTTTATTAAATGTAATTCATCACTGATTATTAGAGAAATGCAAATCAAAACCACCTTGAGATACCATCTCAAGTGGAATAGCAATCCATTCCAGTTAGAATGGCAATCATTAAAAAATCTGGAGACAATAGATGCTGGAGAGGATGTGGAGAAATAGGAACACTTTTACACTGTTGGTGGGAGTGTAAACTAGTTCAACCATTGTGGAAGACAGTGTGGTGCTTCCTTAAGGTCCTAGAAATAGAAATTCCATTTGAACCAGCAGTCCCATTACTGGGTATATACCCAAAGGATCATAAATCATTGTATTATGGTATTATGTCCTTATGAACACATGCACACATATGTTCACTGTGGCACTGTTTACAATAGCAAAGACCTGGAACCAACCCAAAAGCCCATCGATGATAGACTGGACAAGGAAAATGTGGCACATATACACCATGGGATACTATGCAGCCATAAAAAAGGATGTGTTCATGTCCTTTGTAGGGACATGGATGAATCTGGAAAACATCATTCTCAGCAAACTGACACAAGAACAGAAAATCAAACACCACACGTTCTCACTCATAGGTGGGTGTTGAACAATGAGAACACATGGACACAGGGAGGGGAGCATCACATGCTGGGGTCCATTGTGGGGGGTAAGGGAGGAACAACAGTGGGTGGGGAGGTCAGGGAGGGATAACATGGGGAGAAATGCCAGATATCGGTGACGGGAGGATGGAAGCAGCAAACCACATTGCCATGTATGTACCTATTCAATAATCCTGCATGATCTGCACATGTATCCCAGAACATAAAGTGTAATATATATATATGTATAATACAGCATTATATACATATATATATATTATGTATATATATATGTATACATATATACATATACATATATACATATACATTATATACATATATATGTATATATATATGTATATATATATATATATATAATGCTGTGTGGCACTAAAAAATTACTTGTTATAAATTTTTTTTACTTAGCACCTTTAATTTGAAAACATATCTCAGAAATAATATTATATCAGTTATAGACAGTTAATAGAAATTTTTCTGCTTTTCACAGATACAAAATGCTTCATTATGGGGATGTATTAATTTATTCAATTCACTGTTCTGTTTATGGGCATAGTGTTTTATTTTTCCTTTATCTTCATTTAGTTACAAATACTACATGAATATTTTAGTTTTGGTTGATATATCATTGGCTGTAATTCATAGAAATAAATTTACTGGACCTAAAATTAAATGTCAATGTACTTTTGTTGGATATTGACAAATTTCTCTCCAGTTAAAACTGTGTATGAGCAATGTTTTATCCATAGGCTCATTCTCAGATCATCATCATACAGTTTTGTACTAATCTGATAGGTTAAAAGTGAGAAATTAAACTACAGTGTAGTATAATTTGCATTTCTCTAATTATAAATAATAGCAAAGTTTTTGTTCTTTGCTTTTGTGTTTTAGATATATCTGTGAGCCAGCCTGAAAACTACACCAAAATTATTCTTGCCATAATACCATAATGGTATTATGTCCTTATGTAGTCCCCTTCTACTCTGAAACAAGGCTTGCTCTTGTGACCAACAGAATACTATATATGTGTTGGTGTGTGACTTCTAAGAACAAGCCATACAAGGCATGCCTGCCATAAAAAATAAACTTTCAGACTCTTGCTTTGTTCAACCTAGAATAATCCAACTGCTATTCTGTGACAACACTCAAGGTGTCTCTTAGAGAGAACCTATCAATACAACTGAAGTATTTAATAAATAGTCAATACCAACTCTCAAGCCTGTGGGAGTGATTCACCTTTATATCAAGTCATCCAGCTGCATTTCAGCCTTCATATAATTCTAAATCTGGATGATTTCTGAATACAACCTCATAAAAGATTTAAGTCAGAAATTCCCAACCACTTTATCCTAGTGTTGGCTCCAGGTAAAGGGGCTCCCCAATTTATTTTGTCTGAAAATGTATTTTATTTGTCAATATTCCTGGAAGATATTTCCCCATGGAAATAAAATGCCATAATGGCAGCTATTTTCTTTCAGTACTTAGAAAATGCCAAACCAGTATTTCTCTTGTGAATGTCTGACTTATTTTGTCACTCCAGTAAATGTAAATTGTAGGTTTCTGTTCATTTTAGGATTTTTGTCTGACTTTCTCTTCAAACAGTTTTGTTATGATGCTAAATGGGATTTTATTTGATCTATCCTATCAGGTTTTGTAGAACTTCTGAAGTCTTTGTAGATGGATGTATTTTGTCAATTATTTTTTAGTTTTGTAAACATCTCATTCATTATTATTTATAATTTTGTCTATCTGCTTCAAACTACATTTTTCTGTTGATAAATAATTCTGTTCAAATATTGTCTCTTTAGTTGTCTCTAACCTGTTGTTAAGCACATCTACTGACTTCATAATTCAAACTTTTTTATTTTTTGAAGTACCATTCATTATTTTTATAAATTTCAATTCGGTGCTGAAATTTGCATTCATTTATATTCTTGACCTTGCCATTGTCAATTAGCATTTTTGACAGTACTGATATCTGTATCATTCAGGAGTCCTTTTTTGGTGAATCTTGGTTTTATCTCCTGATGTGACCCTAAGTTTGCATTGAATGTATATTTGTATAAATACACATGCATACACAAACACAGAAAAAAAATGAGAGACTCTAAATAATGTCACTTTCCTGGCAAGAGTGGTTATTTTGCTTCTGGAAGCCATCAAAAAATGGGTAGGTGATCTTAATTTGTCTTGTGGTGATTCTAAGTTTTATTTTATTTTGATAGGCAATTTCTAAACTGTTCTTTCTTTAGTTTGTCTCATTTCAGAATCTGTACTAAAACCCTACAGCGTTTTCTAGAGATCCCCCATCTGCAGTGAAGTGACTCCATAGTCACCTTCCAAAAGCTGTTTTAGCCTCAGAGATGCTTAGCCACTGCTTATTTGCTTAGTTACTAGCCTTTTTTACTGCTACATTTAAAGAACAAAAATACCCTGGAAGGAAGGAGTGATGCAAGATGTAAGGCTCATTTGCATTTCTGTTTTCTCTGTGATCCTGTAAACTCTGTATCTGTCTACTATCACGACCCTGGACTCTAACATTTGTCTCGTTAGCGCTGATTGAAGACAATGCTGTTGTATTCCACATTCTCTAAGTTTTGGTTTTCTACATAGCTCTTCAGGACCTTTACCTCTTCAGGACCTTATGCCAAATGCCTCTAGAGAAAAATAGCAAAAACTTGAAGTATATATTGTTTTGTTTCCTCCTTCTTGCTGGAATGTCAACTTCTGATTCTAATTGAATCTTATTAACATTTTCCTTTTTAGAGCATAAGGTCCTACCAGCCAGTTTTATATAGCTAGAAGTGGGCATTTACTTGCTCTCTTGTTTGCAATATTCACAGTATCAAATTGTACTTAAATTATTTTCCTAATATGGGTAAATATGTATGTTAGCCTGTTTTGTTTTTTTTCTAACTGGTGTGAGATGGTATCTCAGTACAGTTTCGATTTGCATTTCTGTAATGACCAGTGATGATGAGCATTTTTTCGTATGTTTGTTGGCCTCATATATGTCTTCTTTTGTAAAGTGTCTGTTCATGTTCTTCACCCACTTTTGAATGGCTTTGTTTGTTTGTTCCCTGCAAATCAGATTTAGTTCTTTGAAGATTATGAATATTAGCCCTTAGTCAGATGGGTCTATTGCAAAAATTTTTCCCATTCTGTTGGTTGCCACTTCACTCTAATTATTGTTTTCTTTTGCTGTGCAGAAGCTCTGAAGTTTAATTAGATTCCATTTGTCTATTTTGTCTTTGTTGCCATTGCTTTTGGCGTTTTAGTCATGAAGTCTTTGCCTATGCCTATGTCCTGCATGGTTTTGCCTAGGTTTTCTTCTAGGGTTTTTATGGTGTTAGGTCTTATGTTCAAGTCCTTAATCCATTTAGAGTTAATTTTAGTGTGAGGTGTAAGGAAGGGGTCCAGTTTCTGCTTTCTGAACATTGCCGGCCAATTTTTCCAACACCATTTATTAAACAGGGGATCATTTCCCCATTGCTTGTTTTTATCTGGTTTGTCAAAGATCAGATGGTTTTAGATGTGTGGTGTTGCTCTGGAGACCTCTGTTCTGTTCCATTGGTCTATGTCTCAGTTTTGATACCAGTACCATGCTGTTTTGATTACTGTTGCCTTGTAGTATAACTTGAAGTCAGGCAGTGTGACGTTGCCAGGTTTATTCCTTTTGCTTAGGATTGTCTTGGCTATGTGGGCTCTTTTCTGGTTCCATATGAAGTTTAAGTCATTTTTTCCAGTTTGGTGAAGAAGGTCATTGGTAGTTTAATTGGGATAGCATTAAATCTACAAATTACTTTGGGCAGTATGGCCATTTTCATGATATTGATTCTTCCTAAACATGAGCATGAAATATTTTTCCATCTCTTTGTGTCTTCTTTTATTTCCTTGAGCAGTGGTTTGTAGTTCTCCTTGAAGAGGTCCTTTACTTCCTTTGATAGTTGTATTCCTAGGTATTATATTCTTCCTGTAGCAATTGTGAATGGAAGTTCGACCTTGATTTTGCTCTCTGTTTGTCTTTTATTAGTGTATAGGAATGCTTATGATTTCTGTACATTGATTTTGTATCCTGAGACTTTGCTGAAGTTGCTTATCAGCTTATGGAGAATTTGGGCTGAGATGATGGGGTTTTCTAAATATAAAATCATGTCATCTGCAAATAGAGGCAATTTGACTTCCTCCTTTCCTAATCGTATCCCTGGTATTTCTATTTCTTGCCTGATTGCTCTGGCTAAAACTTCCAATATTATATTGAATAAGAAGGTGAGAGAGGCTATCCTTGTCTAGTGCCTGATTTAAAAGGGATGCTTCCAGGTTTTGCCTGTTCAATATAATATTGGCAGTGGGTTTGTCATAAATAGCTTTTATTATTTTGTGATATGTTCCATTGATACCTAGTTTATTTTGAGTTTTAGCATAAAGAGCTATTGAATTTTGTCAAAGGACTTCTCTGCATCTATTGAGATAATCATGTGGTTTTTGTCTTTGGTTCTATTTATGTGGTGGATTATGTTTATGGACTTTCATATGTTGAACCAGCCTTGCATCCCCAGGATGAAGCCTACTTGATCATGATGGATATGCTTTTTGATGTGCTGTTGCAATCGGTTTGCTATCAATTGCAGATTTAATGACATGCCTAGTTCTTTTTTTTAAATCATATTTGCTTAAAATGTTCTACCTTTATGCTTTGTTGACAGAGATATTTAAATTAATTAATTGACTACATAAGATACTCAGACTAGGCTGGGTGCAGTGGTTCCTGCCTGTAATCGCAGCACTTTGGGAGGCAGAGGCAGGCAGATTACAAGGCAAAAGATCAAGACCATCCTGGCCAACATGATGAAACCCTGTCTCTACTAAAAATACAAATATTAGCTGTGCATGGTGACACATGCCTTTAATCCCAGCTACTTGGGAGACTGAGGCAGAAGAATTGCTTGAACCAGGGAGTGGAAGGTTGCAGTAGGCTGAGATCTTGTCATTGCACACCATCCTGGCAACAGAGCAAGACTCAATCTCAAAAAAAAAAGATACTTAGAGTAGCAGAAAAATTCGAATAAGAGGGGAATATTAAAGCAATTGAACATTTAAAAAAGAAAAAGAAATTAAATATATTATTAGAAGAAATTGTATAAAAATGTTTATAACAGATGTGTACTGGGGGGACGTAGGCCAAAAAGGTATTAAAACCAAAAATAACAAAGGCTACAATGACCTCATATCATTAAGAATAAAAGAAAGCTTAGTTGGAATACATGATTTTTTAGAATTATAAAATTTTATGTTACAAAAACAAGTCTCTCAACTGATTTTAGCTAAAATAAACTTCCCCAATTCTTCTATATATAAAAATTTTAATGAAAAGTACTTTATAAACTTTAAAGTCCATACAAATGATAAATACTTAAGATTATTTTATTAAAAAATGCTAATAACATTATCTTTTTAAAAATATTAATATACAAAGCTCTTTAAATATCAAATCTCTAAATATCACCAATCTGGTAATATAACTATGATAACAGCAATCTGTCAAAAACATTTACTATTGTTTACTACACAACAAACATGTGATTTCTGACATATGATCTACAGCAGTGGGGTCCCCAACTTCTTTGGCGCCAGGGACTGGTTTTGTAAAAGACAGTTTTTCCACAGACCAGGGTCAGGAGATGGTTTTGAGATTATTCAAACGCATTACACTTATTGAGCACTTTATTTCTATTATTATTATATTGCAATATATAATGAAATAATCATGCAAATCACTATAATGTGCAATCAGTGGGATCCCTGAGCTTGTTTTCCTGCAACTAGATGGTCCTATCTGGGGGTGATGGGAGACAATGTTGGATCATCAGGCATTAGATTCTCATAAAAAGCATGCGACCTAGATCCCTCACATGTGCAGTTCACAATTAGGTTCACACTCCTCTCAGAATCTAATGTCACTGCTGATCTGACAGGAGGTGGAGCTTAGTAATGCAAGTGATGGGGAGTGGCTGTAAATACAGAGGAAGCTTCTCTCTCTGGTTTGCCCAGTGGATTTCTTAACAGGCCACAAACAAGTACGGACTGGTGTCTGTGGCCGGGGGCTGGAAACTCCTGGTCAAGAGTCTATATTGCAAGTCTGTAAACAGCTCTTTCATGTTTGAAAAATGAAATATAAAACTTTAACTTGGGATTTATTTGTAAATGTTCCCACATCTGAGCTTCATCTTAAGTATTTATAACCCATGGAAAGCTGCAAAACATATTTAAGACTAAAGCACTTAGATGAGCAACAGTCAGTTTGGGGACTAGAGAAATACAAAGTCTGAAAGGACTTTTGCTGTGGTGATTCCCTAATATTATTAACTGCTCACACAGCAGGCAGAAAGGAACACCAGGCACTGTAAAACACCAGCATTGACCTGTATGTTTGGTTCAGAAACAGCAGAGCTAGCATAGCACAGCTCACCTACTGGAACCTCATTACCAGGCTCATTATGGACTTATTGCTAGAATAAAGCTGCTACACTGTGTTAACTCCAGCTAGGAAGGAAATTGGAGTACCAGGGGCAAAATCCCGTACGTGACCTGTCAGATTAAGACATATGGATGGTTAAAATTTAAGAGCTATTGTGTGGAATGGAGTTTCTACAATATTCATCAATTAAGGATTTAGTTAAGTTTCTTATGTTTGTTCTAAAAGGAAATGTGAACTTCAATGATCTATGTGTATAGACTTTCATATTCAATTTTCAACAGTTAATATCTATCATCTATTCCAGTTTTCCAAGTAGTAACTTTATGAAATGAAGTTTATTTGTTGGTCTTTGACCACCATAAATGAGGACTTCAGCTTCTAGGAAAATTGTCTGTAAACATGTTCTTCCAGAGAAATTAAAATTTATCAGGAAAGTATTTACATTTCAAATTGTCAAGTGTTTGCTTAATGAACTTACACTTCTCAAAAACAAGTCCTTTTAGGTTCTATTTTAGGCATGTTAATTCACTCTAATGTGGCATAAAGCCGTTTTTGAAACAGGACTAATGGAATTTTATTCTTTTTCTCCACTGAAGTGATTATAAACTGTCACTTAATAATATCACATTAGCTTTTATGGAAATCCCCAAGGGTTAAGAAATGGGCCAGAGAATAGCATAATCAGAATCATTTTTCTTACTAAACTCTTACTTTTCACACATCTAACCATTTAGAATAGTTATGAATCATTAATTTATGTTAGTGTATGGTTTTTAATCCCTGAAGCAGGCAGAGTCTTTTACCAGTTTTCACTGTAGCACTTCACTCTGGGCCACCTGGATCTTATGAATCAGCAGCTGCTTTCAACATCAATTGCACAATCAGCATCCATGGTCATAGGGCAAGGATCTTAATTATGAAACTTAAACTTCTATCATGGGGCCAACAATTTTGTTTTGATTCTTAAACTGTATGAAAGGAGCTTGTCTTTTCTATCCCAGTAATTCAGTTATTCAGTGTTTCAACTTGCCTAACTGATGAAGTACCTTAGGGACTTCATCAAAGTCTATAATCCAAGTGTTAATAACCACACTTTACACCTCTAACAGAAGTGTAAAATATCAGTAAATGATGACAAATCTCAGAGTGTGCAATACAACCTATTATAGTCAAAAAGCATACTTTTCTTATGCTAATGACTGTCATATGTTTAAAAACCAAAACTCTCAAAACTCCTGTGTATAAAATGAAACTTTAAAAACGTGTAAAAATGCAAATTCCCCTGGAATCTGTGAAAATAACTTACTGCTTTAATTTTTATCCCTTGTTTTTGCATCAGCAATTAAGGCAATATGAGTAAATTTAATGCTATCTGCTAATATTTTCATATCAATTGTGTTGCATATCACTTTCCAGACATATTTCTTAAGTTGATAACCAGATATATATCATATTTTTCCACAATATTATTTATTTTCTACATTTTTCATTTTATTATTCATATTTGCAGTAACTCAAACATGAATTACAAATAACAAAGAAGATACACTGCAATGAAAAAGTAGTTGTTGTAATGTTTATTTTATACCTTTTATGAAATTCAAATTTTTGATTCAACCAAAAGTAAAATGAACCAATAGGCTCATTTGATTCAATCAAAAGTATAATGAATCAAGGTTAAATTGAACAAATATTAAAAATTAAAATCAAAAGTGCTTCTAGATAATTTTGTTTTAATTTTTTTAAAATTTTTTATTGCATTTTAGGTTTTGGGGTACATGTGCAGAACGTGCAAGACAGTTGCATAGGTACACACATGGCAGTGTGTTTTGCTTCCTTTCTTTAATTTTTTAATTGTTTAATTAAGTTAGTTATAATGAGGACAATAAGAATATGATGGAGATTAATTTGTTAGTGGATTGAATATTATTATTCCTCTGTCTCTAAATATGTAAGACATAGTGAACTAGATTTCATGAGGTATCTGAGAGAGGTGGAAACTGGACTGGATAATAGAAAAGAAGTTAGAAAAATTCTAAAATGAATAGGACAGTGATCTGAAAAATAGTTTGTGGAATTAAAAAACTAGAAGTGATATATTTTTTTTCTTGTTGTGTTTCCACCAGCTTTTAGTATCAGGATGATGCTGCTCTCATAAAATGAGTTAAGGAGGAGTCCCTCTTTTTCTATTGTTTGGAATAGTTTCAGAAGGAATGCTACCAACTCCTCTTTGTACCTCTGGTAGAATTTGGCTGTGAATCTGTCTGGTCCTGGGCTTTTTTTGGTTGGTAGGCTATTAACAACTGCCTCAATTTCAGAACTTTTTATTGCTTTATGCATGGATTCAGCTTCTTCCTGGCTTAGTATTGGGAGGGCGTATGGGTCCAGGAACTTATCCACTTCTAGATTTTCTAGTTTATTTGTATAGAGGTGTTTATAGAATTCTCTGATGGTAGTTTGTCTTTCTGTGGGATCAGTGGTGATCTTCTCTTTGTTTTTTTATTCTTCTCTCTTTTATTCTTTTTAGTTTGTCTAGTGGTCTATTTTGTTAATCTTTTCAAAAAACAGCTCCTGGATTCATTGAATTTTTTTTTTTGATGGGCTTTTCGTGTCTCTCTCCTTCAGTTCTGCTCTGATCTTAGTTATTTCTTGTCTTCTGCTGGCTTCTGAATTTGTTTGGTCTTGCTGCTCTTGTTCTTTTAGTTGTGAAGTTAGGTCGTTGATTTTAGATATTTCTCACTTTCTTCTGTGGTCACTTAGTGCTATCAGTTTCCATCAACACTGTTTTAGCTGTATCCCAGAGATTCTGGTACATTGTGTCTTTGTTCTCTTTGGTTTTGAAGAACATCTTTATTTCCATCATCATTTCATCATTTATCCAGTAGTCATTCAGGAGTAGGCAGTTCAGTTTCCAGGTAGTTCTGCGGTTTTGAGTGAGTTTCTTAATCCTGAGTTCTAATTTGATTGCAATGAGGTCTGAGAGACTGTTATGATTTCCATTCTTTTGCATTTGCTGAGAAGTGTTTTACTTCCAATTACGTGGTCAATTTTAGAACAAGTGCAATGTGGTGCCGAGAAGAATGTATATTCTGTGGATTTGGGGTAGAGAGTTCCATAGATGTCTATTAGGTCCACATGGTTCAGATCTGAGTTCAAGTTCTGGATATCCTTGTTAATTTTCTGTCTTGATCTGTCTAATATTGACAGTGGGGTGTTAAAGTCTCCCACTATCATTGTGTGGGAGTCTAAGTCTCTTTGCAGGTCTTATAGAACTTGCTTTATATATCTGGGTGCTCCCGTATTGGGTACATACATATTTAGGATAGTTAGCCCTTCTAGTTACATTGATCCTTTTACTATTATGTAATGCCCTTCTTTGTCTCTTTTGATCTTTGCTGGTTTAGAGTCTGTTTTATCAGGGACTAGGATTAGAACTCCTGCTTTTTTTTTGCTTTCCATTTGGTTGATAAATATTCTTCCATCCCTTTATTTTGAGCCTATGTGTGTCTTTGCATGTGAGACAGGTCTCCTGAATATCCCTAATGAACACTGATGCAGAAATTCTCAGTAGAAAACTGGCAAACTGAATCCAGCAGCACATAAAAAAACTTAGCCACCACAATCAAGTCAGCTTCATCTTTGGGATGCAATATACAAATCAATAATATAACAAATTCAGGCAACAAACAATCTCATGTCCAGGAACAAAAATTTAATAATGTGACAACAACAATAAAAAAAGCTACAATTGACATTATCAATGGGTTTTGCAAAATGTAAGATGAAACCTCCCACAATTAATAATTATAAAATCTAGGTTAAAAATTTTAAAATAAACAGCTCTTCAAAGATGTCAGAAAACATCAAAATTACCATAAATCAAGTGTCTGAGATCTCAGAGAACAGATAAGGAAGCTGAAGAAATCCTTAGAGCATTTTTTACTTATAATTTTCTGATTCCTGGAAAATACTTAGAGATTGAAAAGAAAGTAATTACATAGAGTCTGAAGAGTTCTTGCTGGGCTAGAAAGAAAACAATTACATACAGACCAGGCAGGACCAAGCTGCCATGACTTGAGACATTATAAACATCATAAAAGGCTATAAAATATGCATGAACCTAATATTTTATAAAAAATGTATGCAGTTAAGGCATTGAATAACTCTTAAAGGGAATGTGCAGGATGCAAAAGCAGGCAAACAAAACAAAAAACTGCTGCTCTATGGCTAAAGAAAAAATCAGAAAAATATTCAACATCAAAGTACTGTGGAGAAAATTGGAGTTCAGTATCACCTAAAAAACAAATGTGTCCTAGAAAACACACCAGACTTTCATTTGCATTATCAGTGGAGCTTAATTTTAAGATTCTGATAATAATTAATAGGCAATTTTAATTGAATTAAAATTATTTGCTCATATTCTGTACACCTAGGAACAAGTCTGTTGTCTTCATAGGAAAAAGATATAATTTCACTTACAAAGTACAGAATTTAATTTAAAATTGCCAGGCATTCCAGATTTAAAAATAAAATTATTAAAAAAAACAAAATAATTGACGGATTATATAAACAAGCACAGCAGAACAAGATGTAGAAGCTATTATGCCAGAATTTTACTAGAATTTTCATTAATATGTTTGAAAAAATTATACAAATAAAGAGAATTTCATCAAAGTACTGAAGGGATTAAAAATAACTTAAAAAGTCTTAACTCTCAAAAATAGAATAATTGATATTATAAATGCAGTAGATGGGCTTAATCAAAGCTCACACAAAATAGGCAATAGATCTAAATTAAAGATGGAGATTAAAATCATTAGGAAATGGCTAAAATATAAGGACATGTTAGATAAGTTCTAGGTACTAAAAATAAACAAAGATTCAAAAGTGACACATATAGGACAAAAGGAAAGTGTTTACTAAATGTGCAATTGAAGTTTCTGAAGGAGGAATGAAGGGAGAAGCAATATTTCAGTAAATATTTATTGACCACATATTCAAGAAGCTCTGTTAAATCAAGTCAATATGAAGACAAAAATATTTACATCTTACCAGATCAGAATAAAACTGCATAAAATGGAATACAAAGATAAAATTATTCTAAATAGCCATACAAATGATATATTTATTTTAAAGGGACAAAAATAGCAAAACAAATAGCTTTTCAACAGAAATTATAAAAATTAGAAAGCAATAAATGATTTCTGTAATCTGCTGAAATAAAAAATAAATAACAATATAGATTTTTTTTTTTTAGAGATGGGGTCTTATTCTGTCGACCAGGCTAGACTCAGATTCCTGGGGTCATGCCAACCTCCCACCTTAGCCTCATGTGCTACCACCTCAGGCTCAATGTAGAATTTTGTATCCAACATTTAAAAAATATAGTCGAATATTTTTAAATGTATCCAACATTAAAAAAATATAGCTGAATAAGTCCTGCTTTTAGTTCAAGATGTAGAACTTCAAAGAGCACCACTCTACACTTACAAGAAAAAGCTGGAGAAGTTATAGGCTTTATTTTAGTCTTTAACTCAGTTCATTAGAGAACGGAAGTAGCTGGGTAAGCAAGAAACTTGACATATGAGAGACAAGCACATACAGGGAGAAGTGGAATCTGAGCATTTCCACACCTAGAAAGACATCACTGAGTGCCATTATATCCCTTAAGTGCTGTATAAGCTGGGAAGAAGATTAAACTAGAAATTTTTAATGAATTGCTAAAGGCCAGTTTTTGGCTAATGTGTAATTATGATGACTCTGGGAACACAGATATGAAGAAAACGGTTTTACCCAGTGGCAAGATAATCCTTCAGGAGCCCCACCAAGACTGGGAAGAATTCTAAGAAATTTCCTTCATAGGGTTACCTGAGGCAGAAGGGAGGCAATTGAAAACATTACCAGACATTACAAGATCTCCCCTACGTCACTTCTGTGGCTAGCTTTGATGTTTGCTTTGTGTCTTGGGAATACGTTGTTTTATGATTCTTATGTTTACATATCTTGTTGGTTTTGTCAAAATCTGGTGGTCCTGTGTAGGAGAGTAGAGATGAAATGAAGCTATTTTCTTCCTAGACTTGGCCATGCTTTTCCTGTCCTTAGGGCTTTAATACAGTTGTTTGACTTAATTCAGTTGGAAGTTAGACTAGGTTTGAAATGTGTTACTGCTTTAATCCTGCTTAGTTTTCATGCCTAGAAGTGGCTACACTTTTGCTATTGTTTGTTATGTTTCTAGTGTAGGGGTCTGAGCCAATCTAGTTAGAAGCTGGGCTTGGATTAAGGTTGGTTGTTAAATATGATTACCTCCAGTGCACCACAAGAGACAGGCTCTTCTAAGAATATCTTTTACTTAAAGTGGGATTTTATTTTCTCCAGGATTTTAAGAAAATGTGTTTCTATGCTTGTTTGTTTATTGTCTACCTTTAGCAGTGTATCTATACATTGTTATTAGTAGTGGTTAATTTTATGTGTCAACTTGTCTAGGTTACGGTATGCAAACGTGAGGTCAAACATTATTTTGGAGGTTTTGGTAAGGATGATTCTAGATGAGATTAAAATTTAAATTGATAGACTTTGAGTACAGCAGATTGCCCTCCATTTGTGGGGAGCCTCATCCAATCAGTTGAAGGCATGAACAAAACAAAACACTGACCTGCCCCAGAGCAAGAGGGAGTGCTGCCAGCAGAAAGCCTTCAGACTTCAACCTCAACATCTGCTCTTTCCTAGGTCTCCAGCTTGATGACCTTCAAAATTGAACCACAGATTGTGGACTTGCCAGTCTCTATAAATTGGAGCCAGTAGCTTAAAATAAAACTCTCTACATATGTACACATTCTATGGGCTCTGTTGTTCTGGATAACACTGAATAATGCAGTATCCAACTTTTATTACTTGGTGTTGAGAAGAAAATTCACTCTGTTCTAAGTTAGGCTTTGTCTTAGACAAGCACCAAGCCCTTGTGCCTCAGCTGTCTATTCTCAGTGCTTCTGCCCCTTTGCAGTTGTATTTCTCAGCCCACATTGTTTTTTTATCCCTTCTCCAGGGGTAGTTTTTGTTATTTTTTTATTTTTTTCATTCAGATGCAATATGTTTACTTCAGTGTCCTAATGGTGACAGTGTGTGTTGCTTTGACCTCCACATGTTAAAGTTTCTATTCCATAAGGGAGATGGTGAAGAAGGGTACAAACGGAATTGAATGCCCCTCCTACCATAGTCTCTGTCCTCTAGGTATACACCATAAAGGACCTTTTCTTATTACTTTATCCAATAAATGTTGTGAGCAATTGATGGGATTCATGGAGAAAACTCTCAAAAGGATATGAACTTTCTCAATTTCTGTAGCCTTCAGGGTCCTCACACTCCCTCACCAATGCGATCCTAAGATCCACCAATCTTCTTCCCAGTATCCAAATTCCTCATAAGCCATTACTTGTGTTTAGTCCCTTTCCACAGGCATATCTTTAGATTTCAGGTCAGTTCATTTGTTCTGCAACTTCAGGTTTAAGAAAAGTTGTGATTTATACTTTGGCTTTTTTTTCCCTGTAAGATTATAAGCAATAATCTTTCTAGGGGTTTATATCTCTGAACAGATACCAGATGTCAACAATAGACTTTTATTAAAATGCTTGGATAACTGTATCATCATTTGTAATGAAAGAAACCATATCTTACATTATATGCAAATAAAAAATTTTGTTAGATTAGAAATGCAAATATAAAAATGAAACCATACAACTATTTTTTTTTAAATTTTTTATTGGATTTTAGGTTTTGGGGTACATGAGCAGAGCATGTAAGACAGTTGCGTAGGAACACACATGGCAGTGTGCTTTTCTTTCCTTCTCCCCTTCACCCACATTTGGCATTTCTCCCCAGGCTATACCTCCCCACCTCCCACTCCCACTGGCCCTCCCCTTTTCCCCCCAATAGACCCCAGTGTTTAATACTCCCCTTTCTGTGTCCATGTGTTCTCATTTTTCATCATCCACCTATGAGTGAGAATATGCGGTGTTTCATTTTCTGTTCTTGTGTCAGTTTGCTGAGGATGACGTTCTCCAGATTCATCCATGTCCCTACAAACGACACAAACTCATCATTTCTGATTGCTGCATAATATTCCATGGTGTATATGTGCCACATTTTTCCAATCCAGTCTATTATCAGTGGGCATTTGGGTTGATTCCAGGTCTTTGCTATTGTAAACAGTGCTGCAATGAACATTCGTGTACATGTGTCCTTATAGTAGAATGATTTATAGTCTTTTGGATATATACCCAGTAATGGGATTGCTGGGTCAAATGGAATTTCTATTTCTAAGGCCTTGAGGAATCGCCACACTGTCTTCCACAATGGTCGAACTAATTTACACTCCCACCAACAGTGTAAAAGTGTTCCTTTTTCTCCACATCCTCTCCAGCATCTGTTGTCTCCAGATTTTTTAATGATCGCCATTCTAACTGGCGTGAGATTGTATCTCAATGTGGTTTTGATTTGCATCTCTCTGATGACCAGTGACGATGAGCATTTTTTCATATGATTGTTGGCCTCATGTATGTCTTCTTTCGTAAAGTGTCTGTTCATATCCTTTGCCCACTTTCAAATGGGCTTGTTTGTTTTTTTCTTGTAAATCTGGAATGTTTCTCCATCTGTTTGTGTCCTCTCTGATTTCGTTGAGCAGTGGTTTGTAGTTCTCCTTGAAGAGGTCCCTTAAACCATACAAGTATTACACATGCTGTGAAATCTAAAAAGGAACGAAACCTTATTGAAAACAATAGAAAAAATATGCATGGGCAATTCAACATAAAGATTTAAAAATGGATTTTAAAATATTTAAAAACTTACCTATATTTAAAGAAATACAGCTAAAACAACAACGTGACACTACTTCTTAGCATCATATTGGAACAATTTTAAAAGTATAAAAAGAAATGGTTGGTGAGTCTATACTATCAGGCATATTCCATATTGCTGGTAGAAATGCAAACTGGCACAACCCTTCCGGAGGGAATTTGACTATCCCTAACAAAACTATTTAGGAACTGAACATTTGCCCCAGAAGTCTTATTTTTGGAAATCTACCCTGAAGATGCATTTCTTATATGATGAAAATACACTTGAGCAGGGTTATCACTGGAGCATTGTTTGTAATTCGAAATAACATAAAGTCTATGTAAAAGGGAAGGTAAATAAATTGCTAGTTTTCTGTAGTTTTAGCTGCAAATATAGGGGAAGTGAAATGCCCTAATAATCCACACTACATGGGAAGTCAGAGAGCCTTATATTAGATAGTCCCCACTTGAGGCATGGCTATTACAGTCATTTTTGTTACTCATATCTCAATCAGCATTTTATACCTCACTAATGAAAATCATGAATATAATAAGTTTGTTATGATTAGTAAACTGTACCTTGTTTGTGGAGTGGTGGGGATTGGAATGGACTCTTTGGAGATCGTTTATGCTCTTACATGAAGACAATGTAAAAATTTAGTGAGGGCTTTACAAAATATTGCCCTAACTATGTTGGAAATGTCCTGCAAATTCATGGCCAGATAATATGCATCTTGTGAGACTTACAGTCCTGTCTCTTAGGAATGACACCTGTGTTATGATTTCTAAACGTTTCTGTTTCTAAGCGTTTCTCAGAAGTCTCCTTGCCTGATGTCAATTTTAAGGAACTAAAATCTTGTTTCTGTTATTGTGTCCTTTGGGCTTTAAGGGAAACTTTCCTGAGCTGGTAACCAAGTAAAATTTAAAATTAAGTTTTAGTAATCTACAATGGCATGAGAAAAATATAATCTATGAATTACAAATTTAGAATAACAAAATACATTCTTTTAAAAGTTGTGGGGCTGGGCACGGTGGCTCACACCTGTAATCCCAGCACTTTGGGAGACCAAGGCGGGTGGATCACGAGGTCAACAGATCGAGATCATCCTGGTCAACATGGTGAAACCCCGTCTCACTAAAAATACAAAAAATTAGCTGGGCATGGTGGTGCATGCCTGTAATCCCAGCTACTCAGGAGGCTGAGGCAGGAGAATTGCCTGAACCCAGGAGACAGAGGTTGCGGTGAGCCGAGATAGCACCATTGCACTCCAGCCTGGGTAAGAATTGAGAAACTCCTTCTCAAAAAATAAATAAATAAATAAATAAATAAATAAATAAATAAATAAATAAATAAATAAAAGTTGTGTCTAACATAAAAGGAATATATTCCAAAACATTAATTATGTTTAATCTACAAATGGTAGGTTATGAGTAATTTAGATATTTTTAATGTTATTTTTTAAATTTTCATAAAAGACCCAAGTCCATGTACATCTTTAGAATAAAGCAAGAGGAATAGGCCAGATAGTAGAAGTTATGCCATATACATTCACTGATATGCTGTCCACATGAATTTATAGGCTGTACTCTCCATGTTCAGATATTTGTAACCAGTGTTGAGTTTTATCCCATCTTCAACAATTTTAAGTCCCCCAAACACAATAATTTTTGCATTTTTTAAAAATGCCTGAGCAAATGTTTATTATAGGCAGGTATTATATTTTGTTCTTTTATTTCAATTTGATTCAAGATAGACTACAGTATTTTAATAGGGTCAAACTGCCTATGGAAGTAGTATGCACAGCTGTGTTAACCATTTCACATGTATATAATATTCACATGTGTGTATCTAGCCTGTGATATGCATTTTACTCTTTTAGAGTGTGAGCTGCAGTCCAGTTTAATGTCAGTTTGATAAATGGTCTCTTAGCAGATCAAAAATAACATGGTAAATACTTAATCTATTTTTTTTTGAAAACTTAATTTGTGTGTAAAATATTTACTTGAATAATTTAATATGTAAAGATAACTTTCATAACTTGCTATACTGGCTTACAGATTTTATTTTCTGTATTTTTTTTTCATTTTTACCAATAATAAAAAAGTAGAAAGTCAAGTATGACATTATTGTACAATAATTTATTTGGGGATTCATGTTCTCTGTTAGATAATCATGAGCTTTCTCTTTGCCTATTTATACATAAGTGGAGTTTCACTCGTTTAAGGATTGTTAAGAAGTTACTCTAAAGTGTAGATACTTTGTTCATCCGTCTGAATCCAAATAAATAACTAAAAGTTAAAAAACATAAGTAATTTGCCAGCATTCTAAATAGGAGCAAAAGTATAAATAAGAGGAGTCATAACATATTTTCTTTTTATTATAGGATGTAAAAGTTCTTTGTAAATTTCATTATTAGTCTATAAATTAATAGTTAATATCAACTGCAGAATAAACTTCTCTTACATTCAGCAAACTTTGATAGTTCTAAAAGTCAAATTTAGTACAAAGAATATTAGCACAAGTGAGTACCTGAAATGTAACATCCTCCATCTTAGCAACTTATCCACAGGATGTTCATTGTTATGTATATTTTCTAGGAAAAAAGAAATTAGGCATATCCAATTGGAAATTCTATACCACAGAACAAAATTCTGAAATAAAGGGAAATGACTTTATAAGAATTCAAGTCATTTTGGCTGAGAGAGGTAAAATAGAGAAAATTTCTAGTAACAGAGAGTAGTTAAAATCATTCTTAGAGAACTGTAACTTACATGATTGGCACTTAAAAGAGAGATAATAATTTTTGTAGACACTGAGTTTGGCAGAGCTATGGGGATAATATATCTTTTCAACCTCAAATATTATTTAATTTTGGATACTAAGTCTTTCCTGTAATATTAACTCTTCATGCCATTTTTCCTCAATGACCTTGACCACCGTGTGGGAAATAATAAACCTCATCTTCCTATCATCCTATGACTTTGAAGGGTTTGGTAATTTATCTTGGAGGGATGTCACTGCAAAATGTCCTCATCATAACTTGAAAGCTGTATCACAAAAACCACTAATGCTACATTAGGCAAATGTGAAACCAACTGAAACCATGAATTATTTTAGGTAACAGAATATTTTAGAATGCAGTAAGATAGCCTAGTTTCTGTTTCCATCCTGTTGTATTTTGTGAGAGCAAATGCATGGAGAGGTCTGTGAGACAAAGACAAGTTAATCTGAAACTTAATTTTGATTTTTTTACATTTAAGAATTTATTTTTACAATTGCATGTAGCTGTCAACTCACTATATCATCATATTAAATACATTTACCATGTGGCATGTCACTAGTTACTAATTCATTCGTTATTGATTACCAAATTTCTCACTTCACAGTCTTTAGATAATATAGTTTTTGCAATAGCTTTTGGAAGTCGTTGTTTCCTCTGGTATGTATTGCTGACTGCCTTATTTTGAAAAAAAAAAAAAAAAAAAAAGTAAGTGTTTGGTACTTCACTCTGTCTTTTAACCATTGCACCTTTTACCTTACCTCTCTGTGACATGAATCAGTCTTATTTCCATAGTATGATTCAGGAACCGGCTTTTTGAACCTTCCTAGAGGCTAAGAAATCCTTTGTTTCTTACAGTTCCAAGTGAAAATGGACCACCTCTGAACCTCCTTACACTTTGGACAGGAAAGGAGAAGATCAGGAAAATTCCTGGGTGACACCATTAAATCTGCCGTCTTCTCTTTTGTCTTTATCAACCCAACAACAGAACCTTCCACAGAAGCCATTTTGAATGGTATTACAAAAGACAAATTTACAGGGAAGCTAGAGAAACTTAAACTTCTAGGTCTCTCTTTTGCAAGCATCATTTCTAAAGCTGTGGGAGAAGCCCCATAAATGTGTTCACAATGATGTATTATTTTTAAAAATTTGCAATAGTAAGATTTTTTTTCTTATTCTTTAAAATTGCCGCTCAGATTGAATGGGCTTTAAGTGAAGCAAAACTTTTATCTGCTCTGGCAATTTTTGAGTACTTATGAGCACAGGAAGAATGAATTGATAATAATGATAATAATAGTACAATTTTTGAGCTAGGTGGAGCTTTATACTTAAGCTACTTCAACTCCTTTCTACTAAAGATAAAAGAATTAAGGTCCAGAGACGTTCTGTGACATGCATGAAGTCACAGAGCTTTTCAGGTGCAGAATTAGTAATTTAGTTGTCTAAATCCCAACTGATGTTCTTTTCAATATACTACTCTACTCCTTAAGAAAGAATAATCCTAATGGAAATAATGGAGTATTATGTTGTGTTGATTTAGTAATAGAATAAATACTTTAGAGTTTGGTGTATGCAGATTTAATTCCAGTACTGACATTTGCTGAATGAGAGAAATTTTCATACTTACACTTTTAAAAATGTTATATGGCAATGACATCTGTTTCAAAAAATTGTTGTAAGGCTGTATATTGAAATTTGCTAAGAAAGTGAATAGCAGCCCAGCTGGCACACTAGGCTGGCAAATTGCCCAACTGGCAACTAGCCATTCCCAGTTGAGACATAAACGATGCTCATAGATACAAGCCATAGGTAGGATTATCCTCCAAACAAACAAAAAATATATATTAACATTCCTCACTTCTGCTCAACCTCATTCAGTGCTGCATTACCAATGGTAACTCTACTCCACTTTAATCTACTCACCGAGTATAAAGAAAACTTTACAAATTTGCTTATTTCAATTACCCCCAGTTTTTGACATCTCATTCATATTGTTCTTTTAAACTCTCCTGTTTTCATTCAACATATCAAAATTCTACTTAAAATTTCCTCCTATACCCTCTTATAGGGATGCTCAAGGACCTGGAATATGCCCCTTGCTCAAAAAAGTTGAATAAATCTGACTTTATCCACTTATTTATGTTGACTACAGGTATGTTTCTGGTTGTCTATGAGCAGTGGGCTTGTACAGTCCTTATGAAAAAGTCATGCTAAAAACTTACTCCTAGTACATACAAATGCTAAATATTCAAGGTGATGAACACTCTAAATACCTTGATGTGATCATTATGCATTCTGTGCGTGTAACAAAATATCACATGTGCCCCGCAAATATGTACACATATGCATAAATATAAAATTAATTATTTCTTCCTTGCATTTCTGGCCAATCTCTGCTTTCTTCCTACTTTTTTTAATGCTTCTCTTATAATTTAAGGGTTTGGATTAGTCTGGGTGGCTTTATGCTTTCTTATGATTTTGCTTCCGCCCAGGTCAAGGTCATTCTGTCCATTGTGTTTTTATCCACTGTCCTTAGGATGTTCTTGATTAGTACCTCATATACGGCATTTATTTAAACACTTTTTGTGTGTCCTTTTCTTAAGTAAGATTTTTTTTTGTTCACAGATATTCTCTCTGTGAAAATTTTTACTTTACTTACCATATACTCATCACATTTCTTTTTCTCTGATAAATAATCCCAAATTATATATCTGAATAACTCATATTGAATTCCAATCAATTTGAAATTATAATTGCCACTCTTTGTCTTAACAAAATTAATCTGCTTAAAATGAAGAACCAATTTAAAAAACCTATTTCAGTGAATGTCATGACATATTATATTCTAGAAGGAGCTAACAATAGTGAAATTAGAACTAATATGATATACATTTTTCTTTTACTTTTGAGTTGCCAAAAAGCCAAATGTGACCCTTTGTAACACATAAAAAATTCTCTATAGTAATTTCATTTTTCATTTCTATAGATACTGAGTGTCAAATCCCCCACCACCAGCACTTCCCCTCATTCTGGTAACAAAGGAAAAAATAAAATGTGTCAAACTAGATAAACCATAAAATTGTTTCTAGCTATTTTTTAAATATGCATTGCAACATTGTAAGAAATTTTACATTTATTTGTGTGATTATCTAAATACCTATGTAAAATACAAACTGAACAAAAGTATGTGACAATTGCCTTTCCAAGTTTGATAATTACTCTTTTCAAGTTATCCAACCAGAATTGATGGCATTGATTACTATTATAGCATTTTCTGGTTAAGAGAAGACCTTTGAAGTGGCTTTGGGTTGGGGTTTAAATTTTAGGTTTTGTTAATCTTCTAACAGTCCTGCTGTTTCAGTTAATATCATTATCCAGCTTCACTATGTAAAAAACACAGAATAACTAAAAATTGCCATGGTTAAGTGCCATAATTGAGTGTATGGCCATTTTAAATGCTGGGCATTACTTAGGACAAATTCAAATTAGCACTCATCATTAGAGCAGGAAAACTTGAATCTGAATATGGAACGGATCCTAAGATTTAGGAGATCTCTACCCTAATGTTAGTGCATAAGATAAATTTAGAGGCACTTGCCAGTTTATTAGCTCATAGAAAGCAGATGCTTTTCTAACTCATTTACTTTTGTATTCAGTGTTTTGAGCAGTGCATATTACATAGTAAATGCAGCATGTTTAAATAAATGAAGCCAGAAAATTAAGAAGGACAAGTAAAATTTAACATAAATTTAATGCATAGTATAATTTTCATCTATATAAAGGAATGGCGAATTAATGCAATCCCTACAAAGACTAACTAGATATAACAATTTAATAAAGACAGTAATAAAATGTATTTAGCCTTATAGTCAATAACTTTGTCGGTTTAAAGTTAAATTTTTTGTTTTACAAAAAAATAAGCCAGTATATTACAAATATTTTTTTTGAATTAGATTTTAAAACATTTCTTGCACTTAAATATTATAGGTACCCTTGCAATCTTGTTTTATTAAACAAATATGCAATTCAGTGATGCTATAAAATGTATAGGAGACTGGGCACGGTGGTTCACCCCTGTAATCCCAGCACTTTGGGAGGCTGAGGGCAGGTCACCTGAAGTCAGGAGTTCAAGACTAGCCTGGCCAACAGGTAAAAACCCATCTCTACTAAAATTAGAAAAGTTAGTTGGGCATGGTGGCACATGCCTGCAATTCCAGCTTCTCGGGAGGCTGAGGCAGGAGAATAGCTTGAACCCAAGAGGTGGAAGTTGCAGTGAGCCGAGATCATGCCACTGCACTCCACCCTGTTCTACAGAGCCAGACTGCATTAAAAAAATTATAGTAGACAAAATATTATTCCAAAGTAATAATGAACTTAAAAGATGGTTTGGGTTCTGGAAAAAAACAGACACCAGATGTATTTGATATTTACAGTGACTGCATTTAGTATTATTTCACAGAAACCTTTAAGACATGTAACTAGTTCATTGACATTTTCTTGTCTTAAGTTTGGAAACAAGAAGTCAGCCTTCAAAATTACTCAGTGAAAATAGTCGACAGATTCCTGACTATATTCTTTTTGTCTCAAGCACACAGATACTACTTTTAGTAATAAAGAAACAAACAACAGCAATGACAAAACTGGGCATTGTGCTACCAAAGCAAAACAAAAAGAAGCAAAATATTGTATAGCAAAGTAACAAGATGATTACTTTATTCTTTATTTTAGAATATATTTAATATGATTTCACATGAAAGAAAATATTTTAATAAAATAGTTATTACTAAAATTTTTTAACTACAAAAAGCACCGAATTACTCTTTCCACAAGAACAGAATAAATAAGATGGTATTTATTTCATTTTCCTATGTGACAAGTGCTTTAATGCTAACTACATTTTTATTATTTTCTTTGTGATTTTTGTATTTTATTGCTATATTCTTCCTCTGAAACTATTAGAAGAGAGAATTTGAATGTACACACCTCAAATTTTGTATTTTTTCTGGAATCAGGAAGCTAATATGCTTCTTGTTTGTTTTTTTTTTGAGACGGAATTTCGCTCTTGTTACCCAGGCTGGAGTGCAATGGCCTGACCTCGGCTCACCGCAATCTCTGCCTCCTGGGTTCAGGCAATTCTCCTGCCTCAGCCTCCGGAGTAGCTGGGATTACAGGCATGCGCCACCATGCCCAGCTAATTTTTTGTATTTTTAGTAGAGACGGGGTTTCACCAAATTGACCAGGATGGTCTCGATCTCTTGACCTCGTGATCCACCCACCTCGGCCTCCCAAAGTGCTGAGATTACAGGCTTGGGCCACCGCGTCCGGCCTATGCTTCTTGTTTTAACATGAAAGTGAGTTGGTGGCCTAAAATAAGATGCATACAGAAAAATGTGTCAGATCTTAAAATGGCAATAGCTAAATTCCTGTCAGAAAACATAGATCTTATATAAAGACATACACTGAAAATATTTATAAGAAGGTAGGATATAGAAGTCAGTGTCACATCACCAAAAGAGAAGATACTCACCTCAGAAAAGAATATTTTAATTGATCTAATGTCCTTAATATGTGCATTTGGAAAGTTACCTGTTTTTATTTTTATTGTTGGCCTACCAAACCCTCAGTTTCTTCATTATTTAAGAAAAAATGTATTTAAATTATTTTATTTTAAAGTTAGCCATGTATTAGCTGTCAACAATGACAATTTCCCAGTAGACAAGTTGCAATTCTATTAAAATTTGAGATAAGAGTTGATGTTGGAATTTGAGGAAAGAAGGAGCACTTACTGGAAAGAGGGAACAAATAAGAATCCACTGCTTTTCCAAAATCACCTTTACTATCCATTGGTAAGGAGTAAAGTCTAAAATGGACCCTCTAATACTGTCTTAGTGTTGAAGATGTGTGTGTGTGGTGTGTGTGTGCAGTACACAAGGACTTCATAATTAAACCACCAAAAGCATTGGCAACAAAAGCCAGAATAGACAAATGGGATCTAATTAAACTCCAAAACTTCTGTACAGCAAAAGAAACAATCTTTAAAATGAAGTGGCAACCAACAGAATGGGGAAAATTTTTACAATCTACCCATCAGACAAAGGGCTGATATCCAGAATCTACAAAGAACTAAAACAGATTTACAAGAAAAAACAAACAGCCCATTCAAATATGGGCAAAGGATAGGAACAGACACTTTTCAAAAGAAGACATTTATGAGGCCAACAAACATAAAAAAATGCTCATCATCACTGTTCATTAGAGACATGCAAATCAAAACCACATTGAGATACCATCTCACACCAGCTAGAATGGCAATCATTAAAAAATCTGGAGACAACAAATGCTGGAGAGGATGTGGAGAAATAGGAACACTTTTACACTGTTGGTGGGAGTGTAAATTAGTTCAACCATTGTGGAAGACAGTGTGGCAATTCCTCAAGGACCTAGAAATAGAAATTCCATTTGACCCAGCAATTCTATTAGTGTGTATATATTCAGAGGATTATAAATCACTCTATTACAAAGACACATGAACACATATTTTCATTGCAGCACTCTTTACAATAGCAATACCTGGAACCAACCCAAATGCCCATTGATGATAAACTGGACGAGGAAATTGAGACACATATACACCATGGAATACTATTCAGCATTAAAAAATGATGAGTTTTTGTCCTTTGTAGGGACATGGATTAATCTGGAAACCTTCATTCTCAGCAAACTGACACAAGAACAGAAAACCACATGTTCTCACGCATAGGTGGGTATTGAACAACAAGAACACTTGGACACAGGGAGGGGAGCATCACACACAGGGTCTGTTGAGGGGGACTAGGGAAGGGACCAAAGGTGGTAAGGAGGGTGGGAGGAATAACATGAAGAAAAATGCCAGATATAGGTAATGGGGGGATGGAGGCAGCAAACCACATTACCACGTATGTACCTATGCAATAATCCTGTGTGTTCTGCATATGTACCTCAGATGCTAAAGTGCAATAAAGTATATATATATGAAGGAACATTCTAAATAATACATGATAATGAATAAAGCAAAGAGAAAATTCTTATTAGAATTTCCAACTAATACTTCCTCAAAGAGGTCCACTAATTAATGCTAAAATATGTGAGTATGTGAGTATATTTTAAGGAGAAACAAGATATGTGCATAATTTGAAATATACTTAGCCTCCAATGTATTTATTAACAACTTTGGTATTAACATAAGCTTATGGAAGCAATGAAACTCTTCCCTCTAGAAGGTGGAGCTTAATTCGTCTCCCTTTGAATATGGGATGAACTCAGTTTCACACTTATAGTGAACAGAATGTGGAAAGAGAAAAATAATTGCACAGTTGTGAAGCCTGACAGACATAACTCCAGTTGGCGAGGGTTACCCTCTTCAGTAATCAGTTACTTTAACACCATGAATTTCTGATATGATGCAATGGGAAGGCCACTCCACTTGTGGACTCTGGTTTCCTTAAATCCATAAACTTACTTTGATTATAAGCAAAACATCTGTCCAGGCATGGTGGTTCATACGTGTAATCCCAGCATTTTGGGAGGCAGAGGAAGGTGGATTGCTTGAGCACTGGCATTTGAGACCAGCCTGGGCAACATGGTGAGACGCTGTCTTTACAAAAAATACGAAAATTAGCTGGGCATGGTGGTGCACTCCTGTAGTCCCAGCTCCTCGGGATGCTGAGGTGGTAGGATTACCTAAGCACAGGAGGTGGGGGTTGCAATGAGCTGTGATCCTGCTCGTATACTTCTGCCTGGGCAACAGGTAAGACCCTGTCTCAAAAAACAAGCAAACAACAATCAGGCAAATACAAACCGAGGAACATTTTATTAAAACATCTGACTAGAACTCCTCAAGACCAATAAGATCATGAAAAAGCAAGGAAAGACTGGAAAGTGCTACACAGCAGAACAAAGTAAGGAAACATAAAACTCAGTATGTCTTGGCATGCTGGATTTTATCCCAGAACAGAATAAAGGGCATTAGTAAAATCAAACAAACAAAGCAAAACAAAACAAAACCAACAGTAACACAGTAACACTAGAGAAATCCAAATGAACTTTGTAGTTTAGCACTGTAGCAGTGTTTCTTAATTTTCATTAATGTGCTATGGTTACATGACCTTAATGGTAAGATGATAATATTGGGGGAACTTAGGTGAAAAGTTGGGTGAAAGGTAAACAAAATGTTCTGTAAATCTTTGCAAACCTGCTGTAATTCTTAAGGTATTTTAAGATAGCAAGTTAAAAAAACAAAGAGCTATAACAGACAACTGTTATTATCAGCCTAAAGAGCCTCCCACAAAAAGAGTCACAGTGGCTCATGGCTATAATCCCAGCACTTTGGGAGGCCGAGGTGGGTAGATCACAAGGTCAAGAGATCAAGACTATCCTGGTCAACAGGGTGAAACCCCGTCTCTACCCAAAATACAAAAATTAGCTGGGCTGGGACCTGTAGTCCCAGCTACTCAGGAGGCTGAGGCAGGAGAATTGCTTGAACCCAGGAGGTGGAGGTTGCAGTGAGCAGAGATTGTGCCATTGCACTCCAGCCTGGGTAACAAGAGTGAAACTCCATCTCAAAAATAAATAAATAAATAAATAAATAATAAATAAAATAAAATATTTGGAATATGACCATTAATGGGAGACTTTCAAAACAAGATAAAATTCCACTAAAGATCTTTATCCAATCACATAAAGTGTCTACTAAATCAGGAGAACATATTAAGATTTTTTTGCTAAAAAAAATAAATGTCTTCATTGATAAATCTAATGGGATTATGTTAGTTTTTGTCTGTTAGTCATCAGGATAAATGCTAATAGTTTTTCTTTCTGTTTCTCATACTCTTTGTCTATCTCTCCCTGTGTGCGTGTGTGTGTGTGTGTGTGTGTGTGTGTGTGTGTGTATAAAATTAACTAATTACATATAATATATAATCTATGTGTAATATTATTATATGATCATAATTACTGACATAGCAGTATGTATATGCCTTTAATAATCTCAGACTTCAGAGTTCCAATCTAAAGCAGTATATTATTTATTTTAATTTTTAATATATAATGTTTAGTGTGATTAACTTGTTAAATGAATTAAAAGTTTTACAGTACACTTCATGCTTAACAATTTTCTGATTGCTTTAGAAAAAGAAAATACAGCCATCTGAAACTAAGAAATGATAATAAGGAGCAAAATTAATAACATAATGAAAACTTATGTCAATCTCTTCACTAATTAAAGCTGTATTTGCCTTTTTATTACACAATAATATGATATATATCAGCAATTTTAGGAGAAAATAATGATCAAAGGTAGTATGAGAAATATTAAGAAATTGTAAGTGGACAGGTATATCATGTATCAAGAATATCCTCTAAAATGTATATGAAAAACTACCTCTTCAAAGACTCCTTTCAAGATAAAACACTATTTAAAATGTTTCAAAGAAATAAGATGAAATGTGCTAACGGGAAAATCTAATGGACCAAATTAAGAAATTGCTGTTAATATCAGATGTTGCTCTTATCATAGTACTATTGAAAATCCATCTTCTTTCTGAACAGGAAAGACAGGGTAAAATATGTCCTATAAATGTCTTTATGTAATTTAGACTAATAGAATTATATAACGGGCTTAGAAATCACTTGCATCTGTGAATATGACTTTTTTTCACACTGAATTCTTTTCCCAAACAAGCTACTTTAAAATTTTTCAGCTTATTTTCAAATTTTCACCTAAGTTATTAATCAAGTTAATCAAATTAAAATCTTGTTAGAAAATGTTATAAAGTTTCTGTTAAACAAAAAGCTTCTCACCATAAACCACAGATGGCATAATTTAAAAATAAAGAACTGCAAATCCTAGAAAGACTAAATGACAGAACCTTTCTCTCAAATTCTTTCAAAATAAATAAAGTCAAGAAGTTAAGAACAACAGCACAAATTAAACACACACTATTATATCTCAACAGAAAAGAAAGCATATTTAAAATTCAACACCTTTCCTAAGCCCCATCTATGATAATTCTGCTTCATCCAATATTAGGAGGGAAGGAAGGTGAGTGAGTGGTAAAAGCCTTGCATCCACACTTACTACCACCTAAAAATTATTTTGTGGAAGACGCATCCTGAGAAGATAGTCAGGGGTTCTATAGAAAAGAGGTTGAAAATTTTAGCACAGATGTCTAACTTAACCATTCAATATTTCACCACTGCTATCTAGGACTATTCTTTAAAGCTATGATGAAAAAGTTTGTGAGAAAAGGCAGCTAATTAAAGTATTCTCCCTTGAGACTTCCTCTATGACTCATGAGTTATATAGAAATGTGTTTTTTACTTTATAAATACTTTGAGATTTCCCAGATAACTTTCTATAATTGACTTCAAGTTTTATGTTGTCATAGTCTAAGAACATAACTTTGTATACAATTTCCATCATTTTTTTAAAAATAAGATTTGTTTTATGTTCCAGAACTCAGTCTATCTTGATGTATGTTTCAGTTACACATGAGACGATGGTATATTCTGCTGTTCTTGGGTGGAGTATTCTATAACTCTTAGATCCAATTGGTTGATAAGTGTTTTTCAGGTCATCTGTTTCCTTACTGACTTTCTGCCTACTGAGTTCTATCAGTTACTGAGAGCAGATGCCTCTAACTATAATTCCAGACTTATCTACTTATCTTTTCAGGTCCATCCATTTTTCCTCATGTATTTTGAAGCTCTATTGATAGATGCATATGTAGTTAGGATTCTGAAATCTCCGTAGAAACTTTATCCCTTTTAGCATTATGTAATACTTCTTTTTATTTCTGAAAAAACTTCTTGTTCTGAAGTGTAATTTGTCTGAAATTAATATAGTTAATCTAGCCCTCTTTTGGTTAGTGATTTTTATCTTTATCCATCCTCTACCCTAATTTATCTTCTTCCATCCTGGTTTATCCGTTCCAACCTTTTACCCTATTTTATCAATGTCTGAGGTTTCTACTTACAGACCACATATAGTTGGATCATTATTCTTTATCTAACATAAAATTATCTTTTAATTAGTATATTTAGATCATTCATATATAAAATGGTTATTTATGTGGTTGGGTTAAATTGGAACATATAGTTAGTCATTTTCTCTTTGTTACGATTGGCTTTTGTTTCTTTTATTTTTCTGCATTCTCTGTTTTTTTATAGCATCTTTTTAAGTGATTTCATTTTATCTAATTTATTGACTTATTGGTTATATTCTCTTTAATTTTTTTTGTGTGTGTGTCCACTCTAGGATTTGCAACACACATTTTAAAATTACTTGATGTTATCTTCAAGGAATATTACGCTACCTCACATGCATATAGCCAGTCCCTCCCTCCTTCCCTGCACCATTATTATCATGCATTTTATGCTATACATGTGCAATATATCGCTTGGTGTGTTTTTCCTCAGTTATCTTTTAGAAAAACTAAAAACATTTTCTTATCATCACAAATTCCATTTTTAGTAGTTTTTAAAACATTTCTAGCTTAATCTTCTTACCAATCTATATGATATTCTGGAGCATCTATTGCAGATAAGCAAGTACTTGGATCCTTTTTCTTCTTTAAGGGCAAAGATCATCTTTTCCAATTTTTTCAATATTTGAGGATAGACTTTCATCCTGCAACCTCAGTTTTCTATTGGGCTCAAGACAATTTGCATTTTGTCTAAATTGTTCTTATGGTAAGGGTGTGGGTGATGCTCTTTTTAGCTCTCTACATTTCCCTGCTGAAAGAAGTCTATTTAATTTAAAATAAAGATAAATGAATAAAATGAGACAATAATTAAAGGAGGCTTTTCTAATGCAATATAATTCTTAGAAGAAAGAATTTCAATGGATAATTTTTTCTTTACTTCTTACTAACAATGCCAATGCTAGTAACACACACATGTGCACACGCATAAAGGCTACATTTCCATCGCTTCTCGGCCTTTTGGCTAAGATCAAGTGAAGACTGCATTTCCATAACACCTCTCAGCTTGCTGAAAAGTGAAAATGACTGCTGGAAGGGGAGAAGTCCTGATGGTTAATGACTGAGATTTAGTCCCTCTGTTAGTCTGTTCTTACACTGATATAAAGAAATACCTGAGACTGGGTAATTTATGCAGGGAAAGGTTTAATTGCCTTATAGTCCCACAAGGATGGGGAGGCCTCAGGAAACTTGTAGTCATGACAGAAGGTGAAGAGGAAGCAATGACCTTCTTCACATGGTGGCAGGAGGAAGAAATGCATGGGAGAGGGCAGTAGAACTACCATTTATAAAACCATCAGATCTTGTGAGAATTCACTCACTATCACAAGCACTAGATGGGGAAGCATCCTCATTATTCAATGACTTCCCACCCTCCTCACATGGGGATTACAGGTCTCTCTCGACACATGGGGATTACAATTTGAAATGAGATTTTGATAGGAAGACAGAGCCAAACAATATCAGTGTCTGATCAAGTTTTAACAGAAACCTCTACCTATGATGAAGAGTGAACCTTGTACAAACTCTTTGACATTACATGAAGAAATTTAAGCAGTATATATATGAATAACCATTGAGTTGTCCTTGTTCTTTTGCATCTGTAAGAAAGTGTTTAGTAAAAATTTCTACGAGAGATATATTATCACACCTAACATATAACTAACACCTAACAGAACAGGTAATATCAAATAGAAGTCCTGTGATAGAGAGTTCTAGACTGGTTCAGACCATCAGAGATACAAATTGGAAATGCGACTTTAGCAACCTTTAATATCAGCCTGATTTATAGGCTTACTTTCTATTACTTGAAATACCGAACATCTCACATCTAAGTAAAGAATAGATTTATTTTCATTATGTTTTAAAGTTAGGAAGTAAGACCTTTACCAGAAATTATACCCCACGAAGACTTCCTCTGGGTCTATTACTACTACGAATCAAGATTTACTAATGTATCTCTTTGCTTACTGTGGTTGAAAGTGGAAAAGCTAGTGTGAAGATAAACTCAGCCAGATAGGAAAATGGGTGGGCCATTAGGCTTTTGGGTATGCAATTATTGGCATTATGAAACATACTTCTCCTTTAAAATATCTTGCTATAAAAGGTGGATAAAATCAACAATACTTACCTCTCAAGCCAAAATTTCAAGGGAAAGAAAAATGTCTTGGATTACATGGAAATAAAATATTACCACCTCAGTGACATCATCCTGGTTCAAGCCACCAACAATAGTTATAACATCCCATTATGTTACTGTGGAACGCTGGTTTATTATTAATGTAATTAGCTGAGTTATATATGATAGCTAAAGCTAATTCCAACCTGACATTTGTTATCTCAATATTTGGAAAAAAGTCATCATAGTATGTTACCTGGTTATAATTAAGCTAAAGTTTACTATAGGCCTTTAATTTTTACTGTTCAAAATGGAATAGAAAAGAATGATCTCATATTAGGTATTCACAGCTTTCTCATGATATCTTTGCTCTTTGAGTAGCATTCCAATTAGAAGATCTAAAGGGAAAACATTGAAAAATAAATCACCAATCTCAGCAATTGCACAATGTCATTAAACATAATAGAACTAATTTTATTCATCATCAACATATTATTAAACAAATGTATTCTGTATTTTAGGTTTTATTTTAATACTGAGAAATGTAGATCATGGCAAAAATAAATACATTTGTCTAAAATCACAAAGCACATTATGAATCAATTTAAAATTAAATCTTTCCTGCTATAAATTCAAAATTATATACTATTTTACATCCTAATGCTAAAGGAGTATGCTTTATTAAATCACTCTCCAAGAATATTTTTGCAGTGCAATTAGTGACATCATTAATGAATAATTCAAATTTCTTAATTCAAAGAACTTGAAAATGGCAGAAGCATTTCGTAGATCTCTGAAGCCAATACACTTTATGTTCAGTTATTCTATAGTTGTTATGAAAATTTTATAAACTACTGCAATTATTTGATCAATTAACAATCTAGAATCAATAGTTATGAGCCTCATCAATATTTATATACTAACCTTAAATAAATATATATAAAGTTTTATTTATTTGATAGACTAGAATATTACAAAGTATTTACAATATATATTTACATTCTGAAGACAACTGATAAGTGAAACATCAAAAATTATAGAGAAAGTTTCTAAAAACATATATATCTTAGTGGGCTGACAAAATGATTTGAAGAGTGAAATAGAAACACACACACACACACACACATATATATATTATATATATATAATATATATAACTCAAAATATTTAAGTCAATCAGAAAATTGATAACATATGAAAAATTTTAATAAATTTTCTTTAAGATAAAACTTTATTATTTTTCATTTCCCCGTCTCACAAGTATAGAAATTATCAACTCTTATTGAATGCCAATATGTTTCAAGCTTTCTACGGAGTCCACAAATTGAAAGAGTTACAATTTCCAAGGACGTCTTAGACTAGTAGAGATGATAGACAGCTAAGCAATTTCTGTTTAATTTAAGTATTTAATGGAAGATTAATATACAAGCCTTTATAATATTTCAAGAAATATGTTCTTCTCATGAAGAGAAAGATATGATAATTAAAGCCATTTATGGTAAATTGTCATCTAAGCTAAACTGTCAAGTTAAATAGGAGTTGGTCATGTGAAAGTAGTTTTCTCTCCACAGATGGACTACTATATCAAATACCACAGAGGCACAAGAAACAGGGCACATTCAGAAGGTTATATTTACCCTTCTGTTTTTCTGGGGGCATGATGTTCAAGAAAGGAAAGGGCAGAATAAAAACTTGGAAAAGTAAGTATGTTCAAAACGTTAGGGGTTATGTGTGAAGTCATAACACAGTAGCTGTCAACACTTTATCTCTCTAAAACTCCAAGCTTTTTTTTCTTTCTGGCTACTTGTTTCTTAGTTAGATTAATAGAACTGGTAGACATATGGAGTAAACTGACCATAATTTTATGCTAGGATACCAGCCTGCATATAGTTGCCTTTAAAATATATGTGAAAGTGTGAGACCAAGAACCACATCCTACTGACAAGAACAAGAGGGCAAAACAGAACTTGGCGGTTCTACTAACCCACCCAGAGCATTACCCCAGCACTCTCATTGATGTTTATCACTGAGAGCTTTTGATATATTCAAGATGGAGATTTTCATTTGCAGATGTTCAAAATGACTATTTATCATCTATATATTCATACAATAATGGTCTAAATGAAAACAAAAAAAGTTTCCATTGAATTTAACTATGGGTCTACAGTAAAATGGAAATAACACTGAAATATATAAACACCATGTATGTAGATTGCGATTTGAGAACTGCAACCACAGGGATTGCCTTTTCAGGTCTGAACAGAACTAGTAAGTAAGTTTTATACTATGTATACAGTTTTATATAATATACAGTATTGGTATCAAATGTATACATTGAAGCTTTTGTTTGGTTCTGATTATAGACAATTTCATAGTGTGCTCAGAATTTATATATATAAGGGAATATAGAAAACTCTCAAATAGAAACCATTGTAAAGATATAACTATTACTCACTGGCATTTTTCAAGGCATTACAGGGAGTGAACTGTCTTACACTGTAATTTATACAGCTAGAGCAGAATGTTAATATGTACTCTATCTGTAACTGATTTTGCTGAGTCCCAAACACTAAAAAATATACAAAGATTACAAACACCCACTTAGCCAAAAGCAGGATACAAGCTCATTTATGCTTCTTACAAATCAATTCCACCCACATTAATGATCAATCTCCAGGGTATAAATTGATGGGCGGTTGAAATTTCGATAAGAATATTTAGTCAGGAAAAGTTAGCATAATATATTTTCCCTCCGAATCATAGGGAGGAAAGAGAAGTCCTTCTACTCTCACTCCAAGCCAAGAAAAAGGAGCTTATGAAGTTACTAAAATAGTTAGATATTTGTACCAAGAAATTTGGAAAATATAAAATGTTCCTGGGAAAATGAGTGATAGCAAAAATTATCAGAAAAAAATACCCAAAACTTGACAAAAATAAGGTAAAAATTTTGGGGGCAGTTTATTTTGACACTAAAAAGACACAAAAGCTATCCAATGAGAGTATATGGTAATGAATTTTGTTTAATGATTTTAGATTAGTAAAGTTTCTTTTGAAACTTTAGGTTTTCACCAGGAGTAATACAAAATAATTTGTTCAGAGAAAGACACTAGTACTCCAAAGATGTATGGCCTATTCAGTATTGACTAGTTTCATATCTAATCCGGCAATCTTTGTCCAATTGTCTGCAAATAATCTGGATTCTCAAATGCTCATTAACTTAAATTTTTATTCAATAATTAATAAATCAAACAAAATTCAGTATATATCATTTTACATTTGTCTGAAAGTCATATTTTTACCATTTCGAAATGTACGCTTTTTAACTGGGGATGGTGGCACACACTTGTGGTCTCAGCTACGTGAGAGATTGTGGAAAGAGGATCACTTGACATTGGGAGGTTGAGGCTGCAGTGAGCTGCAACCATGCCACTGTACTAGGCCCTGTGTGACAGAGCAATACCCTGTCTCAAAAAATAAAAAATAAAAATAGAGAAATTTATACTTTTTTAGGCTATGCATGGCTTTGCATATCTGGTAGCAGAATAAAGAGGGAAGGCTGCAAAACAATAATCTGTCCTTCACGCAAAGGGTGTCATGGGAAGGGAGAAAACTTTGGAGTTTATTTTAAATTAATTTCTCACAAGTACTGCCTGTGATGGCAGTGGTGAGCCATCTGGAGTGGTGGCTGCCACCACACTGGCTGCAGCAGTGAGGCACGCTCAGGGAGCATTCATGCTCCATGGAATCAGGAAGAAACTCTGGCCAGGGACAAGTGGGAGCCTCACCCTTTTCAAATTGGGGCAGGAGCTCCTTGGGTGCTACTGTAGTCACACAAGCCAGGGCTGTGACCCTGGACATCCCTGTGCTCTCAGGGCTGGGAGCAGGCAGGGAACCTACCCTACCAGGCACAGCTGCAGTCACCCAAACCACAGCTGCAGATGGGGAAAGGTGGGGGGTTCCTTCTGCTCCATGGAGCAGGCAGGAGCCCTACCCTCTGGAGATGCAGCTGCAGCCACCCAAGTCATAGCCATGGACCCATCCCTGCACTCTTGAGTACCCAGGCAGGACCCCCTGCCCTCACGGGCTCAAAAGTGCCTGCTCCCACTGCCTGGCTTCTCCCTGTTGTTGGTGCATGCTCCAATCTCAGAGCAAAGTCAGGGCTGATCCCAGGTGCTGTCACAGACTGGCCAGGTGTGTACACTCTCACAGAAATGCCGACACACCAGCCCCCTGCCTCCTTGACCCCCTCTGGACTTTTAAAACTGATGATCATGGGAGGAAAGGCAAGGATGACTGAGGGCCAATCTGGCCTGCAGGTACCCCTTAGCATGAACAACCTGGGCTCCATCAATAGCAGTGGGAGGCAGACAGGCTCCTGAGTAGAAGAGGGCAGGTCCCCCGTGAAGCCCCACCTTCATGCCAGAGAAGGCATGAAGGCTGCGATCTGGGTTACCAATCCTGCTGATCAGAGTGGGAACCCGTGGTGCCCTTTCTGGGCCTGCCCATGACCACTCATGGTACAATTCCCATGCACTCCCTCCTTTTTAAGGACCATAAAAGTTCCAGGTTCAGCCAGAGCTGGGTAGAGGGAAGCCGCCCAGTCCACGACCTCCTCTCTGCTGAGACTCAAGCAGACATCAGGACAATCAGCTGCAGAAAGGAGCTAAACACTTCAGGTCCTCCTCTCTACTGAGAGCTGCAGAGATATTGGGATGACCTGTCTGCAGAGAGGAGAAACCCACTCCAGGGCTTCTTCTCTGCTGGGAGCTGAGCACTCATTGGGACACCTTGACTGTGAAAAGGAGCTATTCCCTGTGGAAAACTGAGCTCCCTGAAGCTCCTCTTTTTCTTGCTTACCTTCCAGTTGTCTGTGTACCTCATTCTTCCTAGTCACATGACAAGAACTTGGGGCCCATCAAATAGTGGGGAAAAAAGAGCTATAACACAAATAGGGATGAAACATGTCCCTTGCTTGTCATGTTGCCGACAAAGAGAAGGAGAGAAGAGCTGCAGTCCTTCAGGGAGCCCAGACATAGGAGTTCCCAGAGCCAGGGCTGTGTTTCTCTTTGGGGCCCTGTGGTTTCTAGCATCTCCAAGCTTCCGGGGCCACCATGTTCCTTTGCACAAGCTGTGGAAGCAACTTGCACTGAGTCTGGTCTAGCTGCAGCCTCCCAAACTGGACACCAATGCCAGCACCTGGAGCTGCCCACCCTGCACAGCAGTTGGCACATCGGACTGTGGGCAGTGTCTGTAGCCCATGCTTACTCATATACACCTTGCTGTTCCAAGCCTGACTTGTTCTTGGGAGGTGTGGGACCCAGGCTGATAGTGTGAGCAAAGCACAGCCTGCCAGGTCAAGTAGGTGAAATGAGTCCAGTGGGGCTGAGCAAAACTTGGGCTGAGGAGCTACTGACCACAGAGGTTTCCAGCTAGAAAAACGACACCCCAGAGATCCTGTAATACCTGAAGAATCAATATGATTCTGTTATACATAAGAGTTGTACATGATGGATTGCCAAAATCTCTCATTAACGATGAGTTAAACAAACTACCTGATATGGGTTGATTTTATATTTAGCTGAGTAAAAATTTTACTGTTTTAGTAATAAATATACTTTCTCAGTTTTGGAAGGCTTCTGCTAATTCCCAAGTGGACTCATGCAACAGTCAGTAAATGATTGAGAAAGTACGCTATATAAACTCTTGATGGCTAAATAAGTCTGTATAGACTCCTATAAAAGTATCCCAAGCAAAAACCAAAACTTCACCTTCACTGACTGTTTTCCTGTCACACATACTTCCCCATTTTTTTAACTGACTTTTATGCTTTTCCCCTGTTTTTCTAGTTTGCACATTGACATGAAGTTATTTACCATTGGTAATAGCAGTCTCTATTGTGTAAGAGATGATAAGAATCCCAATATGCAGGTTTTAACTAGTCCTGAGATTTTCTCTAAATGAAGCAATTAAAGCATCTTGATTTATGAGTCCAGAACAAACATCCGTCTTATTTACCATTGTATTGCAAATGTCTACCAAAGCTTTGTTCTACCAAGAGCAGGCATTTACCACTTGTTGAGCAAGTAATATTGTATCAGTGACTGAGTTTCTTCCTTGCCACATTTGTTATGTGAGTAGGTGATGATGTTTCTTTCCGTGAACTAACCTTTTTGCACTTTATCTTCCTTCTTTCTGAGTTCTAGCAGACAATATTGTGAACCAAATGGATTCGCTTTTGAACTACCACTCCGTGTGACCACATTGAGCTCTTATATGTCACTAAAACCTATTTGATAGAAGACTCTCATCTTAAGTTGAAAAATACCTCCTGGAAAATGTTATATTTTAGTAAAAATAAATGAAAATGAACTGTGGTTAAAACTCCATCTAAAATACATTGTTTTTTCATTTCTTTTCACAGACTTATCTAAATCTGAATATAGTAATGTTTTATCTCTGGCTTAAAAATGTAGCTGAATAGATTTGTTTAAACATTGCTAGAATATGTTGAGCTATTAGAAGTCTGGTAAGAATCAATGCACAAACATTTTTAATAATCTAATACAAGACTAGAGAAACCACTTATCCTTTCTCCTAATGAAAATGCTGAGACTCTGGCTAATCTTACTGCCTTACTCCTTGTGGCTTTTTTTTTTCTTTGTAGAGGTCATACTTTCTGTTATTTTTTTAGAGCTGTCAGTAATACTTTTTACTGAAGTGCCTCTTAAAGCCCAAGACTGCAACAATTAAAAGATCTCATGTTTTTATGTCCTATTTCCTTAACTTAAATGTGGGTGAAGGGGAGAAAGCAAACAAAACACACTGCCATGTGTGTACCTATGCAACTGTATTGAATGCTCTGCGCATGTACCCCAAAACCTAAAATGCAATAAAAAATAAAAATAAAAAGGTAGTTCCTTCATACATTAATGGTTTAATGCAAATCAATACAAGATTAAGAAGGACAAATTAACAAACATGGCAAAATGCAAAGATTTAGGCCACACAACTGGTATGTAATGTCTTGTTTATTATCTGTTTTATATCTAAAAGCCACAGTAGCATTCAGTGTTTTTAATTATTTAAATTATATGCCTTTCTCTTTCTTAAGTCCCTAGTACTTATTCATTGAACTTCTCCCTCTCTAAATTAAATTTTGTCAAAAACTAAAAAATCATTCAAAGTGATGGTTTTCTTGGTTGGACATTATATGTATTTCCATTAAGACAGGCCTAAAGATTCAAACAAGAAAGAACATATTAAAAGATTTTCTGTTACCTAAGCTTATCTTCTACTTAATATTTAACCAAGCCACATTCTTGAAAAGGCAAGATGGGGTGAATTGGAATAATATACCCCATAAAGATTAATTGAACAGCCAACTATTTATAGTAACTACCAGCATTGCTTTCTAAATACAGAATATGCCACTGTCCTACGTACTCTAATGAGATGGGAACAGTCATCTATTTTTAACAACTTCTAGCACTTCAAATTTCTCATTTTAAAAGTGGCTGGATGTGGTGGCTCACGCCTGTAATCCAAGCACTTTGGAGGCCAAGGCAGGCGGATCACCTGAGACCAGTCTTACCAACATGGTGAAACCCCATCTTAAAAAAAAAGTGAATATTCTACGCTTTTCTCAAAATCTATTCTTCCTTTCATGAACTGTATTCCATAAATGGCTTTAAATGTCATTCATAGCTAGGAAGCTAACAATGATTTTTTTCTCTTTATACATTTATTTCTGATTTGTCCCTGGACAGTGTACTCAGAATGTTTTTTCTTAAACCCAATCCTGGTTATATCAATTTTAAATATAATTATGCAGAGCACCCTTTAGAGTAATTACATGAACAATCAAATTACATGAATTTCCAAGTGGCATTGGAAATATCAATCTAAAACATGCTTATCAATTTTGGATATCAATATTGGATTATCAATTCATTAGCAAATTATTATGACAGGTACTATACACCCAACAAATCAAGAAAACTATTTATTGGCAACTTAAGCAACTGAATAGTAGTATCAAAAATATTTACAAGAAAAAAAACTATTAAAAAGTGTTTAAAGGATATGAACAGACACTTCTCAAAAGAAGACATTTATGTGACCAAGAAACATAGGAAAAAAAGCTCATCATCGCTGGTCATTAGAGAAATACAAATCAAAACTTCAATGAGATACCATCTCATCCCAGTTAGAATGGCAATCATTTAAAAGTCAGGAAACAACAGATGCTGGAGAGGATGTGGAGAAATAGAAATGCTTTTACACTGTAAAAACATTAAAAAGTAGTGTAAATTAGTTCATCCATTGTGGAAGACAGTGTGGGGTTTCCTCAAGGATCTGGAATCAGAAATGCCATTTGACACAGCAATCCCATTACTGGATACATACCCAAAGGATTATAAATCATTCTATTATAAACACACATGCACATTTATGTACATTGCAGCACTGTTTACAACAGCAAAGACATGGAACCAACTCAAATGTTCATCAATGATAGACTGGATAAAGAAAATCTGGCACATATACACCATGGAATACTATGCAACCATAACAAAGGATGAGCTCACGTCCTTTGCAGGGACATGGATGAAGCTGGAAACCATCATTCTTAGCAAACTAACAGAAGAACAGAAAACTAAACACTGTATGTTCTCATTCATAAGTGGGAGTCGAACAGTGAGAACACATGGACACATGGAGGGAAACCTCACACACTGGGGCCTGTCTGGGTGTTGAGGGGCTAGGTGAGGGATAGCATTAGTAGAAATATCTAATGTAGATGACAGGTTGAGGAGTGCAATAAACCAGCATAGCATGTGTATACTTATGTAACAAACCTGCATATTCTGAACATGTACCCCAAAACTTAAAGTACAATAAAAAATCAACATAATTAAAAAATCAGTAAAGTCTTGTAAATATATATAGTAATGTTTATTTTAATCAAAGAAGATATTGATTTGTAGTAAGAGCCATTAATGAATTTGGTTGAAATAGTGGCAACCAAAGTATTCATCTTATATTAGACATCAATAATTTCTGGATGTCCCTAACCAAGTTTACATAAACCAGTCAACATAAACTGATTACGTAGCACTAGGAATAATACATACACTGATTTGCACTTTTCCTTTTTGTAACATCTTTGTTGTATAATTTTAATGTAAGTTCAATGAAACAGCTAAACTATATTCATTTTATTTCAAGAAATTAAGTGTATTTAGAAATCTAGGTAGAACTATATTGCAATTTTGTTGAAATCAGATCATCCTTACATAATCAGTAAGACAATAATTGTATTATATCTTAAGTATTTAATGGTAAATCATACTTCCCTTAATTACATAATAACATCTCAATTCCATATTCCCATGTAGTGATGAATTCAACTTAAATTCAGATCACATACAAGGTGATAAGCTCTACTACCTTCTACTCATTAAACACTGAGGGAAACTTTGAGTGGCAGTCTTTAGGATTACTGTTGTTTTTAAAAGGCAAGGCGTTTACAAAACAGGTGCTCATCCACAAACACACCCAGAACATATTATTTGTCAGGATTTTAAAGCCACTTGAAAGAATCACTAGAGGAAACATTTATGCATCAATCCCCAAGGTGCTTAAGGTTGAATTAATTCCTGTCTTGCCATTTATTCTGTGGAGTACCAGTTTTAAAAACAATGTATTATCATGAGTTTGCATGTTATATTAGACCAAAGTTTTGATTTTTTAAAAGTGAAATTCTAGAGTAGAGATATTTCCTGAGTTTTTCTCATCCTATAGGCTTAATTAAGAACATTAAGTAATTATGTTGTTCCTTAAAATAAATTCCAAATGGGAGGGATAACATTAGGAGACATACTTAATGTAGATGATGAGGGGATGGATGCAGCTAACCACCAGTGCATGTGTATACCTATGTAACAATCCTGCACGATCTACACATGTACCCCAGAACTTAAAGTATAATAAAAATAAATAAATAAATAAATTCTAAAAATCTGAAAATAGTAGCAATGTATTATATCCCCTATCCTCTTTGAAGAGTCCTTATTTCTGAGCAACTGTGTTTTAATCTTCATTATTTAAAATTGCAAAAGTCTCAGAGGAAACTTGTGCAGAGAGACTGTGTCCTTCCACAATGTTAACATTATATTTTGAATATTTAATGGACGTTTGCAGTAACTCAGTTTAAAAATTGGATGAAATCAGCACCTCCACAAACTCAGCCTTTCACTAACTCAGTGGAAAGCTTAATGATGTCTATGGTTGCCAATATACAGTCACATTTTTCTATTTATCTACTCAAATAGTTCCAGAAAAGGTCAGATTGCATTTATAACAGTGGTTGGGCTGCTGTAGATATATATCACTAGAGGAATAAAATACAGTCTTTGAAATGATTTTACTGCCAACTGAGAAGAGCAATCAGAAATGTTAATTGTGACAGTAGTGGTAAGTGCTGTTGCACAATAAGCCCTAAAAGATCTTACTGTCTTAATTTTGTTGAAGAAAATGAAGAAATATGAATGCACAAAGAATACTGTTTCTCTTTCATGAAAAATTGAATTTTTAATATCTATTTTATAATTATACCCATCATACATATATTAGCTAGTACATATTTAGACTGGAATTCTGTTTTAAAAAGTAAATATATTTTCTGTAATTTTCAGGCATTTGAATGTCTTAGAAAATGGCATACACTAAGGTAAGCAGTGAATACAATGGAAGAGCAATCGTCTGATGGCTTGCAGCATTGGCACCAGTCAGACTTCTTCCATTAACATGATGTCTAATGTGGGGCTAGTAATATATTTCTTGAACCATAGAGGGTATATATATAAAACAAAGCTATTGAACTAGGTGAAATCTTAAAATATCTTACAACTTTAAACTTCAATACATGGTTTCTTATTTACTTTCTACAGTGCTAAAAATAAAAAGCATTGTTAACTTCTCCAGTTATATGGTTAAGATTAACTGAAATTGAAACTGTAAGGGTTATTGTCTTGTGAGGTTTATTGCCGAGTTTAAAATGAAGAAAATGAGGCCTGCATAAGAACAATTAGATGCTAATTTATTTGGCTCCTGGGCAAGGTTTTGTGGGGAAAGAGGCCAGAGAAGTCACAGCGGACTTCTCTCAGGCGTGGGGGGTTTTATAGGGAGGGAAGGTGTTCCGATTGGCTGTGGAGAAAAAGAACGTGGACATGGCAAGCTGCTATAGGTAGGTCGGCGGGATTTCCAGATGGGGCGGTGTGCTATTGGGCAGGTTTTGGCAGGGCTTTCCAAGGGCAGCCTTGAGTGCCCAGGTCAGAGGGGATTTCCAAGCGGGGCGGGGGGAGGGGGGAGTTGAGTGTTGAGTGCAGAGGGGATTTCCAAGGTGGGGCTAGATGATGGGTGTATTCTGGTGACATAATTTTCAGGTGGGGAGAGGGATGGACGTGTCTGAGCTCCCAGCGGGGCAACCGGACTTACAGAAACAATCCCCAAACACTTCAAGCTGAAAGAATATTATTTATTGAAGCAATGTAGTTTAATCTTCTTTTATTCTTATCTGTTGTAGAAAGTACATTTTATATTTAATGTGGCACTGGCCTAGGAGATATTGATTATAGCGTTTTCTTACAACATGAAGTGATAAAAAAGCATCAACTTTGAAATGCCCCATTACACAAGACTATTATTGCACCTAAATAAAGATCATTTCTTAAATAATTTGCAATGGTACTTATTTTAATAAGTTAAATACAGATATATTTGGAAATCTGTTCAGTTTTTAGTTAGCACAACCAAGATGAAATCCCTTTTCCTGCACTGAAAAATTTCTAATAATACCTCTTAGGAAACTGTTCAATAACTCCCCTCCTTGTCATGGGTTATCTTCTATGGCAAATTAATAGACTCAGATTTGTGTGTGTGTTAGTCATTATTGTTTGCTTTGGTTTGCTTTGGCTTTAGCTCCAGCAGTCATTTTAACAATCTCAAGTTTTCACGGAGACTTCCTTGGTGAGTTTCGCTCAAAAGTAGTATGCCACTTGCCCACAGAAATGAAAAGAAGTTTGCATTTATAAATCCTTTTGTTCTCAGTTGGTCTTCTGGTGGTCCTGAATCATGAGTGAGTTTCATACTGGATATTATAGACTCTTGTGAAATTTTGTTTTAACTCTATAATGATTTAATTTTTTGTTCATTTTTAATTTTGTGTGTAGGAACTTTCAGTTTGGTTAGTAGTCTGTGATCCTAAGTGGATCTAATTGGATAAGAGAAGCTATTGTTGCCTTTTCATTGATTTTTTAAATTCTGTTTTTCAGCTATAAAAGAAAACCTTTCTGAGTCTGTTCTATGTGAAGCAATTATTACACCTTCCTCCATCAGTGTAAGCTATTTTAATTTACCTTTCCATTTTGTCATAAAGTTTATCATTATATGTATACTTAATAAATATCTGATCAGTGCAGTCAGATGTAACACAAGAGTAAATTAATGCTTCAGATTATAAAGTCTCATAAATACTTCGGGAGCTTCAATGTTAATTTATAGAAATGTATGAATGTTTTTCTAAATTAAAAATATTTTTTAAGATAAACTTTGCTATTTAGGCAGGAATTAAAAAAGGTTTCTTCTTTACTTAGGTATAAAATATAAAAAATAAAACTTATTTTATGTTTTAAAATAATTTGAAGTGCTAATAGTGTCTTTTCTTTTTTTTGTGGAGTCTCGCTCTGTAGCCCAGGCTAGAGCATAGTGGCATGATCTGGGCTCTCTGCAACCTCTGCCTCCCAAGTACTGGTTCAAGCAGTTCTGCCTCAGCCTCCTGAGTAGCTGGGATTATAGGCATGCACCACCGTGCCCAGCTAATTTTTGTATTTTTAGTAGAGATGGGGTTTTACCCTGTTGGCCAGGATGGTCTGAATCTCTTGACCTTATTATCCGCCCACCTCATGTCATTAAACAATGCAAAGTATAACTGTATATGTATATGTAAATGTATACACACTAATATAATATTAATAGACAAAACTTTTAAAAGTGATACAAAAAAGGTTGGATTGCTTCGCTAGGAATGAGGCAAAAAAGGCAACTATTACATTTTTATTTGGAGGGGGGAATGGCTTATAGGAGATATATTCTATAATTTATAATACTGTTATCCTTAAATCCAACTTCCACATTTACAATAATGAAAAAAATAAGGTTTTTTAAACTTTTCTGGAAAACTTTTAGAAAAACATCAATATTTGCTTCTTCCACATAAAAATGGAGAGATATCAAAAAGGATTAGGCTTTTAAAATTAGCTTAAAATTCTACAGATTTAAATTAAATCAAAACTTTGTAGACTTCAAGACTCTATACATTTTTACTCCAATAGTATTTGGAGTACTACGATTAGACTGAATAACCCAAACCATTTTGATCGAATTGACACTTAATAATAGAAGTATTGGTTTATATTTAAATTCCTCAATTATTTTAATAATGAAATACAGACCTTTTTTTTTCCACAAGTTCCAAAAGGCTCCTTACATAAGCAAATCATTTGCTAGAGTCTGCAAAGTTATCACAGTATTAGGAGATTTAACTAATGGCTGAGTTTGTCATCTTTTATTAGAATACTGAAAATTAACAGTTTAAAAGGGTATTCTGCTTAAAATGTTTTTATTTGTAAATATAAAATTTATCCATTGACTTTTAGGATTAAAAAAATAGAACAAACTAGATATGGTGGACACTTTAAAAATGATAAAGCAACTTGTGTTAATTCTTATCATTATGACATGAATATTAAGCTATGAAAGATAATACTTTTTGCTATAAAGTCGTGAATATAAAATCTTGCTGATGTTGTCACATCACTGGACTTTAGTGACACTTTTTATTCAAAAGGTAATGTTCTACTGATTAGACCAATACAATGCTTCTATTATCAACTCAGTAATTTCTTATTATAATAGATCAGAGACATCTGAGAAATACATGTTTGAAATACACCAAATATATTTGTTGTGACCTGTGGCTTAGTGTGTTTAAGCCAAGATAACATTGTCACACGATGTGGGCTCTGGCAATATGGTTCTGCTAAGAAAAATTTCATTCAGTATTGGAATTTTTAATAGTTCTACACATTAGTATTCTATAATACTTAATCTTATCTGGAAAAAAATTCCCTTAGGATGAGAGACAATAAAAAATAAGTATACCAATTACAACAGAACTTGTTTAAGATAAAAGATGAAATATTTTCATCACAACTGACTCTAATCAGCTGAGGACAAAATGAGCCATCAACCTGGGATGACTATATTATGCTAGAATCTTCATGAGTGTAACCAAAGATGCGTTGCTGAACAATGTGCAGTGGTATTTCTTTAAAGATTTGTATAGACAACTGTGAACTCACTCCATTTTATCCAACATGTGAGTTTTTTCAGTAATTATGATAAACACTTTGAACTACCACTTACATTTAAATCTATGACTTTTCCCCTTAGAGAGATCTTCAGTGATTTTTTTTTCATTAAAACATGTTTATTTGTCCAAGAAGTTAATATAGATTTATAATGTTGACTTTTTTGTTTTATGGTTACTGTGTTAAAGAATAAAACAGCAACTCCTGAGACATAAGGAAACACACAAGTAAAGCAATCAAACAGCAGCAAGAGTGGCAGCAGCAAGAACCTACTAAAATTTTAATTTATAAAATTGTTTATATGGTCATATAAACTGATTATTATTTGCTTAATTCAAATTTAGAATAATTTATATTCCAGAAGCAAAATAAATAGCAGTGGGTAAAAACTAGGATATGAAGATTGTAGGTAAGAAATTTTCTGGAATTAATTTGTTAAATGTCAGAAAAAAGAAAGTACCAATTGGATGAATCTTGATAAAGAAAATAATCAGATTATTTTAAATAATATAGATGGTACAAATGTTCATTTAACTGGAAACTTACTATATAATTAAATACGTACTTAACATAGCAGTGCTTTATATAGTAACCTGTCTCTTCATGTGTCTACCAAAAAAGTATTTAAGTGTATGTCTATATTTGCAACATACGTTTTAAAATTAACTAATGAAGTAAATTATTACAAGTATCATGACAGTATTTTATATCAAAAACTTTTATGCTTGATTATCTTGCTTTTTGAAATATTATATTATACATATGTCCAGAATCACTCTAATAACTAGAAAATCTGATTCTATGACAGAAGCTAGCCAAAGTTTTGAAGCCAGGTTTAAAACAAAAACATTTCATAAATTGCAAATAAAAAATTAAATTGCCAAAAACGTGATAGATCATTCTTTGATTAAAATGCGATAAAGTAAAAATGAAACACATTTATTATATGAAGTTTGGGTAAAACAGAAAAGTAAAATTTCATTTACATATTACTAAATACATTTTCAAATAGGAATAAAATAATCATGCTACATAAGGGAGACTTCTACTCTAAGCCAATATGAAGTAGGTGGGACTGAATTATCCTGCCAATTAAAAAAGAAAATTATTTGAAACAATCGCTATATTTTTTCAAGATAGACTGTATGGTAATAAAAGAAAATAACTTCTAAAAATTGAAAAGCATTTAAATAAGCCTTATATTGCTCAGTTTACTGTCTGTAGAGAATTCTCCAGCTGTAATTTAAGAAAGGAAATAGGAACTCTATTATTTCAAACTCTGTTATTATGTACAGCAGATGATCTTCTTCTTTAAAAATTCAAAGATACCTTAGTATTTAAAGCAAAAATAGTAACGAAGTATTCTATTGTGTCTAACATGCAAAGTAAAGTTATGACAAACAGCATAAAGGCTGTATGGGAAGAACTGCCAGTATAATATTTTAGGGATTTTATGATTTATATCAAGCGGTATTAAACCTGTAACTAACCATACTTAATTATGGAAGACTGAATTATTTCACCCTAAGTTCAAAATGAATCTCAAGACACTTGTTTGCACCATCTTTGTTTCCTGGTTATATTATGTACTTAGTACCTGTATTAGGCCATTCTTACATTTCTATAAAGAAGTACATGAGAATGTGCAATTTATAAGAAAGAGATTTAATTGGCTGCCAGTTCTTCAAGCTATACAGGAAGCATAGACTTTATATGCTTCTGAGGAGATCTCAGGGAGCTTTTGCTCATGACAGAAGGCAAAGCAAGATCAGCCACTTCACACAAGGAAAGCAGCAGCAGGAGAGAAAGTGTGGGGTGGTGGTGGAAGAAGATGCCACACACTTTTAAAGGACAAGATCTCATGAGGGCTCACTCTCTATAGTGAAGACAGCACTAAGCCATGGGGGTTCCAGCCCTATGAGCCAAACACCTCTCAACAGGACCCACCTGCAACACTGGCAATTACAATCCAACATGAGATGTGCAAGGAGAGATATTAAAACTATAGGAGTACCCGAACAAAAAAAAAAATAAAAAACCAAGAAGTGACTTTCATAAATCTCATTAAAAGAGTTAAAGAAATGACATATAATAAAATACTTATAAATACATAGCTGAATTCACCAAAAAAAGGAAAATTTTTCCTAGTAATTAAAAATTTAGACAATGTAAGACTTCAATGTATATGCATGGCTGCCCCTGGAAAATGCCAGTCTTCAAATGCCTTGCCTTTAATGGTCACCCAGATACTGGGTACACAAAATTGGAAAGTCCTTCCTAAAGTTAGCAATCTTAAAAGTTCAGCTTTTAAAGATCAGCTAAACAAAGATATCTGGTTTGGCTTAGAGTTCGTGTGGGCAGAAAGTCACTTAAGAAGGTATAACAATGGGCCTTCTTATATGAGCTTATGGTTTGATTTCATATTAGCAGCATGATGTAAGGATTTTACACTGAAAAATTAATAATTAAAGGATTTTAAGAATTGTAACAGTTGTGCACCTGTCAGAAGAAAAACACTGTTGATATCAGGTCTCACACAATTGCTACAGACTAAGTAAATCATATCTTTGGAGGAAGGCAATAATTTACAAGGTGAATCACATGTACAAGGAGGAATTTGAGCTGAGAAACTGCTAGGCATGTGGGCAACAAACAAGTTATTTAAACATGTAAAAATATAAGCACAGATTTACAGAATTAAGTGAGTAAATTGAAAGGAAATCTGTCAATTCAGGAGGCATTTTTAAAACCCTTAGTAATACAAAGGCATGGAAAATTTCTGGATTATTATAATTTTATGTGAAAGAGAAAATTAAGGAGAGCTGTTTCCAAAATCAAGGAAAATGTTTCTTGAATTACGAATATTTCTCCATGTTGAAATGTGCTAAAAATTGTTACATGATAAAATTTGCTGTGATGAAGGTACAATTTTCATCTGTGTATTTTCTTGAAACAATTTAGTAATCTTTTTGTCAATATTGGAATTTATTTCTTCTCAATTAATCATGACAAACAATATCTAACCTTTCTGTATAGAAAATTACTAAGTTTGCAAACAATAGACTTGTCATACACTATAATTAATATATGGAGTAGACACAAATCAAAACATCCATAGACTTCTATTTTGTCATTCACATCCTTCTATTTAATCCTATGTAAACTTTCATATGATTTTTTTGAATTATTTTGTTCAAATATAAAATGTATCAACTTTTTTCTGTACAGATATGGTCCCTTGAAAATACAAAATCTACGAGTGAGGGACATATTAGCTGTATTTTAGTACCAATTTGAAATGTCAGTGCTTTTTTTCAAAAATACAGTTTTGAGACAAATGTGCAGCATTATGTCTTTTAAAAGAACTATAATATTTTGAAATCATTGATGTGATTTTCTGTAATGACTATCATTAGAAAACATTAATTAATAATTGAATAACTAGTTATCAATTTTTAATAAATGTATTTTGTTATTCTTAATGCAATATCCTAAATTGCTCTTAGTGGCAGTATATGAAATTAATAGAATTGTAATTATGCCTTCTTCAGGAACACCTCTGAAACATTAAAATTAAATATCTAATCATGTGCACTGGAAAGACCAATAAATAAGTAAACAAATTAAATAAATCTTTGTGCTGTTTTCATACTGCCTTTCACCTCTATTGCCAAACAATAAAAAAGAAAATTTTTTTGTGATCCAAAATTCTTTGGGTGTAGATAAACCTTTACTTTCTTTTTTTTTTTATAATTTTTATTGCATTTTAAGTTTGGGAGTACATGTGCAGAACATGCAAGACAGTTGCATAGGTACACACATGGCAGTGTGTTTTGCTTCCTTTCTCCCCTTCACCCACATTTGGCATTTCTCCCCAGGCTACCCTCCCCACCTCCCCCTCCGGCTGGCCCTCCCCTTTCCCCCCCGATAGACCCCAGTGTTTAATACTACCCTCCCTGTGTCCATGTGTTTTGGTGGGTGTTTTCATTTTTCATCACCCGCCTATGAGTGAGAATATGCGGTGTTTCATTTTCTGTTCTTGTGTCAGTTTGCTGAGAATGATGTTCTCCAGATTCATCCATGCCCCTACAAACAACACAAACTCATAATTTCTGATTGCTGCATAATATTCCATAGTGTATATGTGCCACATTTTCCCAATCCAGTCTATCATCGATGGGCATTTTGGTAGATTCCAGGTCTTTGCTATTGTAAACAGTGCTGCAATGAACATTCGTGAGCATGTGTCCTTATAGTAGAACGATTTATAGTCCTTTGGATATAGACCCAGTAATGGGATTGCTGGGTCAAATGGAATTTCTATTTCGAAGGCCTTGAGGAATCGCCACACTGTCTTCCACAATGGTTGAACTAATTTACACTCCCACCAACAGTGTAAAAGTGTTCCTTTTTCTCCACATCCTCTCCAGCATCTGTTGTCTCCAGATTTTTTAATGATTGCCATTCTAACTGGCGTGAGATGGTATCTCAATGTGGTTTTGATTTGCATCTCTCTGATGACCAGTGACGATGAGCATTTTTTCATATGATTGTTGGCCTCATATATGTCTTCTTTCGTAAACTATCTGTTCATATCCTTTGCCCAATTTTGAATGGGCTTGTTTGTTTTTTTCCTGTAAATCTGTTTGAGTTCTTTGTAAATTCTGGATATCAGCCCTTTGTCAGATGGGTAAACTGCAAACATTTTTTCCCATTCTGTTGGTTGCCGATTCACTCTAGTGACTGTTTCTTTTGCCATCCAGAAGCTGTGGAGTTTGATTACGTCCCATTTTTCTATTTTGGCCTTTGTTGCCAATGCTTTTGGTGTTTTGTTCATGAAGTCCTTGCCTACTCCTATGTCTTGGATGGTTTTGCCTAGATTTTCCTCTAGGGTTTTTATGGTGCCAAGTCTTATGCTTTCTTTCAGAGTTCTTGTATTCAGTTTTTTAAAATAGACATTATTTTTAGAGCAGTTTTAGGTTTACAGTGAAATTGAGCAGAAAGTACAGAAAGTTTCATATACCCTCTCCCCCAAGAACAGTCTCTCCCATTGTCAACATCCTTCACCAAGTTTCTAAGTTTGTTACGATCAATGAACCTACATTAACACACCATTATCATCCAAAGTCCATAGTTTACATTAGGATTTATTCTTGTTTTATAGTATGTGTTTTACAAATATATTACATGCCCTGTAGTTTAAAGTATAGTTTCACTTCCTGAAAATCTTTTGTGTCTCTACTATTCATTGATCCCTCCTTGCTGACAACCACTGATTTTTTTTTACCATACTTTTTGATAGTCATATAATTGGAACCATACAGTATCTTTCACTTAGTTATATACATTTTGGTTTCCTTCACATTTTTTCATGGCTGAATAAATAGCTCATTTCTTTTTAGCACTGAATAATATTTCATTGTCTCTCTGTATCAGTTTACTTATCTGTTCACCTACTGAGGACCTCTTGGTATTTTCCAAGTATTAGCAATTATGAATAAAGCTGCTATAAACATCCATGTTCAGTTTTTTTTTAATGTGTGTACATCTATGTAAAGGGCATGTTTTTAACTCCTTTAGGTAGGAGAGAAATTGCCTTTCTTGAATATAAGTGATGTGGAGCAGCTTTCCATATGCTTATTTGCCATTTGTATGTCTTCTTTGTATATCTGTTTTTTCATATATTTTGGCCATTTAAAAAATTTAGTTGCTCATTTTCTTATGGTTGATTTTTAAGTGTTTTTTATTTTGTGAGGACAACAGTCTTTTGTCAGATATACATTTTGCAAAAATTATCTTCCAGCCCACGGCTTGTCTTCTTATGCTCTTAACTTGTATTAAATTTTGACTTTCACTACAGCTATGCAACCTGGAGTCACACATAAATTAGTGTTATATAAAACACTTGACTAAATGCCTGTTTACTCTAGAATATTAGCATTAGTGTCAGATGCACTTCAATTCTAATCCCACATCTTCCACTGACTGTGTGACCTTTAAGTTACTATCAAATCCTTTTAATATTTATCTTATCAGATGATTTGTTATGAGAATTAAATAGCATTTGTGTTATCAAAGCTCTGTTGGAATTTAAGAAGCAGGACAATATATGCAGATACACAAGCCAATAAAGTGATATTAGAAGAATACATGAGAAATTCATTAAACCGTGCAATTTCAGCTGCAGTAGTCACAGTTCATGGGGGCTGAAACACTGTTCAGGGACTATACAATCACAGTAAAGTCATATGGACTCAGTTCTTTATTGCTTCCTTAGCAGCAGTTATAAATGTTATTCTAGTGCTTCCATGCATCATAATGGTTTCTCCTGACTCCACTATTTCTATGGTTCAACTTCTGATATTCTTATCTACTACTTATCCTCAATCTCTTCATGCTTTACCCACAAAGTCTTCAAGAAAGAAGAACTAATTTGTTTGGTTAGCAAAACGAATACATCAAAATAGTTATTAAATTACTGATTCATCTGTAGTTGGATGCCTTTGGGTCAGATATTGATTGCTTTTCCAATTAGGTGTTGCAAAAATGGTGAAGCCTTGGGCTCAGCTTTAGCAAGAAAATTTCTCTGTACCTTTCAAATATATTTCATTAAAGTTGAAAAAAAATATATATTTATGTATAAAATACATGTCATTTTGTACCATTATCTGTCAAAATTACTGCGTTTCAACCACACTGGCTTTATATTCAAAATTAGCAAAGATGTCAGTTCCATAGCATCTTTGGCTTTGCCTTTACATTGCTGGGAATACACTTTCCTATATATTTTCATAATTGGTCTGTTTTAATAATTCAGGACTCCCGTTAAATATACTTTCTAAAGTGTTAGACCTTCCTTGACATCTAAGGTCACTCCATATTCAATTACCATGTTTTATTTTCTCTACATTACATACCACTACCTAAAATTGTTTCCTTTTTTGTTTGTTGGCCTATTGAAATATAAGCACCATCAAGCCCGGGACTGTGGTCACTTTGTCACACTTAATCACTGGCACCACACACTGACTATGACAGAGGAGTTGCCTGTTAGGTGATTTTTGAATACATGAATAATTTATTGGCAGTCACTCAGAACAAAATCCTATAAAACACTTTGTACTACACAAGTATAAGACCTGTTTCTAATAAAGGCTCCCTAAAATTTAAGGTGTGATAACATTACATATTTTTACATTTTTGAAAATAGAACTTGCATGTATTTCCTCAGTGTGTGTAGGCATTGTTTGTTGTTTGGTTTTCCAGGACCACTGAGTGTACTAAAAGTCCAGAAACCCTGTTAGGTTGAGAACACCTCACAAATCATAGTGGTACTGCTCCCGGAACAAAAGCATCTAGCTTCAATGCTCTCAGCAACAATAAAAATAAGCCAAAAAAAAATTCAAACAAAAACAAAACTAAAAACAGACAAATGAAAATAACATTCTTAAATATTTTGAAATCTAGAAAGACTCATCTCCTTTTAAATATTCTATATTTTCTCACATGGTAAAAGTTTATTGGGCAAGGAAACCTGAAACTCCTCAAAAGAAATAGATAATAGCATTTCATTTTTGCATAGAAAGCAATTGATACTGTTATCCTTTCAGGGTTTTTATAACACTCTTTTTTTACCCATACCATATTATGTGTGTGTGTTTATATATTATATATACATATATATATTAGTCATATATATATTTAGTCATAAAATATATATGTATATTATATATACATATATATTAGTCATATATATATTTAGTCATAAAATATATATATGTATATTATATATACATATGTATGACTAAAATATATATACATATATAATATACATATATATGACTAAAATATATATGTATATATAATATACATATATGACTAAAATATATATATGTGTATATATATAATATACATATATATAATGACTAAATATATATATGACCAAATATATATTTAATACATATATATGACTAAAAAGTAAAAAATAGAATGTGAGGGGTAATGCAGAAACAAAAAAAGGGAATAGAACAAATAAAAATGCTCATATTACTGTTTAAGAAGTTTTAGCATTATCTTAAGTATTGAAATGCAAAGACAACTTTTGCTTCTGTTGCAAATGCTTTGGTCATTTTCATCAAGAAATATTTGCCCTCTGCATGTGTCCTGAATGGTATCGCCTAGGTTTGTCTATAGTTTGGAGTTTTACAACCATCTTGAGTAAATTTTTGTATAAGGAAGAACCAATGCCCCCTGTCAGCAGGAAGTAGCTATGACTGGTCATCATCCATATTCTCATGGCAATTTGAGCTACCTCTTCAGAGGGGGACACGATATGGAGGAGGACAGGGAAGAGCTGGGTAGAGAAGGGTGGGGTCCCTGGTGAGGGCTCCACCCTCCTGCCTGTGCCTATGGACCAAGTGAGGACAGGCACTCCTGTTATGGTAAACAAAGACATACAAATAAAGCCAAAAGACTACATCAGTGCCAGATTATGAAAGACTTGATGGTGACAAGGAATTAGTCTTTCTTTTATGGACTGTAGGAAGCTACTGTCACCTTAAACAAGTGGTATAACATGACTGTGAAAATGTTAAATTTGCTAACGATAAAAGATGCTTAATTTGTAGACCAAGTTGACTACCTTGGAATGAAAAGCCAAAAAACAGCATGTACAGTATAATTTCATTAATATATATTCTAGAAAATGTCAGCTAATCATTTTTCAGTAGTAATTGAAAAAAAAGGATTTGTGGTGGGATACCGAGGGACTCCTAAGGGGTGAAATTTTCAGAGTATTGGAAATATTCATATCTTGGTTAAGGGGATATTCAAATATAAAAATTGTCAAAGTATATGGTTTAAATATGTGCAGTCCACTCTATGTCAACTACACCTCAATAAAGCTGTTAAAAAAGAAATTGTGTAACAAAAGCAAAAATAAAATGTAAAAAGAGAGAAAGGAAAAATATAATGCATAAAATACAAATAATAAAAATGTTTAAAAATAATAAACTAAAATAAGGATAAATTAGAGTTTTATCACTAACATCAATTTTCATTAAAACCTTCAATGCTCAATAAAACAATTTTGCTTATTTTTCTGACTTCCAACTAAAATTCACATGACATTAGGAATTTTATAAACTTTCCACTCTATCCAAAAGGATACCAAAAGGATACCTGGCACACAGTATGTGCTTAAAACATAAAAGGAGGATAAGTTAAAAAGAATGACTTGAAAGCAACATCAACAAATTAATGAGAAAGAAATATACTGTCACTTGAATCGTTGTTAAACTATAAGTAGTGTGTAATTTTACACAGGATGCTTTCAGCATTTTTTCTTTGTCACTAGACAAATTTTTTTTTAGCAGTTTGATTATAATGTATCTAAGTATCAATTCTCTGTGTATCTGCTGTTTGGAGTTCAGTGAGTTTATTGAATCTATATGTTTATGTCTTGTGCCAAATTTTCCGGACTTTAATTAAAAAATTTTATTTTTGTTTCTTTTCTATGTAGATCTTTCTCAATTTAGATAAGTGGTCTCTCAAAGGAACTCAATGTTCTATTCATGTTTTTCTGTCTTTCTTTGGTCAGATTGGACATTTTCTCTTTCTTATCTCAACTTTTATTTTATGTTCATGGGTTACATGTAAAAGTTTCTTTCATGGGTATATTATATGATGTTGAGCTTAGAGGTACAAAGGATCCCATCACCCAGGTGGTGAACATAACACCCAATATGTATACGTAGTTATTTTTAGTTTTTTTAGCCCACACCACTCTTCACCCTCTAGTTTTCCCCAGTGTCTATTGTTTCTTTCTTTCTGGATATGTGTACTAAATGTTTAGCTTCCACTTATAAGTGAGAAATGCAGTATTTGGTTTTTTGTTCCTGTGTTAATTTGCTTAGGATAATAGCCTCACAGCTGCATCCATGTTGCTTTAAAGGATATGATTTTGTTCTTTTGTATAGCTACATAGTATTCCACAGTATATATGTACCATATTTTCTGTATCCAATCTGCTGTTAATGGATAACTAGGTTGATTTTTTCTTTGCTATTGTGAATAATGGTGCAATGAACATACAGATGCATGTATAAAATGATTGATTTTTGGAGGGATACATGCCCAGTAATGGAATTGCTGGATCAATAGGCAGTTCTGTTTTAAGTTCTTTAAAAAATCTCCAACTGCTTTCTCCAGTGGCGGAACTAATATATGCTTTTTACAGATCCATCTCACTGACTCTTTTGCTATCTACATGACTCTATTAAATTGAAAACAGTTGGAGATTCTTGTTTTTCTGGGTTAATTTTCTGTTTTCAAGTTTTTCACTTGTAAATTTTTATTTTTAAAAACGTTTCCATTTCTTATATCATTTACTACTTTGCTGAGAATTTCTCTTTTCATTTGTTTCAAGGGTGTTTGTTTTAATTTGTTGGAATATTTTTACAAGATGCTTCTTTAAGCCTCTCAGATAAATGTAACATCTGTTGTCTCAAATTTGATGCTTTGTTGATTGCCTTTTCCCATATGAATTGATATTTTTCTGTTTTTTTAATGCCAAGAAATTTTTGTCTGTTGTTTGTTTTCTATAGTATAATATGAGATTTGGGTGACTTTGAACAATTCTATGGTACATGCTGATATTTTTGTTGTTTGGATATAAAATCAACCTAACTGACTGAAACTAAGTTCTGTAGGTTAATGCTTCAATATGAGGGTTGTTTTAAATTTTTTTCAGAGCTATTCAAAACTACTTTATCTATGGCCCACTCACTGTGTAGTCTGGGATTTGGCAGTGGTTTATGTCAAAGCTCTGTTTCCAGTGTCTGTGCATGCCATTTAAATCAGATTCACATTTGCACACCTCAGGGGTTAGCTGGGGAATTAATACACAACTTACTGGGCTTAATTTCCCAGTTTTGTCTCTTTCTATGATGCCCCTTGTACACTGAGCTTCTCTGTAATTTCTTTTTTTCCATCCTTTGGCTAGAGAGCTGAACATTTGTTTACCTAGATCTGTCATAAACTTCTTACATCTGTGCCTATGTATGAGGCCAAGAGGCAAGAGAACAAAGAGAGAGAAAGAAAAGGAACAATAACAGCAGAGATATGCCCATCCTCTTGGGGCCACCATCCTCTGATTGGAGAAAATGTTTCACTCCCTCAGAGTTTTAGATACTGTAACCACCCATTCTCTCTGCTGCTGCTCCTAGTATAGGATGGACTTGTTCCAGTGCTGAGGTATAGAAGAAAAGAGAAAATATTAACAATTCATAATTTCTTTAACTCTCTCTAAATTTTGGAAGACCATTGTTCCTCTCCTCAAGCTGGAACCAAAATAATTTTCCTTGAGCTGTCAAGGCCCATGCTTACTCCCACATCTCCACCTGCATTGAGTCCTGTTCAGGGAAAAAAATGACAGTCACCTTTACTTTGGTGATACTTTGAATCCCCAATTCATTTGCTGCTATTTACTTTTCAAGGCCTTCAAATAGATGCTCCATGCATTCTGTCCAGATTTTACAGCTGCATTTACTGGAAGACACAGGGCAGGGTGTACTTATATCTACATTACATAAAACTAGAACCTTTGAACTTACTTATGTTTTCAAGAATCTTTTTAAAATATTTTGTCAAAAAGAGCCATCATTAGTCCTAAAAAGAGATATCGTTGAATTTGGAAATTCAGAATAACAAATTTTTAAAAATCACTTTCACACTTTATCTGTTGAATCTTCATCTGTTGTAATTATTTTTTGCTGTATTTGTATGGAAAATTAGTCAGAGTTCATTTTTCCAATTAATGTGCATTGCAATTGGAACAAATTCCTACACACCTTGGAACTTCATTTCTTCAGGGGTAAAAATGAATGAGTCAGAGCAAAATTTTCTATCTTATTAGTTTCAATTCAAATTATTTTATTTAAAAATCAAATTTTAAAAAGTAAAAAATCCTAACTTTTTAGTGTTTATAAGATCTCTATGGCATGTTAACCTTAGATTTCTTTGTTTTTTATACTAAAAAATGCATTCAATTCTATATTAAATTTATTCACTGATATGATAAAGTTTCTCATTCATGAGAACAAAATTGTGCAACATCTCTTTTTAAGTCCATATTCACTTATGACATGTTGGTAGGTTGAATTCAGCCAGAGTAGAAATATTTGCCCACTGAAAGTTATTAAATGTAACAAATCAGGTTATTTTTCTTTTGTTTCTTTCTTTTCTGAGCTGGTTATTAAATATTTACTAGAACAATATTCCTTATATTTCTCAAGAATAGGAATTTTACTTTATACATAAATAAAAACACATGGAGACACGGAGGGGAGCATCACACACTGGAACCTGTTGGGGGGGACTGGGGGAGGGACAGTGGGGGGTAGGGAGGTTGGGAAGGGATTACATCGGGAGAAATGCCAGACATAGGTGACAGGGGGATGGAGGCAGCAAATCACATTGCCATGTATGTACCTATGCAACAGTCCAGCATGATCTGCACATGTACCCCAGAACCTAAAGTGCAATTAAAAAATATATTTATATATTATATATATATATGAAAAATAATTTTATAGATGACAATGCTTAAAGATATGTTAGAATATAGATTACATATATCAGTTCTTCTAGCAATACAATTTGCTGTCACAGAATTTGGCTGTGAGTTTTGAAACCTTGCCTAGAATAATCAGATGTACTGTCAGATTCTGACTGCAAATAAATTGAAATTGTACAAAAAAGTTGTAGCTTACATAGCCAAAACCTTAGCTGTTTTCTCAAAGCCCCAAATGTTTGTGCTAGGAGCAAGGCTAGCAAATATCAAATATAGAACACGTACATACAGCTTATATGCTATATCCAACTGTAAGTCTAATAACTAAAATGAGAGAAATTATTGCAGCAGCTGTAGTAAATTTGTTTCCAAGTAACATTCAAATAAAAAGAGCCTGTGAACATATTCTATGTGAATCACCTTGAGGGAAACTAATCTTTTCCTTATAACAGTTCTTCCAAGAAGGTAGAGTTATCAAGACATATCTCCTCTGAACTTTGGAAAGAAGTTAATTGGTGGAAGGAAAAAGGGAAGTGCACATTAGTTTTGTATCAGGAAGTAGGAAGTGACGAATGGCTCTCATCGAAGAGGCATTTATGCTAGTGATTTTATTATAGTGCCACAATTCAAGTTATAGTCATCATGTAGAATAAACAGAACACCAACCATTTCAGATTTTGGTGATTTGGGAAAATAAACATGTACTTAAAGTTGAAAATATAATAGTGGTTCTATTTTTCCCCATAAATTAATAGAAAAAGAAAGAATAAAATAAATAAATAAATAACAGAAACCCAAAGTCATCAAAACAAGAATGAGCCATCTATAATACTAACCATACTTCTCCCTAATACATGAACCTGGCTACACAACCAGGCAAATTGACCTGGAGTGACAAATCATAATCAGAAGGTTATTGAAAAATATTGAAAAAAAGAATGCATAAAGGCATCACAAAGACAGCCTGATTCATTGTTTTCTACAATAGGATTTATCTAATTACTGAAGCTGTAATTACTTAAATCATTGGCTAAGATAACCAGCAGTGGCTTCACGTTAGGGATGAGCTTAAGTTTCGGAATGCACCATCCATAATCTGTTAGATAGTACTGTGACTCATCTCATATGACAGCTCTATCTGATATTAAGATGGAAGTACTCTCCTATTTTGTGTTGCTTCTTAAAAATTATGGTGTTTTAGGCCACGCACAATTGCTCACACGTATATAATTCCAGCACTATGGGAGGCTGAGGTGGGAGGATTACTTGAGCTCAGGAGTTTGAGACCAGCCTGGGCAACATAGTGTCTAATAAAAAAAATTTTTTTTAGTTACTTGGGCATTGCTATGCACACCTACAGTCCCAGGTACTCAGGAGGCTAAGGAGGGAGGATCACTTGAGTCTGGGAGATGGAGGCTTCAGTGAGCTGTGAGCACCCCACTGTACTCCTGCCTGGACAACAGATGAGACCCTGTCTCAAAATAAATAAATAAACAAATATAAATAAAATAAAATGATAGTGTTTATCCAGACTTATTTTTTCCTGTTCTCCTATATCTGAAATCATAGAAGGAAATAACAAACTTATTAATAGAAATATAAATTTTCACATTATTTTGCTCTAGATCAATAATATTAAAGTAACTTTGTAAGCATGACATGATTGTGTCTTATATTTAGTGTGCAGAAGATGCTGTGATATACTTATTTATATTTATTTCTCTAACCCCTACCTCCAAAAGCATTTGATGCAGTTTACAGGTAGAAACACAGCACAAAATGTAAGATTCAACACGATACAACAATCCTCTTTGGCAATGTGACAATTGTGGTTGTGTAGACTCCTTTTTGTGTCTCAATATGTAAAGAAAGATTAGATTGAACATTTTAGAAAATACAAATGTAAGCTCAAAAGAAAATACTCAAATATTAGAAATTAGCTCTACCAAATAAACCCTAGTCATTAGTTGAGGGAAAAATAAAGAAAACTTGTTTTCTGGATGCTATTGAAGGGAAGAAAAGTGGTTTGGTAAAAAATAATAATAATAATAATAAGTTTTATGAGATCTAAAGGAAAATATATGATTACCTGATTACTTTCTAACTTGAATCATTGAGCACAGGTTGAAAGACCATCTGTATAAGTGGCTGGATATTTTTTTTTCTGTTCAGATAACAAGTGGGCTAATTCAGATAGAAATTGTTTCATTTTCATAGAATTTCCTGAAAAATATAAGAAATAGCTGATATATTCTTGTAAAATAAAGTTGTATATTTTACAGCCTCAGTAATAGACTGGTTTCAAAAGGATATAACAAGTAATAATTTGATAAATTGCTTTGCTGTAAGGACTGAAGACATCCCAACTCCTGATGAAATAATTCTCATTGCTCTACTTCCAGCCTCAGCAGAAACAATTTTACATCTCAAGTAAACATTTTATTTTTAGATGTCAAATTATGAGAACAAAATTCAAATCAAACTAGCTTAACCAAAAAAAATGAATATTAATATATTGCCTCATATGGCTGGGAACTGGGAATTTGCTGTTTGCTGCTAGATTCAGCTATGGATAGACTCACGGACTTGAATTAGTCTCTAGTTTTTGTCTCCCTCCCTACTTGTTTTCTTGTCTTCTCTAGTCTTTGCTTAGCTTGATTTTTAAGGAGGATCTCACTACTCATTGAAATATGTGACTATCAGCTTCACTGATGCAAATCTTTCCAGTCTAATCTCCTTCTCAGGAAAATAACTTATCTAACAGCTCAGGTATAACATCTCCAGTAAGATTTTTATTTTCTCAGCTTGAGTTACATAAACCTCTGAAACAAACAAGTGGCCAAACTTATGAAGTTGTCTAGTTGCTTTGATTTGTGTCACATGACTATCTCACTCTTCGGGTTATGAATTTCCTTCATCTAAACTGTAAGGTTTGTCTTCCCATTAGGAAAGAGAGAGAAAGAAACAATTACAATATTTAATGTCCACTGTAGTACCCTTTCCAAAGGCATTTTTCATTTGCTCTAGAAGACTCACTTCTCAATATCTCCACTTTTCTCTCTACACCAAAAAGAGTAAGATGAACTAAATAGATGAGCACCCTTTCTTCTGTCTTTGAGTTGCTTTTGGGTAACAGAATCCCTGGACCTGGATCTGAAGGAGAATAAGAGTAAGATTGATTATTCTCCCAAATTTTTAGTCACTTCAGGCTAATTACATTCACAGATCATAGATTCTCTCAAGGTGTACTTCTTCCATTAATCTCACTCCATCATTAATTATTCAAATCTGATTGTGCTATTTGTCTCCTCTTGGAAATCTGATTGGCCATTATGCTTATTAGTCTTAATTGGTTTCATGAGTTTTAATGTTTCCAACTATTAATTTTGCATTTATTATTCCTCCTTTTAATGCTGACTAGTTTATTTTTAATTTTCTACCTTGCTAGTTGAATGCTTACTGTCCATTTTTAGTCAATTTTTGGTGCTATAACAAAATACCCTAGACTGGGTAATATGTAAATAACAGAAGGATAATTCTCACAGTTCTGAGGCTGTACATCTAAAATCAAGGCATGGGCAGGTTTGATGTCTGGGAGGCCCTGGTCTCCGCTTCAAGATGGGAACATGTATTCTCACATGGAAGAAGATATAAGGGCAAAAGACCCTAACATTTTGTCTTCAGGCTCTTTTATAAAAGTCCTGATCCATTCTTGAGGGAGGACCTCTCATGACTTAATCACCTTTCAGGTGGCTTCAATTCTTAATATCATTGCATTGATAATTAAATTTCAACATGAGTTTGGACAGGATCTTCAAACTGCAAGGCTGATTTTACATAGTATATATCTTTTCATAGATATGGATACTGTTTTCTAACTCCAGACTTAGAATTACTCAATCTACAAGAAGCCCACAAAGTCTAGCTAACTCCTTTTGTCCACTTGTTATTCATAAGCTGTCCCCACCTATGGCTCCAGCTTGCTGCCATCTTGTCTCTGGGAGCAACCCCTCATGTGGCCCTGTCTGGCAACTTTCTCTAGTTCAGAACTGTGAGTAGCAGAGTTTTCCTTTCATCTATCTGAGTGTCAGTGTGTTGTATCACACCATCAAGAAGACCTTAAAATATTAAAGAACATCGTATTCCTTGTTTGTCATCCATATTTTTCATTCTCTCAACAGCTTTGTCAATTACTATTTTAAAGCTCTTTTATCCTAAAGAATTTCATGCCAGTAATCTAGCATGTATCTAATGATATAAACTCATACAATACTTTATTTATGAGATGATTAGCATAGTTTTCCCTACAATGTCTTTCGTTGTCTTTCAATTATTTATCCTGTTTTATCATTCTGAATGGCTTTCTAGAAGATTGAGTTAAGGTTCTCATTTTCTTATACCCTTCTTCTGTAGGAAATATATATCCTTGCCCTTTGATACGTGACCCTCTAGTTTCTTTCTAGTAAGGGATAGTATAGTTCCATGATCCATAAATGTTAGGCTTAGTTCATCACTTGATTTGCTTTGGCCTATAGATTTTGAGTTGACATGACAGTGTGACAGTTCCAGGACAAAGCATTGAAAGGTAGTACAGGTCAAGTACTCCTAATTCAAAAATCTCAAATCCAAAAATCTCCAAAATGTAAAAAAAAAAAATTTGCACTGACTTGATGCTCAAAGAAAATGCTCATTAGAACATTTAGGATTTTATACTTTCAGATAAGGGATATTGAACCAGTAAGTATAAAATGCAAATATTCCAAAATCAGAAGACTCCAAAATCTGAAACATTTCTCGTCCCAAGTATTTTGGATAAAAAATACACAATTTATATGTATTTCTGCTCTTCTTGTGCTCTGCTGAAGTAGACTTTATCCAAGGATAATGAGAGATATGTGAGGTAACTGTATTCATTTTCTATTGTTGTAATAATAAATTACCACAGATTTGCTGTTTACACAACATGGCACAAATTTATTACCCTACTGTTCTGTAGATCAAAAGCTTATCTGAATTCTTGCTGGGCTAAAACAAAGCAGTTGGCAGGGTTATATCCCTTTTGGAGGATCTAGGAGAGGATGTGTTTATTGATCTTAGTAAATAATATTTAATTGAGACCTTTGTTGTTGTAAGAATGCTGGCTGTCAGATGAGGGCCAATCTTATCTTTCAGAACCTACATACATTTTGTTTTCCTGCTGTTGGCCTCCTTACTCTGTCATCTAGGCCAATAATGATAGGAGAAATTTCTCTTATATTTTGAATATGACTTCCTTATTCTCTCTCATCACTTTAACACAGCCAGGATAGGTTCTCTCATTTTAAGAATTCAAATAATTAGAATGGGCCCACTGAGTTAATTCAGTATAATTTCCCCATTTCAAAATCCATAAACTTAATTCCATCTGCAAAGTCCTTTTTGCCCTGTTAGGTAACATAGCCACAGGTCTGTGGATAAAGGCGTGGATATCTTTGGTAAAGTGTTATTTTGCCTAGCGCAATCACTGGAAGCCAACCAGTATGCCAGAGTATGAAGCAGAGCCTTTCAATAGAATCTATTCTGAAGTCTTGGGGAATAGAAGTAAACCCTATTAGCTGGAGCCAAGTCCGCTTATCATACAGACTCAAGCAAAACTGTTAAATTGGACCAAATCTTAATTATCTAAGCCACATTTGGCCTGCACATCTGTAAACATCTAAATATGTGTTGGTATTTGACAATTTTGTTACAGTATTATTATATTAAGATGGTTCAGTACAGAATACGTGCAAAAGTACCAGTAGGACCAACATGAATGTTATGTGGTAGATCCGGTGGTATTTGTAGTATCTATGACAGATAGATATAATGTACAGAACTTTGGTAGACAGCATTAATGTTATGATTTTATTGCTAAGCCTTGCATATTTTCTGTGTATCACTGCTGAGAAATATTTCTGGCTTAATGCTGTGCCCTGGAAAATGACTAAGCATTTCACCAAGAGGCATCAAATTATCATATAACCAAAAATTTCCATTTTGAAATCAGTGTTTTTCTGTCTACCACGTCATAACTTTTGATGTGCACAGCAACATTCTATGATCAAATGGCAGTGTGTTATATAAAATCAAGCTCAAGGGACTCCTCAAATCACAAGTAAGTTCATAACTAGTTCAGTTTCTCATGGTATCTATTTCTGATACATAGCCCCCTCTTTGACCCACATGTATGACCGCATGAGAAATTGTCTGTAATTAGCTGGTGAAGAAAAATAGTTAAATTGGTTTACAAATGATTCAGACATTCCTATTTTTATTATATTTCAGCATGACCTAGTGGTGGCAAATAGCAACATTACAGCTCCCATACAGAGGACTTTGAATGCTGCTGGTGAAGGAAAATCTCAGTAGACAGAAATTCAAGCAGCATATCTAATTGTTCACTTTACCAGGAAGAATAAATAATCTGAGATATAAATTTACAGTGATTCATGAGCCATGACTCACATGTTGGCTGGATGTTTATGAAGTAGTAAAGAACACAATTCACAAATTGGTTATAAGCCATCTAGCGAGAAAACAAGTGAAAGGATGTCTGAGAATGAGCAAAAAGTAAAACCACAACCGTTAACTCCCTCAATATCCAGCAAGGAAAGATGATCAGTTCTTTAAGTATCTGACAGCCTCTTTTCACAGAAATGCCAGCTCTTTCTCAGTTGCCTCTTGAGTTAAGTGGCCATGGTAGCAGGAGTAGCGCTTAGCTGTGAACTCTAAAACAGATACCTTCTCTATTAAAGATCTTATGTGATGTAGCTCACTTGCCAGTAACAGCAACTAGTCATGAACTCCCAATATAATAACATCCCTGGGGACGAACATGTTATCTAATAGCAGGTTGGTTATCTTGCATACCTTCATGTGATAAATGGCAGGATATGTGTTCTTTTAGAATAGTTATTTGTTCTGAATATGTGTTTCCTTTTCCTGCCTTATATAATGCCCTAGAAATAATAATGTAGCATAATTTACCATAAAGCCTTGTCATTCATTCCCTTAAATTATTTGATAGAGCAGTGGGATGATTTATGAAGAACAGCACCAACAAGGAAAACCCTTTGTGTGGCGGGGCAATGTCCTAGGTTTGTTATATGCTCTGCACCATTGATCAATCTTACAACGTGCTTTCTCTTACAGCTAACGTTCATGGGCCCAAGGGCCAAGGAGTGGACATGAGCGGAGTTGTTCACTCTATGGATCTTAATTTCCCAGTAGCAAAAGTTTTGTTTTCTATCTTCACAACATTAGGCTGTAATGGTTTGGTGATTGTTGTCCCCAAGGGAAGTATGCATGCAAGATTGTGCCTGTTAAATCAGAAGATAAGCATTTTTAAAAATTCTTTCTGCCACAGAAGCATTTGGCAAAAAGAAGAGGTTTACTGTACTAGCTGGAATAGTTTATCATGATTTATTTTCTACTGTTCAATGGAGGCAGAAATAAATATGCCTGAAACCCAGAAGATTCTCTTACCCCCCAGGCAAAGAACCATGACTAGTTGTTGCACTGGCTGAGGATGAAGGAAATGAGGACTGGGTAGTGAAAAGAAAAGTTACAGATGCCAACTATGAATAGGAGATCATTTGCATAAGCAAGGATTGTAGTAATTATTCATATTTTTCTTGCTTATATATAAGCATCTCTGTATATGTTTGTATCTATTAACAAATAATGTTTTAATCTTTATCCCTATGGTTTCTTTATTATCTAATATAAACAGCATCACTAAAAATTGCTCATATAAATTAGTCTTTAAGTTTCAAAATACAAAAGAAAGACTGTGACTGAGGTGGAAAAGAAACAAAATTTATTCAGAGAGAAATAGAATGTTGTATGAGATTACTTATTTGCTCTTGATTATGTATTTGAGTTTATAATGGTCATTCTGACTAGTTAAGGCAATGATGATGGTATTACCTTTGCTCAGAACTGAAATATGGATACAAAAGGGTGTTGGTGTTTATAACTGCTGAGTCCAAAAATAGATGCATTGAGAAGGACCACTAGAGGCCAGTGAGGCATGGAGAATACCAGGGAAGGGATGGAGTTCTAAAGTCCCCCTCATTGTACAGTTCTTAGATAAGTTTCTCTAACGTGAGGAACTCAGGGTATTTGGAATACCGTAATGAAGGTGAAGTTATTCTCTGAGCAAGGGCAAAGTCCACACAGCAGCATCCTTGCAAGTTCTTGAGGACCACAGGACCATCCTTGCAAGTTTTTGAGGACCACAAGACCATCCTTGCAAGTTCTCGAGTTTTACTGTTACAGACTGGGTAATTTATGGTAACGTCTTAGAAGTCCTCAAAGAACACAGCAGCTTGCGGGCAGCTGCCTGAGGACTCCTGGTTCAGCAATTCAGGTGAAAAACTTCAGTTCAACTTCTGTGACCTTCAGTAGGAACTCCCCAACCAATTAGTAGAAAGTTTTCTTGATTTCTACTCCTCGACCAATTGCAGAGTCATGTAAATACCTAACTCTATTCAGTTGTAATCAGGTTCTATTTTCCTGCCTAAATCCAGACTGATATTGGATTGTAGCTTCTGGAGGACTATAAATTGAATACATGTTTTCTGCACCAACTTAGTGATTAAAATTGAACAATTGTTCAATCAACTGTCTATGCAGATCAAATGTTGCTCTTTACTTCATGTGGTGAAAAAGCTAAAGAGGGGAAATTGTAAGGAATTCTGGAATGAAATAAGACTTATGTTTTCCATGTCATCACCTCCCATCCTGAGTATAATTGGCAAAGTATCCTCTCTTGACTATTTAAAAATATTTACTTATTTATTTATGATATAGTAGCATTGTATTTTTTTTTCTTCTTAACAACTGAACTTTTCTCTGAGAGTTTAGGTCTGAGAAATTTGAATCAATCTTCACTGAGATTTCTGGATATTACTACTTCAGTGATGGAGGAGAAAACAAAAAAAATAGAAAGACAATAACGAAAATTCCTTATTTGTACAATTAAAGAAACTATTCATTAGTATTACAATTAAATAAATTTTATAATAGTTAAACATTAACTCTTTAATGCACAGGATGTAGCTATATGTGGGCATTAATATTTTTATTGTACTCCATATCTAAAACCAATTGAGATGTCATTATATTTATTTATTTATTTTTAATTTTTTTTATTTAAGGTTTTGGGGTACATGTGCAGAACATGCAAGAGAGTTGCATAGGTACACACATGGCAGTGTGTTTTGCTGCCTTCCTCCCCTTCACCCACATTTGGCATTTCTCCCCAGGCTATCCCTCCCCAGCTCCCCCCTCACTGTCCCTCCCCCATTCCCCCCAGCAGACCCCAGTGTGTAGTACTCCCTTCCCTGTGTCCATGTGTCCTCATTTTTCATCACCCACCTATGAGTGAGAATATGTGGTATTTCATTTTCTGTTCTTGTGTCAGTTTGCTGAGAATGATGTTCTCCAGATTCATCCATGTCCCTACAAAGGACACGAACTCATCATTTTTGATTGCTGCATAATATTCCATGGTATATATGTGCCACATTTTCTCAGTCCAGTCTATCATCGATGGGCATTTGGGTTGGTTCCAGGTCTTTGCTATTGTAAACAGTGCTGCAATGAACATTCATGTGCATGTGTCCTTATAGTAGAACAATTTGTAGTCCTTTGTATATATACCCAGTAATGAGATTGCTCGGTCAAATGGAATTTCTATTTCTAGGTCGTTGAGGAATTACCACACTGTCTTCCACAATGGTTGAACTAATTTACACTCCCACCAACAGTGTAAAAGTGTTCCTATTTCTCCACATCCTCTCCAGCATCTGTTGTCTTCAGATTTTTTAATGATCGCCATGCTAACTGGCTTGAGATGGTATCTCAGTGTGGTTTTGATTTGCATCTCTCTAATGACCAGTGATGATGAGCATTTTTTCCTATGTTTGTAGGCCTCCAGTATGTCTTCTTTTGTAAAGTGTCTGTTCGTATCCTTTGCCCATTTTTGAATGGGCCTGTTTGTTTTTTTCCTGTAAATCTGTTTTAGTTCTTTGTAAATTCTGGATATCAGCCCTTTGTCAGATGGGTAAACTGCAAAAATGTTTTCCCATACTGTTGGTTGCAGAGATGTAATTTTATTAAAACTGTATCTTGCAATAAAAAGTCTTTAATTTTAGTAGGCTTCAAATATTTTCAAAATCTTATTTTTTTCTAAAACATACTTTCTTTGAAATATTAAAAATTACATTTTCCAAAGAATTTTTTGTTCAACCTGTAGTACAAAATTTAGAGATCATCAGTCACACACTTGTGATCATCAGAGTCACATACATACACTGAAAACCTTTAATGGCATGGTCCTAAATCATGACTGCTTAAATTACTTTTTGTTTTTTTCCCCCTCTTAACATGGTTATGAGTAAATGGAAACATTTAAGCTAGGAAAATTGAGGTTGTGCTGAGGTAGATAATCAGACATAATAGGAATTGAAAACAGACTGTAGGTTTTATAATTTAATATTAGCAACACTGGCTGGAAAGTAGTCAATAGGAAATTATAAAATTTCACTGACAACATTTTGAAAATGATATATTCAATTCACTCAATGTATTCTACACTTACTTGCAAGAACTAGCAAGCTATACTTACTTCTGACAGTAATCCTTGCTATTTATTTCAAAAGTCTGCTTCAGCCAAAGTCAATGGACCTTTATATCACTAAACTTAGCAAGTATGAAATTTTGAGGCGGTTATTGCTCTGCCCTGAGGGGTAGCAGCAGCACATAACATATAAGGCTTTGATGTGGCTTCTAAGGTAGAAGGATAGAGAATGTATGTGAAAGTAGCAGTTCTTTCTTTTCATACACCAATTTAGCCACACCATGCACTACACTGTTTTAATTGGAGTGGCTAAAGAGAAAGGCAAATTTTAGTGAATGGATTTATAAGCCGATATCATCTTGTTGAATTCAGCTGTTAATAAGCATAGTGGAGAAAGAGAAGTATCACGTTAAGCATGATTAATCTGAGAAAAGCAATCTTTTAAGACTCTAAACATTTTCTTTGAAATCTAGATAAGAACCAAACCTCCCTGAATTCTCTGATATCTGTGCCTAAGCGGTGATAATAAAGGCAGTAACTAGCATGATTCAGTATTATTGTCTCAGTTATAATGCTATTAATGATATTAAATTTGGATGGTTCATCTCTATTTCTTTGCTGCACTAATACTGCTATCATATTGGAAGATAAATTCAATTTCCCATTCACTATTGCTGCAAACTTATTTGAAGATATGTTATAGAATCTACAATACTGCTCTTTGGTAAGTTCCAGTGTTTATTTTTACTTAATATTAATTAAATTAAGTTATTACCCACTCCTTTACTCTTTTCAGCCCACTTGCTTTTGATAATTTAATCATTTCATTATAGGTTTAAGGCTAGTCCATAACAGATTTCTATTTTAACTCTCTTCTCTATTTATAATTGGTCTGATATTTAAAACTCAATCTAGAAAGATTCCAATATCCATTTTAGTATTTTTATATATTTTTTAATATTTATAAGCAATTATGAAAATAGCTACATTTAAACAAATTCATATCCATCAGATTGCAATAATTCCATTAGCATTATTTAAATTAAAAATTCAGGAAATGTTTGATGATATCTATACTGTTGAATAAACTGAAGATGTCAAAGCATTTGCAAATAACTTGTATGGTTTCTCAGTTATTTAAAATCATTTTTGAAAAATTGGGTTTGAGACTTAAGAAATGTTTTAAAGTTTCATTTACTTTATAATACCCATTTAGTTAAATAGAGGCAATCTCAATCCCACAACAGTATGAGCCTATAGAAAAAGTTTGTACTGCAAGTCTATTTTGTTATGTATAGGAAAAGATTTTTTGCAATATAACCTAAAATTTCTACTTTATTAGGTGAATATATTTTTTAAATATCACCAAATTTGAAGAATGTGAGAATGATAACTATTTATTTTGTCTTTTTTATTTTTTATTTTTGTTTTTGTAGAGACAGGGTATCACCATGTTGGCCCAGCTGGTCTTGAATTCCTGAGCTCAAAGTATTTTCCTGCCTTGGCTCTCCAAAGTGTTGGGATTTAAGATGTGAGCCACCACACACAGAGTGTTTTATCTTTTGTACAAGTAGTCTCTTATGAAGCAGATGATATTAGACTTTGCTATAGGTAAGAAATTATAAGTAGGACTCAAAGGCCATATACGATGATTCTGTTTTGTAAATACAAGAAAATAATAGCTTTATGTATTTTTCAAGAAGAGTAAAAGACAAATCACAAGGTTGTTAATAAACTGATACCATTTTTATTTTTTACCAAACAAAATCACAGATTTTATAAAAATTTTATTATTAAATTTTTTTGGTAAAATTATCAAAACAAAAATGTCCTCTCTCTCCAGATAATCACATTATTTTAAAAACATGAAGATGTTTAAAATTCAAATATATTAAATATATAAAGTAAAAAGGAAAATTTCATGTTCCCTTTCACAATTTTTTCTCCCACTTTTTTAATATACCTACTCCAAAAAATATTGAGCATTCCACAAAAATAAGTAAATAAACATCTCAGTTCATATCTTTTTGATATGAAAAATTACATTTTTATGCAAGTTATTCTTGTAGTATAGTTACTATAATGTTTTCCATCTATTGCTTCTTTATAATATATTATGATTATATGTTTTTGTAACATCACAAAATTACCTAACACTTGATTATAAATAACTGTATTATACACATATATATGCACAGAAAAATTAACCAGAATTTTTAAACATAATGTCTGCTTTTTTAGCTTTGTATTGCTACATTTATTTTGCTATTAATGCAATATTGCAAACCATATCCTTGCATATGAACGCATATTTTTGTAAGTATAACCCGATAGCAAATTACTATATGTGAAATATTTTGCTTATAATGTAAGTGTGATTTCAATTTGTAACTACATTATCAGTTAATGCCCGGAAAGGATTTGGATTTAAATAAATTTACTCTCCAACTTTCTTCCTTTCTCTGTGTTCTCTCTTCTTCTTCTTCCCATTTTATATTTCAAGCAAAAAATTGTGTTCTTTTTTACTACTATTCTTTGTACTACTTCCCTTCTTTCTTTCTTTGCTGTCATTAATTTGCTGATTCTCCTTGTGGCTTTTAGACTTTGTGTCCTGATTAAAAGGATTCCCCACTCAAGATCTTAATACAACACGACTTTTTTTCCCCCTTTTTCACCTAAAACAATGTTGTTCAATAAAACGTTTTGTGAGTCACTTGTATATTTTTAAATTTTCTAGTAACCACATTAAAAAAGTAAAAAGAAACAGGTAAAGTTAATTTTAATAATATGTTTTATTTAACTCAATATATCAAAAATATTTAAACCTATAATCATAAAAATATTAATAAAATATCTTACATTATTTTTATGTGTGTTTTCTAAATACAATATGGCTCAAATTACAGATAAGTTTTCATTGGAAATGCTAGATAGCTATTTAGATTTTATAAAATGTACTGTTTAAAATATAGATTCACATATCTAGTTTTTCCAATCACCCCTAAATGTTTTCCAATAACTGAATTGAATATACATTTTACTTTTAAATGTAAGTTAAATCAAATTAAATTTGTTCATTTTCACTAATTATATTTCAAGTTTTCAATAGCCACATTAGGCTAGTGACTACCATACTGGACAGCAGAACTCTAAAATTATTTTGTTTGGATGGTTTATTCATCAATCTGAATGAGTTTAGTATGCAATTTGATTTTTTCCCCAGAGAATTAAGCATTTTTAAAATAAATATAACATTTTAAAAATAAAACTGTCTTTCTTTTCTACACTAAACTAAAATGCTGTCTTTATTGTGAACAAAATTCTTAAACTCTAGGTCTATATCTGGATTTTCCTTTAAGTTTTATAAAATTGCTTGACTATTTTTTTCCTCCTGGATTCTGTTTTTTCTAATGAATCTGATGAAACTCATTTAAGCTTTCTTTTTTATTTAAAGAACTATGATTATAAATTCTCCCTAAAGTACTCTGAAGAATGAAAATGTTTTTCATGTTGGCTGACATTTAAATTTTAATACTGTCAGAGTTGATGAAACTGTAGTTAACCAACTATTAATTTCTGTCACATTCATTGAGAATTTTGGCTTTGCTTCTTTATTTGTATTTTATTAGCTGTATGTTTCCTTCTTACAGGAATCAGATTTATCCTTAAATTCTTCAGTGATAGTGAAGGCTGAATTAAAGTCATTTATCCTGTCTTACTCACTATATGGTGAAAGCTTCGCAGCACAACTGAGAAAGTTGAGCTGCAGCTGAAGTGTTGTTCTGCTTTCTCTTTTTCACTACCATAAAATATTTTTCATAAAAATTAAATGACCATTTGGAATATAAAAATTGGATGCAGAACTTAATCCGTTGTGTGTAATTCGATACAGCATTTTCTATGAAGTTTATGTTTAGGCTTATGGATATTCCCGAGTGATGGTTGTAGATTTCTGTAGGGGCAATGCTAATACTATAATCTCTCCAGTGGAATCCAAGTATTTGAGCCTGACTTTAATAAATAAGTGGAGCATCTTTCTTTAGTTTCTTTCACTTTTGAATTTTAATTCATTCAGTCTCAGTTTTGAGTTTTAGATAAAGTGATGCAGAGGAAAATAATTCCCATTCTTACCCATAAGTTTCAAACTGATTTTAGCTGCCTTCATACTCAACATAAATATGAATTCTACCACAGGATGAGTGTGCTGTTGCAGGGGAGATGCTGTAACACCATGGTTTACTTATATCTTTGTGATCATGGGAGAAATAACATTTCAAAATGGTTTTATTTGTATAATGTAAGTTATTCTGGTTGTTTTGTTCTCACTTTAAGATTCATTTTAACTGTGCATCACATTAAAAGAGCATTTAATCAACTGCAAAAGGATTTAAAAACTGACAAAAGATAAGGGTGCCCTCTCTCACCATTCCTATTCAACATATTATTGGACGTTCTGGCCAGACAAATCAGGCAAGTAAAAGAAATACAGCACATTCAACTAGGAAAAGAGGAAGTCAAATTGTCTCTATTTGCAGATTACATAATTGTATATTTAAAAGACTCCATCATCTCAGCCCAAAATCTCTTTAAGCTAATAAGCAACTTCAGCAAAGTCTCAGGATACAAAATCAGTGTACATAAATCACAAGCATTCCTATACACCAATAACAGACAAACAGAGACCCAAATCATGAGCAGTGTCTCATTCACAATTGCTACAAAGAGAATAAAAAACCTAGGAATACCACTAACAAGGAACACAAAGAATCTCTTCAAGGAGAAATACAACCCACTGTTCAAGGAAATGAGAGAGGACACAAACAGATGGAAAAACATTCCATGCTCATGGTTAGGAAGAATCAATATTGTAAAAATGGCCATACTGCCCAAAGTAATTTATAGATTCAATGCTATCCCCATCAAGCTACCATTTACCTTCTCTACAGAACTGGGCGGAAAAAAAACACTTTAACTTCACATGGAACCAAAAAAGAGCCAGCATAGCCAAGACAGCCCTAACCAAAAGAACAAAGCTTGAGACATTACGCTACCTGACATCAAACTATTCTACAAGGCTACAGTACTCAAAACAGCATGGTAGTGGTACCAAAACAGAGATATAAACCATAAGAACAGGACAGAGGCCTCAGATGTAATGCCACACATCAACAATCATCTGATCTTTGACAAACCTGACAAAAACAAGCAATGTGGAAAGGATATCCTGTTTAATAAATGGTGTTGGGAAAACTGGCTAGTCATATGCAGAAAGCTGAAACTGGTTCCCTTTCTTACACCTTATACAATAATTAACTCAAGATCAATTAAAGATTTAAACATAAGACCTAACACAATAAAAATCTAAGCAATACCATTCAGGACATAGGCATAGGCAAGGACTTCATGACTAAAACACCAAAAGCAAGGGCAACAAAAGTGAAATAGACAAATGGGATCTAATTAAACTCCAGAGCTTCTACACAGCAAAAGAAACAATCATTAGAGTGAATCAGCAACCAGTAGAATGGGAAAAAATTTTTTGCAATCTATCCATCTGACAAAGGGCTAGCAACCAGTCTACAAAGAAAGAACTTAAAAAAATTTACAAGAAAAAAATAATCAACCCCATCAAAAAGTGAGTGGGCAAAGGGTATGAACAGACACTTCTCAAGAAAAGACATTTATGCAGCCATCAAACATATGTACAAAAGCTCATCATCACAGTGCATTAGAGAAATGCAAATCAAAACCACAATGAAATACCGTCTCATTTCAGTTAGAGCGGTGATCATTAAAAAATCAGGAGAAAACAAATGCTGTAAAGGATGTGGAGAAATAGGAATGCTTTTACACTGTTGATAGAAGTATAAATTAGTTCAACCATTTTGGAAGTGTGGTGATTCCTCAAGGATCTAGAAATAGAAATAACCATTTGACTCAGCAATCCCATTACTGGATATATACCCAAAGGATTATAAAACATTCAGCTATAAAGACACATGCACACATACGTTCACTGTGGCACTGTTTACAATAGCAAAGACTTGGAACCAACCCAAATGTCTATTAATGATAGACTGGATAAAAAAAATGTGGCACACAGACACCATGGAATACTAAGCAGCCATAAAAAAGGATGAATTCATGCCTTTTGCAGAGACACAGATGAAGCTGGAAACCATCATTCTCAGCAAACTAACACAAGAACAGAAAACCAAACACTACATGTCTCACTTGTAAGTGGGTGTTGAACAATGAGAACATATGGATGCATGGAGGGGAATATCACACACCAGGGGCCTGTGGTGGGGTTGGGGAGCTAGGAAAAAGATAGGAGGGGGTGGGGAGATTAGGGAAGGATAACATCAGGAGAAATACCTAATGTAGATGACAGAAGGATGAATGCAGCAAACTACTATGGCATGTCTATACCTATGTAACCAACCTACACGATCTGCACATGTACCACAGAACATAAAGTTTAATAATAATAATAAATATAAGTTTTATGCAAGTTTTTTAGAAGGAATCCTGAAAATCAGTGGAATTTCATCTTTATACATGGCACCATATTCTAAAAATTATCTTTGAGCAGATTTTGCCTCAAAACCCCTCTCATCCTAGGGACTACTCTGTCTAAGACATTATGTAGCTGAAATTTCAATGTTTTCAATTCCCTCCTTTGCTCTGCAGATAGCCTCTTTTTGGAAAAAAAAAAAAGACTGTTTTTTTTAAGTAAATCACAATTTTCTTTTTTCCCCCTTATTCTGCTTTTTTATTACTTCCTTTTTTATATCACTCAAAGGAAACAAAACCATTCAGTAAAGAAAGAGGAAAAGGATATTCTGAATGCATGTACAGACTATTTTTTATATTATACATACAAATATATATTTTCTTTAAACTTCCTTTTCTAAAAACCACTAACTCTCTCACATAAAAATTTAACAAATTATTCTCCTTACAAAAACTCTATTTTCCTATAGATTTACAAATATGCTCTCTATATTTATAAATGTCAGGGATCTCTTCTTACATTTATCATTATTCACTAAGTTATTGGATTAAGATAACAAAATACTGTCTAATCATACATAGTCTTCCTTACAAAAACTGAATATTATTATTTAATGTTTTAGTAAATATGTCTTCTTTTTTTAAAAGGAAGAAAGGAAGAAAAAGAAAGAAAAGAAAGAAAAAAGAAAAAAAAGGAGGAAAGAAAAAGAATGAAAGAGAGAAAGAAAGAGGAAGAGAAAAAGGGAGAGAGAACGGGAATCTTGCTCTATTGCCCAGGCTAGAATGCAGTCTAAAAATGGGTTTTAAAAACCTCTTTTAGGCCAATAAATGTGCTTAAAAGTGAAGACAGGAAGGAATGAGGGAGGAAAATAACAAACAGCCAACCAATATTTTATTTAAACCTGTCAAATGCTATGCAATTGTTGAGGAATTATTTACTTCCAATTATGTGATCACTTTTAGAATAGGTGTGATGTGATAGTGAGAAAAATTTTGTTTTGTGGATTTGGGGTGGAAAGTTCTGTAAATGTTTATTAAGTTTACTTGTTCCAGGTCTGAGTTCAAGTCCTGCATATCCTTATTAATTTTCTGTCTTATTGATTTGTTTCATACTGACAATGTAGTGTTAAAGTCTCCCACTATTATTGTGTGGGAGTCTAAGTCTCTTTGTAAGTCATTAAGGATTTGCCTTATGTATTGGGGTGCTCCTGTATTGGGTACATATATATTTAGGATCATTAGCTCTTCTTCTTGCAATGATTCTTTTAAATTATGTAATGTCTTTCTTTGTCTCTTTTGGTCTTTGTTGCTTTAAAGTCTCTCTTATCAGAGACGAGAATTGCAACTCCTGCTGTTTTTTTCCTCCATTTGGTTGGTAAATATTCCTCCCTCCCTTTGTTTTGAGTCTTTGTGTATCCTTGCATGTGAGATGGGTCTGGATGCAGCATACTGATGCGTTTTGGCTTTTTATCCAATTTGCCTGCCTGTGTCTTTTGATTGGGGCATTTAGTCCATTTAAATTTAGAATTGATATTGATACATGTGAGTTTAATACTGCCATTTAGTGCTAGCTGGCTGTTTTGCCCATTAGTTGAGGTAGATTCTTCATATGGTAATGCTCTTTACCTTTTGTTATGTTTTTGGAATGGCTGATACTGGTTGTTCCTTTCTATGTGCAAAGTTTCTTTCAGAAGCTCTTGTAAAACAGACCTAGTGGTGATGAAATCTCTGAGTACTTGCTTGTTTGCAAAAAAATTTATTTTTCCTTAACTTATGAAGCTTAGTTTGGAGGGATATAAAATTTCAGGTTGAAAATTCTTTTCTTTAAGGATGTTGACTATTGGCCCCCACTCTTTTCTGGCTTGTAGGGTTTCTGCTGAGAGATCTGCTGTGAGTCTAATAGGCTTCCCTTTGTGGGTAACCTGATTTTTCTCTCCGGCTACCCTTAGTATTTTCTCCTTCATTTCAACCCTGGTGAATCTAAGGATTATGTGCCTTGGGGATGCACTTCCTGAGGAATATCTTTATGGTGTTCTCTGTATTACCTGGATTGAGTATTATCCTGCCTTGCTAAGTTAGGAAAGTTTTCCTGGATAATACCTGAAGAATATTTTCCAGTTTCGATTCATTCTCTTCATCACATTCAGGTACGCCTATCAAATGTAGATTAGGTCTTTTCACATAGTCCCATATTTCTTGGAGACTTTGCTCATTCCTTTTTACCCTTTTTTCTCTAACCTTGTCCTCTCATTTTATTTCATTAAGTTGGTCTTCAACCTCTGATATCCTTTCTTCTACTTGATCAATTTGACTGTTAAAACTTGTGCATACTTCACAAAGTTCTTGTGTTATTTTTTTTAGCTCCATTAATTCACTTATATTCCTCTCTAAATTGTCTATTCTCATTAGTGTTTCATCAAACCTTTTTTCAAGGTTCTTAGTTTCTTTGCATTGGGTTAGAGCATGTTGTTTTAGCTCACAGAAGTTTCTTATTATCCACCTTCTGAAGCCTGATTCTGTCAATTTGTCACACTCATTCTCCATCAGGCCTTGTTCCATTGCTGATGAGGAGCTGTGATCCCCTCTAGGAGGAGTGACATTCTGATTTCGGGTGTTTTCAGCCTTTTGCACTGTTTTTTTTTTCCAACTTGGTGAATTTATCCACCTGTTGCTTTGTAATTGCTGACTTTCAGACTGGATCCCTGAGTGGACATCCAGCTTGTTGGTAATTAAGTTTCTTTCTGCTTCTTAGGTTTCCTTTGGCAGACATCCCTCCCCAACAGAGCTGGACCTTCCCGGGTTCAGCTGTGCTTCCTGTGAAACTTTCAATCCTCAGTGCTTCCAATTGCTGTTTTTGTGTGTGGGGGGGGGCGGGGGTGGTGGGACCAGCCAAGCCAAATCACCTGGCTCCCTAAGAGCCTCTTCTTCATCGTTTTTTTTTTTTTTTTAGTTGAAAGGTCGACTGACTCCTAGGTGTTCCAGTCGCCCACTGAAAAGGCTCTGGAATCTGTGCAATTTCCCCTGTGGTGACCCACTGTGCTGGCTGAAACAGCAGCATTGAGAATCATGGTGCTTTTCTGCCTGGGAATCTCCTGGTCTGGCTCCCTCCTTCAGTCCACTTTCAATCAGCTGAATAGGTGACTCTGCCTTTCCGGAGCTCCAAACGTCGACCAAAAGAGGACCCAGTCCCGTATACTCCACACTGAGAACTGCTGCACTGGGGCACTGGCAAAACAGCCACTCCAGCCAAAAGAGTCATGCTGGTAATCCGTGGGGCTCTTCTGCTGAGAATCTCCTGGTCCATGGGCAACAAAAATTCATCTGGAAGTGTGACATTCACTCACTCTCTGCACTTTCACTGGGACCTACAATCCTGAGCTGCTGCTAAACAGCCATCTTGGATCTTTCTTCCCATAAATATGTCTTCTAAATTTATAAAATGTCCAAGAATGAATCATTTTTTGCAAATTTAGTAAATGGTAATATAATACTAAAGATATATGTGTATATATGTATATATATGAGAGAGAGTATTTTATATTGGGGAGACCACTCTGTTATTTATTCAAATTCTGAATAAATTATTTACATCCATAAAACACACCTAAGGTTAATTTTTTTGTGTGTTTAAAGTCTCAGAATCTAGCATTTCTAAAGATACTAGCATTTGTAGAGAACAGGATCCAGCATTTGTAAAGTCCTAGAAAAGGGAGCCCCTACCATTTCCAAGTTTGTTCTAATATTTTTACCATTACTAACAAAGGATGATTTGAAGGAGAAATTCTTCTTCACCACATATCTAGAATAAAAGGTACATTACACTTGGGTATACCTTCCTATTACTCAGAACTAATAAAAGATACACTAAGCAGGGTCATCCAAACAGTTCTTGTAATGCAAAACTGTTCTGTTGTGTAATAGTATTTGAATTCATGCTATGGGTTATTTAAAAACTATATCTACTCAATACTTTAAATGCAATCCTTTACATACAGTCATAATTATAAAATATGACTACTTCCACAAGTTACTTGGAAAAAAATCAGATACAGACATATGATGCCAGCAGTAAACTCTACATAAATAGAAGAATTATAGGCTGATTTCGAAGTTTAGGTAGACATAACATTTGAGAGAAATATCTGACAATAAAACACCAACAAGTTATGGCATAATGGTAATGTTGGACATAGCAAATGTCCTGAATATATGAAATGACACTTTGTCACTACTAGATCCCCAGAAAATGGAATTTATTGTTATATTTGAACAATTATAGTGTTCTGTATTCTACATATTCTAAAATAGCAGAAACTTCATACAATGGCTATATTTTCAAAGAAATGTGAGAATATAGCCTGCCTTAACATTGCAGACAGAAATTTAAAATATGATTATGTGTAATCCAGTCAATGTTATATATGTTATTGCAAAGCAAGAATAATGATGGACATGGGGAGGGCAACATCACAAACTGGGGTCTGTTGGGGAATGGGGTCTAAGAAGAGGGATAGCAGGGTGTGGAGAAATTGGGGAGGGTTGACATTAGAAGAAATACCTAATATAGGTGAGAGGGAATGGAGGCAGCAAACTACCATGGCATATGTATACCTATGTAACACTCTTGTAAGATCTGTACATTTACCCCAGAACTTAAAGTATAATAATAATAATAACAAAACATTTAGGAAGGGGATTTCCAAGATGGCACAGTAGGAACAACTCAGGATTGCAGCTCTCAGTGAAGGCTCAGAGGGTGAGTCCTAGCCGCATTTCCAGACAGATCTTTGTTGCCCACAGAATGGGGAAATTCCCAGGTGTAGGAGAGACACAAGATGCCAGCGCAGCCCTCTCGGCTTGCACGAATGTTTCAGCTGGCACCACAGCGCAGCGGCACCCCACACAAAATGTTCTGGTCTGGATGCCCTGTTAAACTGGCACTCTGAGATTTGGGAGGGCAGATTAGCATATCCATCTGATTAAACGGGACTTGGACAGACAGTCAGACCAGGAGATTCACGGGAAGTGATATTTGAGCCGGTGCAGTGGGTTGCTGCATGGGAAATCGCACAGATCCCGGTGCCCTTTCAGCAGGCGACTAAAGCACCTGGGAGAGAGTCAACCGTTCAACTTAAAAAAAAAAGAGAGAGAGAAAGGGCTCTGAAGCAGGGAGCCAGGTGATCAGGCTCAGCAGGTCCCACCCTCACAGGGACAAATGAAATGGCGATTCGAAACGCTCAGGGTTGAGAGTTTCACTACAGGCACAGCTGAATCTAGGACGGTGCAGCTCTACCTCGGTCCACTACCACCAAGGCATTCCATGCCTACTGAGGTACATTCCCATTTCTAACGCAGCCTGCCATTGCTGAGGCAACCCACCATAACAGAGAGACTCCACCAACAGGGCGAAGCCCATGACAGCAGGGTGGAGCCCACGGGCAAAAGAGTGGGGCCCACAGCAAAAGGGCAGAGCCCAGACAGTAGGGCTGAGCCCACGGCAACAGGGCGCAGCCCAAGACAGCAGGGCAAAGCCCATGACAGCAAGGCAGAGCCCAAAGAAGCAGGGCAGAGCCCACGGCAACAGGGCAAAACCCATGGTAGCAGGGAGGAGCCTTGGCAGGCAATAGTGACTAGACTGCCTCCTAGCTGGGCAGGACAGTGCAACAGATACTCATAAAGAAAGCCCTAACTCCCCGAGATAGAGCATCTGAGGAATAAAAAGGGGATTTATAAGTTCTGCTGCAGCAGACCTAACGCACCTGCCTAACAGCCCTGAATGAACAACGGAGCTCACAGCTCAGCACTTGAGCTCCTATAAAGTACAGTCTGTCTCCTCAAGCAGCTCCCTGACCCCTGTATATCCAAAAAGTCACCTCAAAAAGGACTGATCAGACTGACATTTGGCGGGCATCATTCTGGGACAAAGATAGCAGCAGAAGAAATTGGTAGCATCCCTTACTGTTCTGCAGCTGATACAGGTGTGCCCCAGAGAAGCAGGACCTGGAGTGGACCTCAGCAGTCGTACAGTGGAGGGGCTAGACTGGTAGAAGAAAAACCAAGTAACAGAAATACGTCATCATCAACAATCTGGGCGTCCACTCAGAGACCCAATCAAAAAGTCAGCAACTACTCAGACAACAGGTGGATAAATCCCTAAAGATGGGACGAAACCAGCGCAAAAAGGAAAAAACACCAGAAAGCAAAACACCTCGCCTCCGACAAAGGACCAAAACTCCTCACCAGCAAGGGAACAAAGCTGGTCAGAGAATGACTGTGACAAAATGATGGTATCAGACTTCAGAAGGAGGATAATGAGAAAAATCTGTGAGCTAATCAATGCAAAGAAACTAAGAACCTTGAAAAAGGTTTGAGGAAATGATAACAAAAATGGACAGTGTAGAGAGGAATATCAATGAATTGAAGGAGCTGAAAAACACAACACGAGAACTTTGTGAAGCATGCACAAGTTTCAACAGCTGAATTGACCAAGCAAAAGAAAGAATATAAGAAGTTGAAGATGAACTGAATGAAATAAAATGAGAAACCAAGATTACAGAAAAAAGCGCAAAAAGAAATGAACAAAGTCTCCAAGAAATGTGGGACTATGTGAAGAGACCTAACCTACATTTGATAGGGGTACCAGAATGTAATGAAGAGAATGAACCCAAGCAGGAAAATACTCTTCAGGATATTATCAAGGAAAATTTCTCCAACCTAGCAAGGCAGGCCAATATTCAAGTCCAGGAAATACAGAGAACACCACAAAGATATTCCGCAAGAAGAGCAACCCCAAGGCACATAATCATCAGATTCACCAGGGTTGAAATGAAGGAGAAAATACTAAGGGCAGCCAGAGAGAAAGGTCGGGTTACTCACAAAAGAAAGCCCATCAGACTCACAGCAGATCTCTCGGCAGAAACTCTACAAGCCAGAAGAGAGTGGGGGCCAATATTCAACATTCTTAAAAAAAAAAAAACTTTCAACCCAGAATTTTATATCCTGCCAAACGAAGCTTCATAAGTGAAAAAAATAAAATAAAATCATTTGCAAACAAGCAAGTACTCAGAGATTTTGTCACCACCAGGCCTGCTTTACAAGAGCTCCTGAAAGAGGCACTATACATAGAAAGGAACAACCAGTACCAGCCATTTAAAAAACATACCAAATGCTATAGAGCATCAACACAATGAAAAATCTGCATCAACTAAAAGGCAAAAGAGCCAGCTAGCATCAAAATGGCAGTATCAAATACACACATAACAATATTAACCCTAAATGTAAATGGGCTAAATGTACCAATCAAAAGACACAGACTGGCAAATTGGATAAAAAACCAAAACTCATCGGTGTGCTCTATCCAGGAAACCCATCTCACATGCAAGGATACACAAACGCTCAAAATAAAGGGACGGAGGAACATATACCAAACAAATGGAGAGCAAAAAAAAGCAGGAGTTGCAATTCTCATCTCTAATAAAATAGACTTTCAAGCAACAAAGATCAAAAGAGACAAAGAAGGTCATTACATAATGGTAAAAGAATCGATACAACAAGAAGAGCTAACAATCCTAAATGTATATGGACCCAATACAGGAGCACCCAGATATATAAAGCAAGTTCTTAATGACTTACAGGGAGACTTAGACTCCCACACAATAATATTGGGAAACTTTAACACTCCACTGTCAATATTAGACAGATCAAGGAGACAGAAATTTAACAAGGATATCCAGGGCTTGAACTCAGACCTGGAACAAGGAAACCTGATAGACATCTACAGAACTCTCCAACCCAAATCCACAGAATATACATTCTTCTCAGCACCACATCACACCTATTCCAAAACTGACCACGTAATTGGAAGTAAAGCACTCATCAGCAAATGCAAAACAACTGAAATCATAACAAACAGTGTCTCAGACCATAGTGCAATCAAGTTAAAACTCAGAACTCAGAAACTAACTCAGAACCGCACAGCTTCATGGAAACTGAACAAGTGGCTCTTGAATGTTGATTGGATAAACAATAAAATGAAGGCAGAAATAATTTCTTCAAAACCAATGAGAACGAAGACACAACATACCAGAATCTCTGGGACACATTTAAAGCAGTACCTAGAGGAAAATATATAGCTATAAGTGCCCACATGAGAATAGTGGAGATATCCAAAGTTGACACCCTATTGTCAAAATTGAAAGAGCTAGAGAAGCAAGATCAAAAAAACTCAAAACCTAACAGAAGACAAGAAACAACCAAGTTGAGAGCAGAACTGAAGGAGATAGAGACAACGAAAAACCCTTCAAAAAATCAATATATTCAAGATCTGGTTTTTTGCAAAAGTCAACTAAGTAGACAGACCACTAGCCAGACTGATAAAATAAAAAAAGAGAGAACAACCAAATAGATGCAATAAAAAGTGATAAAGGGGAAATTACCACAGATTCCACATAAATTCAAACCATCATCAGAGAATACTACAAACAACTCTATGCACATAAACTAGTAAACCTGGAAGAAATGGATAAATTCCTGGACATTTCTGTCCTCCCAAACCTAAACCAGGAGGAAGTGGAAACTATGAATAGACCAATAACAAGGTCTGCAGTCGAGGCAGCAATCAAGAGCCTACCACACAAAAAAAGCCCAGGTCCAGACGGGTTCACAGCCAAATTCTACCAGACAAAGAGGAGCTGGTACCATTCCTACTGAAACTATTCCAAATAATCCAAAACCAGGAAATCCTTCTCAAATCATTTTATGAGATCAACATCATCCTGATACTGAAACCCGGCAGAGACCCAACAAGAAAAGAAAACTTCAGGCCAATATCCATGATGAACGTAGATGCAAAAATCTTCAATAAAATACTGGCAAACCGATTGCAACAGCACATCAAAAAACTTATCCATCATGATCAAGTAGGATTCATCCCGGGGATGCAAGACTGGTTCAACATACGCAAGTCTATCAACGTAATTCACCACATAAACAGAACCAAAAACAAAAATTACATGATTATCTCAATTGACACAAAGAAGGCATTTGACAAAATTCAACAGCCCTTTATGCTTATAACCCTCAATAAACTCAGTATTGATGGAACGTATCTCAAAGTAATAAAAGCTATTTATGACAAACCAACAGCCAATATCATACTGAATGGGCAAAAATTGGAAGCATTCCCTTTGAAATCAGGCAATAGACAAGGATGCCCTCTTTCACCACTCCTATTCAATATAGTTCTGGAAGTTCTAGCCAGAGCAATCAGACAAGAAAAAGAAATAAAGTGTATTCAAATAGGAAAGGTGGAAGCCAAATTGTCTCTATTTGCAGACAACATGATAGTATACCTAGAAGACCCCATCACCTCAGCCCAAAAACTCCTGACACTGATAAGCAACTTCAGCAAAGTCTCAGGATATAAAATCAATGTGCAAAAATCACAAGCATTCGTCTACCCCAATAACAGACTTAAAGAAAGCCAAATCAAGAATGAACTGCCATTCACAATTGCTACAAAAAGAATAAAATACCCAGGAATACAACTTACAAGGAATGTAAGGGCCCTCTTCAAGGAAAACTACAAACCACTGCTCAATGAAATAAGAGAGGACACAAACAGATAGAGAAACATTCCATGTTCATGGTTAGGAAGAATCAATATCTTGAAAATGGCTATACTGCCCAAAGTAATTTACAGAACCAATGCTATCCCCATCAAGCTACCATTGACTTTCTTCACAGAACTGGAAAAAACCACCATGAACTTCATATGGAACCAAAAGAGAGCCCACATAGCCAAGTCAATTCTAAGCAAAAAGAACACAACACGAGACATCACACTATCAGACTTCAAACTATACTACAAGGCTACAGTAATCAAAACAGCATGGTACTGGTACCAAAACAGAGATATGGACCAATGGAACAGAACAGAGGCATCGGAGGCAACACAACATAGCTACAACCATACGATCTTTGATAAACCTGACAAAAACAAGCAATGGGGAAAGGATTCCCTGTTTAATTAATGGTGTTGGGAAAACTGGCTAGCCATGTGTAGAAAGCAGAAACTGGACCCCTTCCTGACACCTTACACTAAAATTAACTCCAGATGGATTAAAGACTTAAACATAAGACCCGACACCATAAAAACCCTAGAAGGAAATCTAGGCAAAACCATCCAGGACATAGGAGTAGGCAAGGACTTCATGAACAAAACACCAAAAGCATTGGCAACAAAAGCCAAAATAGACAAATGGGACCTAATGAAACTCCACAGCTTCTGCACAGCAAAAGAAACAGTCTCTAGTGTGAATCAGCAACCAACAGAATGGGAAAAAATTTTTGCAGTTTACCCATCTGACAAAGGGCTGATATCCAGAATTTACAAAGAACTCAAACAGATTTACAGGAAAAAAACAAACAAGCCCATTCAAAAGTGGGCAAAGGATATGAACAGACGCTTTACAAAAGAAGACATCCATGAGGCCAACAAACAAAGGAAAAAGGGCTCATCATCACTGGTCATCAGAGAGATGCAAATCAAAACCACACTGAGGTATCATCTCATGCCAGTTAGAATGGCGATCATTAAAAAATCTGGAGACAACAGATGCTGGAGAGGATGTGGAGAAATAGAAATACTTTTACCCTGTTGGTGGGAGCGTAAATTAGTTCAACCATTGTGGAAGACAGTGTGGCAATTCCTCAAGGCCTTAGAAATAGAAATTCCATTTGACCCAGCAATCTCATTACTGGGTATATATCCAAAGAACTACAAATCATTCTACTATAAAAACACATGCACATGAATGTTCATTGCAGCACTATTTACAATAGCAAAGACCTGGAACCAACTCAAATGCCCATCGATGATAGACTGGACTGGGAAAATGTGGCACATATACACCATGGAATATTATGCAGCAATCAAAAATGATGAGTTTGTGTTGTTTGTAGGGACATGGATGAATCTGGAGAACATCATTCTCAGCAAACTGACAGAAGAACAGAAAATGAAATACCGCATATTCTCACTCATAGGCGGGTGATGAAAAATGAGAACACATGGACACAGGGAAGGGAGTACTACACACTAGGGTCTATTGGGGGGAATAGGGGAGGGACAGTGGGTGGGGGGAGCTGGGGAGGCATAGCCTGGGGAGAAATGCCAAATGTGGGTGAAGGGGAGTAAGGCAGCAAAACACACTGCCATGTGTGTACCTATGCAACTATCTTGCATGATCTGCACATGTACCCCAAAACCTAAAACGGAATTAAAAAAAATTTGGGATAAAACAAAGCATCTAGTGGAGAGAATGATGCACAATGAATTTTTTATGATGGCTACTGACAAGGCCAAAATTAAATCTTCCCTGTTTCTTAAACTTGTTGGTAAAATACAGATACAGACCCGTTTTGTTTTATTCTCATACCCTTATAAAGACAGAAGTGAACCTGGGAAGTTATTTTAAAAACAGGCCTAATTGGCTTACAGTTCTGCAGGTTATACAAGCTTCTGTTTCTAGCTAGGTCTCAGAAAACTTACAATTATGGCAGAAGGTGAAGGGGAAGCAGTCACAGTTTTCATATGGCTGACAGTAGAGAAAGAGCAAAGGGAAAGGTAACACAGACTCTTTTTTTTTAAATTACATTTTAGGTTTTGGGGTACATGTGCAGAACATGCAAGATGACTCTTAAATGGCCAGATCTTGTGAGAATTCTATCATGAGTCAGCACTACGTGGATGGTGCTAAACCATTAGAAACCACTCCCATGATTCAATCACCTCTTGCCCAGCCCCACCTCCGACACCTGGGATTACAATTCAACATGAGATTTGGGTGGGGGACACATAGCTAAACCATATTAGCACCTAACTGACTTTACTATTCTTTGTCGCATGAGTAATTAACTAAGATTAAAGCTCTTTATTCCCCTGAAACTAACTAGATACAGAAATAAACTTTCCTGTTAATATAACTGGCAAACTTACCCTGCCTACCAAACAGCATGAAAATTACTCTAGTATTAAACTCTTTACAATATGAAGTACACATATAGATTTTGTTTACCTCAATTTTTGCTTTTTCTTTTTAGCTACTTCTTTGGTGTCCTTTTTTTGGTTAGCGAATGGGACTCCTGTACAAAACAAACTCTTCGTTGACAACTTGTTTACTCCTCCCTGGAAAAGTATCAAAGGTAAAACCATTCTGTTGAGATGCTTTAATGTTCAAAAATGTTCTGCTGTCCCTATTGCAATAGTTTATATAAAATCATCTTCTTGATTGTCTTATAAATTTTATCTTCAAAAGTACTGAGTAATTTTATCAATATTCTAAACAGATAGAAGAATAGCAAATGACATTTAAAATGTGGCAAGTAATTTAAAGAATGAAATGCAAACAATATGGAAGACACAGTTAAACACAAAACACACTTTTCATTGTCTATTAGCAATTGATATTTATGTAGTGAAAAATTCTGGATAGAAAGCATTGTGAGAGCTTAAGAAAGTATAAATTTGGTCACCAGTAGCTTGGAAAGGTAGTTGGGAAGGGAAGAAGTAGAGAGTATTAATGGTTTCAAAAACATAGTCAGATAGAATGAATGATATCTAGTATTTAACAGTACAACAGAGTGACTATGGTCAATAATAACTTATTGTACATTTTAAAATAACTAAATGAGTAAAATGTGAATGTTTCTAACACAAAGAAATGATAAATGCTTGGGGTGATGAGTACCCCAATTTTGCTGATGTGATTGTTACACACTATATGTCTGTGTCAAAGCATCACGTATGTCCCACAAATATAAGCACCTGTATGTGCCCATAATAATTAAACATTTTAAGAAAAGCATTTATGCATGATAGTTTGAAGTATATAAGGAGATAAATTTTAATAAATAATACCTAGAAAAATTATGCCTAGAAATAAAGAATTTTTTTTGTATGGGGAAAGAAAAAAGTTAGAGGCTTAATCACTACATAATCTTCTTCTGTAAACCAGCCTATTTCTTAACACCTGTTGAATCTTATGACTGTCATTTTAAATAATATATCTCATGATTAGAAGACATATAGAATTTGCCAAAAACCCCAAAATGATGTGAAATCAAAGAAAGTGCAGAAAGGGCATAGCTAAACTTAGAATTACAAAAATGATATTGAAAAATATTATAATAGTAGGCCATTTAAAATCTGAAATACATATATATATTTTATTTACCTCATTATTTGCTTTTTGCTTTTTTAGATTTTTGAATGATTTTTAAAACATTTTGTGTGCTTGTTTCACATTGCATGCTTTTTCTTTTTTGGAAGTATTGTTGGTGTTTTGTTAGGAGGATTGGACTCATATTTACAGTACAGCCCATCATTTATATCTTTTTAAAAAATACTTTTTTGTTCTGTTGACATCCAAAGCAGCACAGAAGACACTAGCTCAAACTCTCCCAATTATTCTTCCTTCACCACTGCATATCTGACAAAATGTAGGAACAACCCACGATTGCAATTTCTATTCTTTTGTAATATACATATAAAGACAACAATTATTAAATTCTTAACTATTGAAAAATTTTAAAGATCATAAAAAACAAGGCAAGACCTAGACACCACGACAGATAGAAAGAGATAAAGGAGAAATGTCTGAAATTTAGTTGATAGTAATATACAAAATTTGATTTGTTTGCTTTGACAAATTTGGTATGGTTCTGTAAGATGTTAACATTGGCAGAATCTGGAAAGAGGTCATAACAAGGATTCCTTATGCTATCTTTTTCACTTTTTGAACTTTTTCTAACATTATTTCAAAATAAAAGTTAAAACAGCAAATTATGATACAGAGGTAAATACCAAGTTATTACTCTCCAAGCCAGGAGTTCATCAAGGTACCTTGTGTTGAGACCGCCTAAAAGTGCATCACTATATTTATTGGGAGGATTGTAATTTGAACTGAATGATGTCACAGTGCTCCAAAATTTTGAGATTAAGGAAGTGATACATGTCTACATATTTCACTCTGATTATTATTGTGGTCTAGGCTGATGTTATTTGCCCATTTCTCCCACCCTAATTATCACTCTGCTCTAGTGAAGACACTCATTTTAAGAGTAATGTTGTGAGCCCTCTCTCCGAATCTGATTATCACTCTGCTCTACTAAAGACATTCACTTTCCTATAGATTATAATCTGAATAATATATATAATTGCTTACTACATAGAATAGTAGTTTCATTACTTCCATTCCCTATTCCATCCTGCATTTAATCACCTTCCATACTCTCTTAGGAATAACTATGCAACCTAAGTATAATACAATATTTCCTCATAGGCCTTTATGTCATCTAAACAAAGATTGTTTTCTCATATATTCAGCTAATAGCAATGTGAGATTCAGTGTAATTGGAAGGTATTTAAAATAGTTGAAAATCCATTTATAGTATTGTCTGATTCATAGACCATGAAAATAAATATGTTATTTATGTTCTGTACAGCTGTCTTTAGTGCTTGAGAAGGGAAGGGACATCGAAAGGAATTATATTTTCAAGTTAGAAGAAAGATGGCATGTAAAGGAGCATTAAAAATTCATAGATGTACAAAGAGCTTTTGGATTTGCTAATTGTTTTCAAAGATTTACATAGTATCTAGAGAAATATAAAGTTATGAGCAATAATAAATTTTTAAGTAATTTAAAAAATTGATTTGGATCAGTGGCACTTATTCACCAGTATGGATATTATTGACTTTATGTAAGAGCAATAAATATATTGTATTTAAATTAAAATGGTTCATTGCATTACTTGTATCTACATTTACCCACAAGCCTACAAATGCATAATTTTATGCTCACAAATAAATGGAAAAGGGAAGAGACAATGCCAGAAACAATTGTTTTCATTGCAGTATTTTTGAAAATTAAAAGTTATTTCAAATACAACAAGCCATATCAACATTTAATTCAAAGTAAATTATAAAGAGAATGAATAATCTCTTAAATCTTTTTTAGATACCAAAAACTGTCTTCTTCCGTTTGATTCATATACTCAACATAACAGTTATTTTCTTTTTCATGAACCACAATTCCCCTTTAAAAAGATGCACATCTATGTTGTATATGAATATAACAAATGTTCTTTTCATATATTAGAATACAATGATTGCATAACTTGTTCAGATTATAAAATTATGAATTTATTATTTTCCTGATTGTTTATTAAAAGATAATAATCACTTAGGAAATTGAACAATATTATGCTTTTCTAATAGTTTTCAGTGAAAAAACTGATAATTGAAAAGATAATGGAGACACAGATTGCAGGGATTCTCTAACAAGGGTGAAGCAATTATAGCTTAAGGGAAAGAGAGAGACAGAGCAATAGATCATTTGCATCTTTGGGAAAATCTAAATGTTACAATGTTTCTTACATGTCTATCCAAAACATATTTTTAAAAATAATGTTTAATTATTAATCCTTTTTACTCTATGGAGCAACAAAAAGTAAAACAAAAGCTAGTATGAGCTCAAGACACTCAAGAGTCTATATAACATTCTCCTTGTTGATTAAAAGAATAAAAAATTTCAAGTATAGTTTTTTTAGACATTGTCTATCCTTTATTCTGGATTCTGGTAATGCAGACGAAATCTTAGTAGCTTTTCTGTACACATATGTCCTAGTATTTTAACTATTTGTTAAAATAGTCAAAGGTAAATTCTAAAGATCATCTTATAAATTTCATCCTGACTTGTTATGCAGATAATTAATCCCTAACATTCACACTCATATTTCTTACATTTACCAGTCCCATGTGTTTCTAGAACAGGAAAATTATAAGAAAGATATTACTGTGTAATTACATGTTGAAGGTTGGTACTTATGTGTTGAAATTATATCTATGAACCAAATATTCTGTGTGAATGGAACTGAAGGTCAATTTTCAAATCCTGGGTGTTAGGCATTTCTTGGAAAGATTGCAGCAAGCATTTATTTATTGCCTACTACGTGACATACATTGAGCTAGGTACTGTGGATTTAATAATGAATAAAACTATGCAGGATTATGTCTTTAAAGGCTTCTACAGTTATCTGGCAGAAAATAGCATTGTTAAGTTATTACAAAAATTACAATTGTTAAAAGTATATGGAAAATATGGTGGATTGCTTTCAATAATTTAATTACAGAAATTTTCAAAAAATGTAACTACTTTAAAAGGAAGAAAAAACCAAATATTTACAAAGAAATTCAACCAAATACATTTAAGAACTAGACACAGACCACTCTAAAATATACTTTAAAAAATTAATGACCCAAATGAATGGAAAACTATAGCAAGTTCATGGTTGAACACTGAATATTTTATAAATTTTATTTCTTTCCAAAGCGATCTATAGATTAATGTTATCCCATTTTAAATCTTCACTTATTTTAGTAGATTTTGGCCAAGCCCCAGGTGGGACTGTGAACTACTAAAGAAGTAATGCTCTTTTCCATAAATTTTTCTAGCATAACTAAATAGCTATTTGAAAAAACAAAACAAAACAAAACATGAAAAGTAACCAAATGAAGCTTCACAACAAAAACAAGAAAAGTCTAATCCAAGACTCTGTAGCTAAAGGCCTAACAAGAAAATTTCTAGAAGGTATCATAGTATAATAGAATACTTCTCTGACCACAGGGAGGTTTTGTTTTTTATTTTTACTTTTTATTTCTATGTAGGATCGTCAAATTTAGTATATAAAATGCATGAAACTCAGTTAAATGCGAATTTTGGATAAACAATGAACACATTTTAAATAAAGGCATGCATGCAGTATTTATGACATAAATATACTAATTTTTTTGGTTGTTTACCTGAAATTTCCATTTGACTGGGTATCTTGTGTTTTATCTGGCAAATGTTTTTCTTGGTAAATATGTAACATAAAAATGCATGTGTATGCCAAAGAAAAGAACAATTTGAGTATAAAACATTTTTTTCTTCAGCATTTAATATATCATGCTACTCTCTTCTGGCTTGTAAGATTTCCACTGAAAAGTTTGCTGCCAGAAGTATTGAAGCTCCATTGTATGTTATTTGTTTCTTTTCTTTTGGTGCTTTTAGGATCCTTGTTTAATCTTATACCTTTGGGGGTTTGATCATTGTAGTTTTCTTTGGGTTAAATCTGCTTGGTGTTCTATACCTTTGTTGGATATTAATATCTTTTTATAGGTCTGGAAAGTTATCTGTTATTATCCTTTTGAATAACCTTTCTACCCCTATTTCTCTCTATCTCCTTTTTGAGTCCACAAACTCTTAAGATTCTTTTGAGGCTGTTTTCTAGATCCTATAGGAGTGCTACATGCCTTTTATTCTTTTTCTATTATCTTCTCAGATTGTGTATTTTAAAGTAGCCTGTCTTCAAGCTTACTTTTTCTCCTATTTGATTCATTCTTCTATTAAAGTCTCTGATGCATTCTTCAGTATGCCAATTGCATAATTGCATTTTTCAGTTCCAAAGTTTCTGCTTGATTCTTTTTAGTTATTTTAATCTCTTTGTTAAATTTATCTGATAAATTTAACCTTGAATTTTATTGAATGTCCTCAACCAAACTATTTTGAATTATTTATTGGAAAGGTCACATAGCTCTGTTTCTCCAGGTTTGGTCCCTGGTGCTTTATTCAGTTGATTCGGTGAAGTCTTGTTTTCCTGGATAGTGTTTTTTCTAGTAAATGTTCTTTCGTGTCTGTGCATTTAAAAGTTAGAAATTTATTGTAGTCTTTACTGTCTGGTCTTACTTGTAGTCATCCTTTTTGGGAAGGCTTTCCAGATATTTGAAAGGATTTGGGTGTTTCAATGTAAGCTGTTTCTGCCTTAGGGGGCAGCCCAAGCACAGTAACACTTTGGTTCCTACAGACTGATAGAGGTCGCACCTTGATTTTCTTGGACAAGATCCAGAAGAATTCTCTGGGTTACCAGGCAGAAACTCTTGTTCTCTTCCTTTACTTTCTCCCAAACGTGACATGCAAAGTCTCTCTCTCTCTCTCTGAGCCACCTATAGCTGGGATAGAAGTGACACAAGTACCTCTGTGGCCACTACCGCTAAAATAGCACTGGGTCAGACCTAAAGGCAGCACAGCCTTGGATCTCACTCAAATCCTGCTATAATTAAGCCCTGGCTACTTTGTATGCTTGCTAAAGACCCTGGGCTTCTATAATTAGCAGGTGGGAAAGCCAGCCAGGCCTGAATCCTTCCCTTTAGGGTGGCAAGGTGCTGTAGGCCCCAGGTAGATTGAGAATTGCTGTGTAGGAGTAAGGAAATAGAGTCAAAAACTTTAGAAGTCTGTTTGGCGTTCTATTATATTGTAGCTTAGCTGGCCCATAAACAACATGATGTAGTTCTTCCCACTCTTCTTTCCCTTTGTCAAATGCAGTGGAGTCTCACCCCAGAGCCACAACCATCCCAGACCACGAGGAGTACTGCCAAACTATTGCTGTTGTTCCCTTAAGGCCCAAGGTCTCTTAATACAGCTTATTTTGAGTGCTACCTGGCCTGAGACTCACCCTTCAGGGAAGCTGGCTCCCCTCTGGTCCAGGGCAGATCCAGAAATGCCATCCAAGAATAAAGTCCTGAAATCAAGGACTTCAAGATCTTATTTGGTGTACTCCTTTGTTGCCATGCTGATACCTAAAGTGAAAAACAAAGTCCCTTTTCGTTTCCCACTGCTTTTCTCAAGCAGAAGGAGTTTTGTCCCATAGCTGTATGTCTGGTAGCTTAGACACAGGTTTGCCCTAGAGCTGGTAATGTGCTGAGTCACATCTGAATCCAAGTCTCAGAAACTCACGCACGTCTGTTAGTATAGTACCTGGGTATCACTGCTAGTTATTAGGGGCTCACGGGCTTATCAGTTAGCAGATAATGAATGCTGGCAGGACTGGGTCATTTTCTTCAAAGTGGCAGTTTCCCTTATGGCCAAGGATATGTCTCAAAATGTCTGGGAGCTAGGACCTCATGACTCTGACTGGTGCCCTATCCTACCGTGGCTGAGCTAGTATCCTAGATGCAAGACAAAGGCCTTTCCACTCTTTCCTCTTCTCTCTTCAAGAAGAAAAGGGTCTCTTTTGGAACTTTGAACTGTGCATGCTGGGATTAGGAAAAGGGCAATGCCAGCACTCTCTTAGCCACCATGGCTAGTGTCTCAGTTTGTTGTGTGTCCCCAAAGTCCACTGTCTCTGGGCTTAATTCAGCCCTATGACTCATCTAAGATTTGCAGTTCTTATGGCCTAGACGGCCTTTTTAGTTTACATAGAGTCAAAGAACATTGTACCCCTCCTTGGTAAGTTTTCCAGACACTCAAGTTCAGACTGCTGGAACCTGCAATTCCCTTCTGATTAGGGCTGTTTTAAAGGCTCCCTCCATGGGTGGGCATCAGCTGAGTCTGGCTGGTATTCCTTTCTGATCTAACAGAACAGCGCTGAGTTCAATGCCTCACAATTGCTGTGTTCTTCCTCTCCCAGCAGAGACACTCTCCATAACATGCTGTGGCTGTTGGGGGTGGGTGAGGGGTGGTGTTCAGTGCTTCTTTCAGTGATATGGAGTTAAAACCAGGTACTAAGAGTGCTTGCCTAATTTTTAGCTTTTATGAAGGCGTTTTTTTCTGTGTAGATTGTTAACTTGGTGTCCTTTTTGGGAGGATGATTGATATAGCTTCCTATTTAGCCATCTTGCTCTACTCTGTATTGATTTCTATTTTTATTATTAGGTCATTTAAGAGTATGGTTGGTAAGATTTTTTTGTAGGCACTCAAATGTTTTATTTATTTATCTAATACTTTAATTTCTGAAGTACATGTGCAGAACGTACACATTCATTACATAGGTATACACGTGCCACGGTGGTTTGCTGCATCCATCCCCCATCATCTACATTACGTATTTCTCCTAAGGGTAGCTCTCCCCCATCTCCCCAACACTTGCTATCCCTCCCTTAGCCCTCTCACCCACCAACGGGCTCTTTTGTATGATGTTCCCCTCCCTGTGTCCATGTGTTCTCATTGTTCAACTCCCACTTATGAGTGAGAACAAGTGGTGTTTGGTTTTCTGTTCTTGTGTCAGTTTGCTGAGAATGATGGATTCCAGCTTCATCCATATCCCTGCAAAAGACATAAACTCATCCTTTTTTGTGGCTGCATAGTATTTAACAAAATATTACAAAAGGATTTAACAAAAAATAACAGCCAAGAAATCTGTTACCTTTGAGTGGCAGCCAATGGAGATACAAACACTAAAATGACATTTTGGATGAATTGCTGTAGGCTGTGTGGAGGCTAGCATGAGAAAGAGAAACTCCAAGAGGCTGAAGTCTTAGGGAGGCTCCACCCTTTTGTGAGTTTTCTTTTTAGAAACCTCACCAGGTTCTCAAGGTGATTAGCTAAGACAGATTCCCTTCTGGTTTCTGCAAAGGAGTAGAAATGTAACAAGTTTTAAATATTTCTAGAATATTCCCTTTAACAAAGCCCTATTTCACACTCAAAAGCCATTACCCAAGTTTTATCCCACCTAGGCAGAAGGGCATTAACCCAAGTCTAGTTGCCTCTATTAAAATAGGGAAAGCTGAGAGACCCTCCTGGAGATCATAGCCCATGAATAAGGTAAAAGATTACGTTTCTGTCTTTTACTTTAGCCCACTAAAAGACGGAGATTTAATCATAAGATCGTAGAATACCTTCCCATACCAACACATTAACAGGGATCTAGCATGATAGCGATGAATTATAGCTGAAAGATCTGCAAGGCAAAGACTCTGTTTATGGAGGAATTCCAAGGAAAACTCAAACACAATAGAGGAGAGAGAACAAAGGAACACAAGAAAGATTTGAAGCCTCTGGCACTTACAATAAATATTAACACAACTTACTGCTAACTAGTTTAACATAAAGCATTACAAGGAATACCTATTTTTCTCAGTTACTGATACATCATGTCTGGCTTTCACCAACAGCAACTAAACTACAGGTGTGCTAAAAGATAGGAAAAAGGCAGTCCGAAGAAAATGATGCCAACATCAGAATCAGACTCTGAGGCAATGCAGATTTTGAAATTATTAGACAAATAATTTAAAAAATGTGATTAATATGTTTAGATCTCTAATGAAAAAGTGGACAACTTGTAAAATCAGAACAACATGCAAAAACAACATAAAAATAAATAATCCAATGTAAGAAAGGATTGGAAAAAAAGGTTTCATGTTATAAACACTGCGACATAAATGAGGACCACTGGTGGTGGGCTTAGCAATAGACGAACCATAGATGAGGAAAGAACCTGTGAGTTTGAATACAGGTCAATGAAAATTTCCCAAATTGAAACTCAAGGGGAAAAATATTTTTATTAAAAGAAGATAAGCTTCAAAAACTGTGAGATAATTTCAAAAGATGTAACATACATGCATAATCAGAAGTAGATGTAAAAGAAAGTGGATTAGATGAAATGAGGAGCCAAATTATTCTCTTAATATTCCTCTAACACTAATTAAAACAAACAAAGCAACATAAAACTGCTGTATTACAAGAAGCAAATTAAGCTACATGCCATCCAAGTACTTATAGAAATAACAATGGCAAAATTTTAAAATGTGGTGTTTTTTGTCTTCCTTTCTCCAACTGCTTTATTAGAGTAGAATAACTTTTAGAATCTTTGGATCTCTTGACACAGAAAACAGTGAAATTATCAAATTATCTTCAGCAATGAATGTTAAATGTAAGAGCCTCATTAATACCAAACATGTATTTTGTAAGAGATATGAGTGGTATTTGATCCTTCTGTTCATTATTATAATCCTGATTGTTTATGTCAGCAACATAATCTCTTGATGATCAACTTCTACCATTGAACAGATAGATGTGAGAGATACTGTGCAAGTTGATCTGCTCCACCATAGAGAATGTCATGGACTTATTTAGATTTGTTTGAAACATGCTACATCTTATGTTAGTGTAACATGTTATCTTTCTTGGATATTTTCACATAAGTTATTCTGTACAAAGCATTGTAAGATCTGATTTCTACACAGGTTGTTTAATATGCCACTAGGCTTTTCCAGTATATATTGCAATTTCAAATTAGCCCTCTAGATAGGCTAAAGACTTTTTGCTGCCAACCATATTGAATTATCTTGTATCAGGTCAACATTTATGCAAGAGTTTCTTATTGTTTACGCTCCTAAACAATAAGAGCAAAAATATTTTATAAAAATCATTTGTTTGAAAGCAGAGACCAGCTGAAGAAGGATTATGGTCTTAGAGATAAGGGGAAGACACTGATTTGGTTGTGACTTTCTAAGTTTATTGAAAAACTTTATCAGTCTCATTGCTGAAGAGAATTAACCAACAAAGAAAAGCCCTGGCAAATTCTAACACTTTCTGTAGAGATGACTGGAGGTTACACCCTAGGCAAAAAAGTGAAACAAAATTTAAACAAAATTACAAGAATTGAAAGTCAGATATTTTTAAAGTTAGGTTTATTAGAGTTAACTTATGTATAGCAAAATTAATCATTTTTAGTGAGCCCTTTCAGTATTTTAATAAATGTATACAGTTGTGTAATACTTACTTCAGTGAACACATAGAAAGTTTTCTTCACCCCAAACAGTTCTCACATGTTGCATTACAGTCAACCTCGCATCTATTCATCCCTGGGTAAGCATTGATCTGTTTTCTTCATTACATTTGTCGATTCTAGAATGTAATATGAGTAGAATTATGAGGGTTTTGGTTATTTCTCTTTCACATAGTATTTGTAGATGAAAATAAATATAGTTGGCTTCTTTTTATTGCTGTGTAAGTGTATCAACATTTGTTTATTTAATCATAGTTGATGACATTTGTTTGTTTGTTAAAGGAAACTGTTATTATTATAGCTCCTATATGTATTTGCCTGCACATCTTCTTGTCAATATTTATTCTTATTTCTCTTGGGTAAATCCCTAGCTCTGAGTTTACTGAGTCTTAAAGCAAGTGTATGTTTGAGTTCATGAAAAAGAAAAAGACAATCAAACTAGTTTTCAGAATGGTGAAACTATCTTGCCTTTGATCAGCTATTTGCTTACCCCCTCAGGGACTTGCAAGTCCCAGTTTCTCTTCTCAAGCAATTGGTAGTGTCAGTCGTTCTAATGTTAGCCATTTTAGCAGGCATATTTTATATCCATTATGGTCAAATTTGTATTTCCCTTATAACTATTAATGTTGAGCATTTTATCATGGGCTTATTTACCATGCATAGATACACCTTGGTGAAGGATTTATTAATTTTTGGACCAAAAAATGTTCTTTTTTTGTATTGGGTTATTTTGTTATTGAGTTGAAAGAAATGTCTAGGTATTTTGAAGTCATGTTCTTTGTCTAATGTGTTTTCCAAATATTTTCTCTCAATCTGTCTTCTATATTTTCATTTTCTTAACAGTGCTATTTAAATAATACTTAAATTTATTATTTCTGTAATGTGTCTTAGAAAACCGTGCTTAAGTAAAGGTCACAACTATTTTTTTTTATGTTTTCTTTGTTCTTACATTATAGTCTATGATCAGTCTTGAGTTAATGTTTCATATAAACTGAGGTAGTAGTGGAGGTTCATTTGTTTGCATACAGATGCTCAAATATTTCAGCATTATTTGTTGAACAGATGGTGTTTCCTGCATTGCGTTTCATTTATGTATTTTTGGAAAATTGTCTATATATGTGAGAGTTTAATTTTAGACTCTATTCTGATCTAATGATGTTTAACTGTACAATACTGTATTATTATGATTACTGTAGTTTTATACTAAAATTCGAAATTAGGTAATTGAGTCTTACCACATGGTCTTTATTAGAGAATTAAAATTAAAACCACAATTTAATTCCTCTATACACCTACTCAAATAACTATTTTTGTTAAATCATCAATTTATAACTGTTGAAAATCTGCAGTAACTGAAATTCTCATAACTTCTTGGTAGCATCATGGGTTTGTCCAACAGATTGGGAAACTCTAGGGATATAACTCCAAGGATAAACATACATATGTCCCATGGCCAAGCAATTACACTTCTTTATAACAGAAATAGCCCTAAACTTGATATAAAACACAATTTTTTGAAGAGAAGATTATAAATTGTGATATACATACTTAAAGTATACTTATGATGGGATAGTAAAGATCAATATAAATAAATGAGCTCATGTTAGAGAACTTAAATAAATTCTATGCAAATATAATGTTGACTGAAAGAAGCAACATTCAACTAAAAATTATGTGAAGGACAAAAATATGTCTATTATTTTAGAGGTCAGTTTAGAATCTACTTGCATAAGAAGTAGAAAGGGTGGCCATGAAAGATGGTAAAGAATTTCTGAATTAGTCTTATATTTTTAGGTTTGAATGTTAGTTATGTGAGGGTATTCACATTTTAGATATTCATTGTATAACATATTTATGATTTATATACTTTTCTGTACATGTATCACTTAATAATTATTATATAAAGTATTTAAGACTTTAAGTAATAGAATACAGGAATATAGAGCTCTCATAATGTATACAGTATAGAACCTAGGGAGTATAAGAACTCTTAAGATAATTTCTTTTTGCATTCTAGAGGCACAGTAAGTTCAGAAATTATATGCTTCTGTATGAAATGGGATTTCCATAGAATTTATTTTGTGAGAGTCTATGGATAGAAGCAAATCAATCAGTCCACACTCTTTAAAGAAAATGTACAGGATTGAAAATAAGTACAATCCTTTACATTATGCTTTCTTGGCAAACCTACTCTCCTAATTCATTTACCACAGTACTAGTATTTAATTTCCCACATTCTTTAAATCAGAGTTCAGCAAACTTTTTAAGTAAAGGACTAGATGATAAATATTTTAGGCTTTCCATGTGATATGGTTTGGCTGGGTCTCAATCCAAAACTCATCTTGAATTGTAGCTCCCATAGTCCCTATGTTTCATAGGACCAACCAAGTGGGATATAATTAAATCATGGGGGTGGGTTTTCCCTTTGCTGTTCTTGGGATAGTAAATAAATCTCATAAGAGCTAATGGTATTATAAAGGGCAGTTCCCCTTCCATGCTCTCCTGCCTGCTGCTGTGAAAGATGTGCCTTTGCTCTTCCTTCACTTTCTCCCATGATAGTGAGGCCTCCACAGCCACATGGAACTCTGAGTACATTAAACCACCTTTTCTTTATAAATTACCCAGTCTCAGGTATTTCTTCATAGCAGTATGAAAATTGACTCATACATCAGGACCTATGGTCTGTATTAAAACTACTAAGCTCTGCCCTTACAGAGCAATAGAAGACAAAAACAAGTTGTAAACAGATGAGCTTGCCTGTGTTCCAACAGTACTTTATCAACACTGAATTTAAATCTCATGAAATGTTATTTAAAAAATTTTTTAAACTATTTGCACATGCAAATAACATATTTAGTTTGTGAGACATGTGGAAACAGGTGATGAGATTTAGTCTGTGGACCCTTGCTCGAAACTGTCATTTTTAGCCTCTTATCTGTTGTGTCTATAGTGTTCTAGGTCAGCGCGTGAAGGCCTGGTATTTGATTGATTTGGTTATTCTATTCTCTGAGACTTGAACTTTTTTTTAAACCTTTTCAGCTAACACAAACCACAGAGAAAAAAAAAACCCATCCATTATTCATGTGGAGTCACTCCTGTTTGATGATCTTCTTGCACTCAAGAAGCTGTGCATGTGCTATTCACTATTCACTCAATCATTAACCCTAAGCCCATCTCCTCTGCTGTAGTGGAGGTGATTTTGATTCTGGAAATAGCAAAGATCTGATCTGCTTACATATATCGTCTCTGGAGCATAGATTTTAAACTTTGCACTCAAAGAGTCCATAAATGCCCTGAAATTGTTTGCATATTTTTCCATGCATTAATGCACATTTTTTTTATTGAGAAACAATTCATTTTCATCAGATTTTAAACAAGTTTATAGCTCAAGCCTGTAATGCAGGAAATAATTACTATGAGATTTAATATTTTTTGAAAGAGAGATGATAGAAATGCCAAAATTAGAAAAAAAGTTCAATATATTGCACACAAAATATATATCTATATAAATTAATTAATACTATTTATAACTACTAGAAGATATGAAATCTTATTTAGCATTTTTAACAATGTTAGCATGGAAAGAGTGGACATTTTAGACTTACTACAGGCGTACTTTTTCTTTTGCCAGAACCTTCACATTTACCTCCTGATACTCTGTCATGGAAGTTAAATAAAAGTCTTTAACCTGAACTCTCATTCTTAAAGCTTGGTAAATTCACTGTGTATGAAGTTGTCTCTGGTAACCCTCACTGAGCTGGAAATGCATAGGCCTTAGGCAGAGCTATTTTGTATGTGTGCCGTTAGTTTAAACCATTGCATTTTACCACTGAAGGTATGTGTTCTGTACATTGAAACACATCTATTGACTTCTGTGTGTATGGTTCCTTGCTTAAATTGTTTTATTGAAATACTAAGATAAGTACACCTTCATTGCACAGTCTTTCTGGTTTCTGTGACCATCTCCTTATCCAACAAGCAGAGCCTCCCAAATATCTTTCTGATACCACTTACATGACTTACTTCCTTTTCAATTTCCTCCTGGCAGTATTTGCTCTTCTGAGGTTATTCCTTTGCTTTTGCTTCAAGGACTCATATCTAGAAATAAACAAACAAGTTACAGGATGCAATCTGCTTATCCTCCAACACAGATAATTTCTTAGAGAACATTCCTTTAAATGCCTTCCTTTAAATATAGTTGCTTACTGTAAACATAAATATCAAGGAGATAAGATTTTAAAGGCAGCTTCAAAATTATTTGTTTAGCATGAAGAAGACATTCTCATGGTTAAAGATAATAATCTAAACTAAAGATGTTTTCCTTGGTATAGCATATTGATAACATTTCTCATATCTTTCTTTTCTACCTAATGTAGTATGAAAGAAGATTTGCTTTTGAAGAAATGTTTTCAATTATTGCTTTTAGTCTACTTATTCAAATATTGCACGCGTTTATTTCTATGTGAGCATATTTATACTGAAGTTAACGTTGTTTTACTTTTCCTCTCTGAAAAGCAAATTTTGAATTATTCTTTCCTCAAATCACTCAGACTTGTGTTATACTGTTCACTATTCCATTGCATGTATGTGTCATGACTTACTTTCCCAAGGAATGTTTAGATTTTTAAAACAATTTTATGGTTTGGCAGTCAATAAACCTTTCCAAATTGAAGGTTTAAGGTTTTGATATTTTGAGGTTTACTATTATATTTGTAGTTGATTTTTCTTGATCCAGAACAATTGATCTTCTGAGAATTTTCGTTTTTGTTTTTATAAGTAATCTACTTCCTCTATTTAATATATCAATTATTAAAATATAATTTACCTGATTTTAAATTTTATACATTTTATTCTAAAGTCCAGATTTTTATAATTTATTTTATAATTAATTGATAGGAGTTTCTATATTCTTGTAACTACTAAGATATTTTCTATTTATTTATATTAAAATGTTTTATGCTAGAAAACCTTATAAAGTTGGTAGAATAATTATCTCTTTCTTATAGATGAGAATGCAGAGGCACAAAAAGGTTAAGTACCTAATCCAAGATCACTAAGTTAGTAAACAGTAGAGGTTATGTTCTTAAACATTAATGCATAATGCTTCTAATCATATATATATATATTTTTTTTGCTCTGGCTTTTGGGGAAATTCTTGGGAACAGCCTATTTTGCTATTTTTATTGTAACAGAATATTTTTCTTAAATAGCTTTACTGAGGGATAATAGACATTAAATAGTTTCACATATTTAATATGCACAGTTTAGTGAGTTTAGATAAATGCAAATGCCATGATACCACCACCACAGTCAAGGTAAAAAGCAGACACATTCAACACCTCCTAAAGTTAATTTATGCTCCTTTTTATTTATTGTTATTCAATTTGTGGGTGTGTTGGTTTGGGTTTTATTTTTGGTAAGAACACTTAACATGAGATCCACTCAACAATTTAGAAGTGCACAAAACCATCTTATTACCTATAGGTACTATGTTGTGCTGCAGACCTCTAGAACATATTCATCTAACATAACTAACACTTTATACCCATAGATCACAACTGCCTAAAACAATTCTTTATTTACTTCAGTCCTGGCCTTTGACTACCACTATTATATTCCCTGCTTGTATAAGTTTCACTGTTTAAAATACCTTACATAAATGAGATCATGCAGTTTACCCTTCTGTAATTGCCTTATTTCATTTAGCATAGTGTCCTCCAGGTTCTTCCACATTCTCACATATTTTAGGATTCCTTCTTTTTTAAAAGAGTGATTAATATTCCATTGTATGGCTATAACACCTTATCCATTCATCTACTGATGGCATTTGGCTTGTTATCATATCGTATCTTGGTAACTGAGAGTAATGTTGCAATGAATATGGCAGTGCAGATGACTCTTCAAGATCCTGAGTTCAATCTTTTTAGAAGTACACCCAACAGTGGGATTGTTGTATCATATGGTTGTTTTATTTTCATTTTTCTGATAAACCTCCATATTCTTTTCCATAGCTGTTGTGTCACCTTCTGTCTTATTTTTCCATTGGAGATAGTTATAGAAAATAGTCACTAAACCCCTTGGAAGTCCAGGCAGTTTACATAGCTTCAGGAAAAAATGGGCCAAGGCAGCTAGTTATTTTATTTTAAAACTTAAAGCATAGGGCAGTTAGCAAGGGAAAGCAAAGGAGTTTATCTAAATGGCTTGTTGTTCTAAGACCAACATTTGCACAACCACACTTGACTGCCTCCTACTTGAGGGGTTGGCAGAAGCGTATTGCCCACAAATGGTGTTGGCTTTAGGCCTTGGAACCTGGCCTTTAATCTTCACCCTCTAGTTGTGTTGACCAGAAGCCTTTGTTATTTAATGTGTGCTGAATAAAGGTTGAGAAGGCCAGTGTGTCAAGGCCAGTGTGTCAGGGCCAGTGTCCATTAACTCCTTCAGGTGAATAGCCTGGACACCCCAGTCCACTCTTTCACTTTATTGTGCATTTGAGTGAATTTATTCATTCATAGTGGGGTTGTGGTCTGTCAGTCAGACCCCAACAGCTGGTGCCCAACGTGAGGCAGCCCTGATAGTGGTGTCCCATATAGGAGACTTGTCAGTGGTGCCTCCCTCTGAGGTTTGCTGTAATGAATCTTGATGGAACCTCTGAAAATGAGGAAAATGTGACTGTTTAGTCAGTCACTGGCGTCTGCTTGGAAGATCCAAGTTCAGAAGCATTGTTCAGGCTAGGGTTCCATCATGGGACAACAGTTAACAACTCAACAGTTAAGACTATTGAAACAGCTGCTTAAATAGTTGAAACAGTGGAGCCTTGGTTTCGCAGGCTCAATTAAAGGACCTAATGCATACTGTTGTTTCCCAAAGCCCATGCTTCCCAGCAGAAAGTGCTCTAGACATAAAGCTCCAGGAACAAGTTGGGAGAAATCTTAAACAGCATCAGGCAAAAGGGCAATAGGTCCCAGTAACGTTATCACCAGGTCAAAAAAAAAAACAAAAAAAAAATAGAGGTTTTGCCAGAGCATCCCCCTTCCAATAAATAGGAAAAGGACAAAGGAGGCACTGCAACTATAGGACATTGTCTTAAGAAAGCAACATTAAAAGGGGAGCTCTTAGCCTGCTCAGTAACACAAGATCAACAAGGCGATCAGGTGTATGCTTATAAAAAGATGAGAAAGAAAGGTGTTAGAGGCTGAAATTGCATGACCAAGCAAGTAGTAGGCAGAAGAAAAGGCTCAGCCACAGAGATGCTCATGTTACCCGGGGCTGATAAAAACCCCCTGGGCCAGCAGCAGCTGCCTAGCTGTGGGCAGAGGGAGTAGCACAAACAAAAAGCCATGCCTAAGAAAGCGCAGTGCAGCCACCACTTTGGGACCCATGCTGTTGCCTCTGGCTCTGCAGGTGGCCCATGATAAAATTCCATATTTTTCTTGTATAAAAGCAACATCCCAATTATAATCCTCACCTAAGATTTAAGTGAAATTTAAGAATGTGTAAGACCTTTTTCTGATAATGGCCAGTATTGTTACTCCAACCCTACCCCAGATATAACTCTCTCAAAATCCAATTTATATAAAACAGTAACCTCTGTCTAATGACCAGTGATGATGAGCATTTTTTCATATGTTTGTCGGCCTCATATATGCCTTCTTTTGTAAAGTGTCTGTTCATATCCTTTGACCATTTTTGAATGGGCTTGTTTGTTTTTTTCCTGTAAATCTGTTTGAGTTCTTGGTAAATTCTGGATGTCAGCCCTTTGTCTGATGGGTAAACTGCAAAAATTTTTTCCCATTCTGTTGGTTGCCGATTCACTCTAGTGACTGTTTCTTTAGCTGTGCAGAAGCTGTGGAGTTTGATTAAGTCCCATTTGTCTATTTTGGCTTTTTTTGCCAATGCTTTTGGTGTTTTGGTCATGAAGTCCTTGCCTGCTCCTATGTCCTGAATGGTTTTGCCTAGATGCAAATCAAAACCACATTGAGATACCATCTCACACCAGTTAGAAAGGTGATCATTAAAAAATCTGGAGACAACAGATGCTGGAGAGGATGTGGACAAATAGGAACACTTTTACACTGTTGGTGGGATTGTAAATTAGTTCAACCATTGTGGAAGACAGTGTGGCAATTCCTCAAGGCCTTAGAAATAGAAATCCCATTTGACCCAGCAGTCCCATTACTGGGTATATATCCAAAGGACTATAAATCGTTCTACTATAAAGACACATGCACACGAATGTTCATTGCAGCACTGTTTACAATAGCGAAGATCTGGAACCAACCCAAATGCCCATCGATGATAGACTGATTTGGAAAAATGTGGCACATATACACCATGGAATATTATGCAGCAATCAAAAAAGATGAGTTCGTGTCGTTTGTAGGGACATGGATGAATCTGGATACCATCATTCTCAGCAAACTGACACAAGAACAGAAAATGAAATACTGCATATTCTCACTCATAGGTGGGTGATGAAAAATGGGAACACATGGACACAGGGAAGGGAGTACTACACACTGGGGTCTATTGGGGGGAATAGGGGAGGGACAGCAGGGAAGGGATAGCCTGGGAAGAAATGTCAAATGTGAGTGAAGGGGAGGAAGGTAGCAAAACACACTACCATGTGTGTACCGATGCAACTCTCTTGCATGTTCTGCACATGTACCCCAAAACCTAAAATGCATTTAAAAAAAATAATTCAGAATCTCTTATAGACTATTCCAGCATGTTCTTAATTTCTGTATGATGGGGAAGGTGGGTACCAGGCCATCTTCATCAACAGGGTCCTGGATAGCTCAGAGGAAGAGGATTCATATTGTATTAAGCCAGAAAGCATCTTTCAGAAGGGCTGCTATTATTAATTTTTGGAAGAGTTCTACAAAAAATACATAATATAGTTCTTAATAATGAGCTCATCTGTACTAGTTAAAGAATGTATTAGCATGGATAACTTTTTAAAAAATAATGTTAAGTGAAATACCTGGGACCACAAGCCCAGAACACCATGCTTGGCTGATTTTTGCATTTTTTACAGAAATGGGGTTTCACCATGATGGCCAGGCTGGTCTCAAACTCCTGGCTTTAAGTGATCCACCTGCCTCAGAGGCCTAAATTGCTGGTATTACAGGCATGCATCACCATGGTCTCCCACATTGTTAATGTTATCATTTCTTGTTATACTATTTATGTTTGAAAGGTTTCTTAATAAAAATATTCGTACAGTGACTAAAACAGTTTCCATTGACTCTTTCTTTAATTTTTTTGCCCCTCCTGAAGTTCCCGAGAGTGGAGATCTGGATGATGATGCTGAAGCTATCCTTGCTGCAGACTTCGAAATTGGTCACTTTTTATGTGAGCGTATAATCCCAGGATCAGTGTTATACTTTACTGGAGAAGCTATTGAAGATGATGATGATGATTATGATTAAGAAGGTGAAGAAGCGGATGAGGAAGGGGAAGAAGAAGGAGATGAGGAAAATGATTCAGACTATGACCCAAAGAAGGATCAAAACCCAGCAGAGTGCAAGCAGCAGTGAAGCAGGATGTATGTGGCCTTGAGGATAACCTGCACTGGTCTACTTTCTACTACCCTGGAAAGGATGAATTTACATCATTTGACAAGCCTATTTTCAAGTTATTTGTTGTTTGTTTGCTTGTTTTTACAGCCTAAAATAAAAATTTCAAATACAAAAAAAATATATATATTTAAAAGTAAAGGCATTATGAACACAATAACATGAGCATCCAATATGTACTTCTGTTTAATTTCAATATTTCTTTTGAAATGGGAAAATAAACTTTCTGATCAAGCATCAAAGAATTATGTTAAATTCCAAGATAAAGACGTTTACATTGTTTTTTAAAATATAGACTTGTTAAGCAAAATGGAATTTACCTTCTCACATTTTACTAATATTTAATCAATTATAATTATCAGCTGATGTATTCTAAGTAAATGTAGTTTTTATTTTGAAAAGTAATGCCATTATCAATTTTATAGAGTATCGTTAGAAGAAAGTATTTTCCAAGTCCATTAAAAATAATTTATTACTAGGGCAGTAAAAAACATATAAGTTTGCCTCTTCTTTCTGGGCATTTTCTTCATTTCATTATTTCTTACTCTTTTTTTTTATGTTTAAATGTACTTGAAAGAGTGGATACTGAATATCCAGTGTAAAACTTTAGAATAAAAAGAATGGTATAATCCAAAAAGAAAAAAAAAACCAGTAACCTTTGAAGGAAGAGAAATTATAGAAGGCCTATGAATTAGTTGAAGAGCAATTAAAAGCTGGGCCCTGAAAATGGGAAGAATTTTGATAGCTGATAACATTCAGGCAGATATCAAGAAGTCTTAAAACCAAATTAATTGGAGCGTAAAGTTTACATCATTGGAAAGACAAAGTTGTTTCGTGGCTTTGAATGCCATAATGAAAAGTCCAGTCATTTTACAGATAACAAATTTCAATCACTTCATTGGTAATTATTTTTTAGCCATCCATTTGATGTCTCAAAAGTACTTTTATAAAAACTGTTTGGTATTTTTATGATATGTTTCTCTCTGAAATTGATATATGCATTTGTGTGTCTATTATCTTTCTTTGAAGCATTAATTAAACTTATAAGCTACATCAAATCATTCAAACTATTTGCTAGATGACTTAAAAAGTCACCTCCACTTTTTGTCATTTTTTAATATAGAGAATTTTAAGAAGGAAGAAACAGCTACTTATTTCCACTGAAAGCTGCCTATTAGTCTCCCTTCATGAGTGTTGTCTGACCTGCTTAGCAAATAATTTGATGAGGCACAGTAATGAAAGACCTGAAAGTTACATTTGTTTTGCATGAAGAAATCAAGCAGATCTTCAAGTGATGACGTCATTGCTAGATCAAGCCTTTCAGTTGCATTAATTTTTCCACTAAAATTAGAGAAACTTAACAACTTCAACTTACCCAAAGACTGGCTAAACAAATTATCCTTCAATGCTGAGATTGTCAGCTCACAGGTATGTCCCCTCCTTCAACACGTGTTAACCCCAAAGGACTAAAACCTAATCAGTTATGGTAAAGAGATGTTACACACATCCCTGAATTTGGAAAACTAAGTTCTGTATATGTATCTGTTAATAACAATTCACATTTAATTAGTGCTAATGCTTTTCCTGCAGAATCCATCCAGTATGTCATTAAACATCTTTTTGTAACTTTTGCATTTATGGGGCAGCCCACAAAAGTTAAAACTGATAGACACAGAAAGTGGGGCTGAGAAAACAGATAATGTAACAAGAAACAGAAAAGGGGGACTATGAGTCAGGATCTCACAAGACTACTAGCACAAGCCTTATTTACCCTTAATTTTTTAAATTTAGATGATAAATTTCAATCAGCTGTAGAAAAGCACTTTGCTAAAACCTCTCAAGACAGAAACAGAAAGATTCAAGAGAGAAATAGAGTCTCTTACTAGAAGAGACAGAGATCAGAGAGAGACACAAAAAGTAGGAAAGAGGAGGGAGACAAAGTAGGAAGAAGGAAAAAAATGTTAAGAAAGTTATAGCTATAAGAATGCACCTTTGGTAAGGAAGGTTATAAAACAAAGTCAGTAAGTTAAGACATGTTGAAGATTGTCTGTGAAAGTCATGAAAAATGTTATAGGAAGGAATTTATGGAGGAAATGTATAATTTTTGCTTTGAGATTGCAGCTCCCAGCGAAAGCATAGAGGGTGAGTGGATGCCACATTTCCAGACAGATCTTTATTGCCCACAGACCAGGAGATTCCCAGGTGGAGGAGGCCCACAGGTCACCAGTGTGGCTGTTTAGGCCAGCATGGCTGCTTTGCTGGCGCCCTGGCACGGTGGCTCTCCGTACAAAATACACTGGTCTGGTTGCTCTTTAGAGCTGGCAACTAGACCTCGGAGAAGGCAGATTTGCCCATTCATCTGATTAAACAGTTCTGAAACAGGGAGCTAGGCCAGGACACTCTTGGGCAGTGCCATTGTTTCAGCCAGTGCAGTGGGTTGCCGCATGGGAAATCACACAGATTCCAGCACCCTTTCAGCAGGCAACTGGAACACCTGGGAGAGAGTCAACTGTTCAACTTAAAAGAAAAGGCTATGAGACAAGGAGCCAGGTGATCAGGCTTGGCAGGTCCCACGCCCCTACACACACACACACAAATTGGAAATGCTCGGGGTTGAGAGTTTCACGGCAAGCACAGCAGAACCGAGGATGGCCTGCCATTAACGAGGAACTCCACCCCTATGGAAGTAGTGAGCCATTGTTGAGGCAGCCTGCCATTGCTGAGGAAACCCTCCATAACAGAGAAAATCTGCCATTACAGAAGTGGACCACCATTACCGAGGCAGTTCTAACCACACTCATTTAAACAGGACTGCCAGGAAGGGCAGCAGGGCAGAGCCCATAGCAGCTCAGCAAAGCTTCTGCAGGCAGACAGTGACTAGGCTGCGTCCTTGCTGGGCAGGGCAACCCTGAAAAAAAAAGGCAGCAGCACAATGGATACTCATAAATAAAGCCATAACTCCCTGGGAGAGAGCACCTGGGGGGAAAAAAGGGGGGTTATGAGTTCTGCTGCAGCAGACATAGAAGTACCTGCCTAGCAGCTCTGAATGAACAATGGAGCTCACAGCTCATCACTTGAGCTCCTATAAAGAACACACTGTCTTCTCAAGCAGCTCCCTGACCCCCAAATATCCAAAGAGTCACCTCACAAAGGACAGATCAGACTGACATTTGGCGGGCATCATTCTGGGACAAAGATAGGAGAAGAAGAAACTGGTAGCAACCCTTACTGTTCTGCAGCTGCTGCAGGTGATCCCCAGACAAGCAGGGACTGGAGTAGACCTCAGTAGTCCTATAACAGAGGGGCCAGACTGTTAGAAGGAAAACTGGGAAACAGAAATAACTTCATCGTCAACAATCTGGACGTCCACTCAGAGACCCAATCTGAAAATTAGCAACTACACAGATGACAGGTGAATAAACCCACAAAGATGGGAAGAAACCAGAGCAAAAAGAAGGAAAACACCCGAAACCAGAACACCTCTCCCCCTACAAGGGATCACAATTCACCAGCAAGGGAACAAAGCTGGATGGAGAATGAGTGTGATGAAATGACAGAATCAGACTTCAGAAGGTGGGTAATGAGAAATTTCTGTGAGCTAAAAGATCATGTTCTAACTCAATGCAAAGAAACTAAAAACCTTGAAAAAAGATTTGACATAATGATAACAAGAATGCACAACTTTGAGAGGAATATGTGTGAATTGATGGAGGTGAAAAACACAACACAAGAACATTGTAAAGCATGCACAAACTTCAACAGCCAAATTGACCAAGCAAAAGAAAGAACATCAGAGGTCAAAGGTCAACTCAATGAAATAAAATCAGAAGGCTAGATTAGAGAAAGAAGCACAAAAAAGAATGAACAAAGTCTCCAAGAAATGTGGGACTATGTGAAGAGACCTAATCCACATTTGAAGGTGATGAAGAGAATGAATCCAAGCTGGAAAATACTTTTCAGGATATTACCTAGGAAAACTTCCCCAACCTAGCAACACAGGCCTATATTCAATTCCAGGAAATACAGAGAACACCACAAAGATATTCCTCAAGAAGAGCAACCCCAAAGCACATAATCATCAGATTCACCAGGTTTGAAATAAAGGAGAAAATGCTGAGGGCAGCCAGAGAGAAAGGTCGGGTTACTCACAAAGGGAAGCCCATCAGACTCACAGCAGATCTCTCAGCAGAAACCTTACAAGCCAGAAGAGAGTGGGGGCCAATATTCAACATTGTTAAAGAAATGAACTTTCAATCCAGAATTTCATATCCAGCCAAACTGAGCTTCGTAAGTGAAAGAAAAACAAAATCCATTGCAAACAAGCAAGTACTCAGAGATTTTGCCACCACCGGGCCTGCTTTACAAGAGCTCCTGAAAGACGCACTTCACATATAAAGGAATAACCAGTACCAGCCATTCCAAAACATACCAAATGGTAAAGAGCATCAACAAAATGAAGAATCTGCATCAACTAATGGGCAAAACAGCCAGCTAGCATCAAAATGGCAGTATCAAATTCACACATAACAATATCAACCCTAAATGTAAATAGGCTAAATGCACCATCAAAAGACACAGACTGGCAAATTGGATAAAAATTCAAAATCCATTGGTGTGCTATATCCAGGAAACCCATCTCACATGCAAGAATACACAAAGGTTCAAAATATAGGGATGGAGAAAGATATACCAGGCAAATGGAGAGCAAAAAAAAAAAAAGCAGGAGTTGCAATTCTCGTCTCTGGTAAAATAGACTTTAAAGCAACAAAGAACAAAAGAGACAAAGAAGGCCATTACATAATGGTAAAAGGATCGGTACAACAAGAAGAGCTAAAGATTCTAAATATATATGGACCCAATACAGGAGCACCCAGATACATAAAGCAAGTTCTTAATGACTTACAAAGAGACTTAGACTCCCACACAATAATAGTGGGAGACTTTAACATTCCATTGTCAATGTTAGACAGATCAACCAGACAGAAAATGAACAAGGATATCCAGGGTTTGAACTCAGACCTGCAACAAGCAAACCTGGTAGACATTTACAGAACTCTCCATTCCAAATCCACAGAATATACATTCTTCTCAGCACCACATCACATCTACTCGAAAACTGACCACATAATTGGAAGTAAAGCACTCCTCAGCAAATGCAAAAGAATGAAAATTATAACAAACAGTCTCTCAGACCACAGTGCAATCAAGTTAGAATTCAGAAATTAAATCAGAACTGCACAGCTTCATGGAAACTAAACCACTGGCTCTTGAATGTTGACGGGAAAAAAATGAAATGAAGGCAGAAATAAAGAAGTTCTTCGAAACCACTGAGAATGAAGACACAACATACCAGAATCTCTGGGACACATTTAAAGCAGTATCTCGAGGAAAATATATAGCAATAAGTGCCCATATGAGAAGAGTGGAGAGATCCAAAATTGACACCCTATTGTCAAAATTGAAAGAGCTAGAGGAGCAAGATCAAAAAACTCAAAACCTAGCAGAAGACAAGAAATAACTAAGATCAGAGCAGAACTGAAGGAGACAGAGACACAAAAAACCCTTCAAAAAAATCAACAAATCCAAGAGCTGCTTTTTCAGAAAGATCAACAAAGTAGACCACTAGCCAGATTAATAAAAAAGAAAAGAGAGAATAACCAAATAGATGCAATAAAAAACGATAAAGGAGAAATCACCATAGATCCCACAGAAATTCAAACCATCATTAGAGAATATTACAAACAACTCTATGATCATAAACTAATAAACCCAAAAGAAATGGATACATTACTGTACACTTGCATCCTCATAAGCCTAAACGAGGAAGAAGTCAAAACCATGAATAGACCAATAACAAGAGCTGAAGTTGAGGCAGCAATTAAGAGCCTACCACACAAAATAAGCCCAGGTCCAGATGGGTTCACAGCCGAACTCTACCAGACACACAAAGAGAAATTGTTACCATTTCTTCTGAAACTATTACAAATAATCCAAAAAGAGGGAATCCTTCCCAAATCATTTTATGAGACCAACATCATCCTGATACCAAAACCTGGCAGAGACTCAACAAGAAAAGAAAACTTCAGGCCAATATCCATGATGAACATTGACACAAAAATCTTCAGTAAAATACTGGCAAACCAATGGCAACAGCACATCAAAAAGCTTATCCACCATGATCAAGTAGGATTCATTCCAGGGATGCAATGCTGGCTTAACATACACAAGTCTATAAACATAATTAACCACGTAAAGAAAATCAAAAACAAAAACCACATGACTATCTCAATTGATGCAGAGAAGGCCTTTGACAAAATTCAACAGCACTTTATGCTAAAAAACCCTCAATAAACTCGGTATTGACAGAAGGTATCTCAAAATAATAAAAGCTATTTATGACAAACCAACAGCCAATATCATACTGAATGGGCAAAAATTGGAAGAATTCCCTTTTAAATCTGGCACTAGACAAGGATGCCCTCTCTCACCACTCATATTCAATATAGTATTGGAAGTTCTAGCCACAGCAATCAGGCAAGAAAAAGAAATAAAGGGTATTCAAATAGGAAAGGAGGAAGCCAAATTGTCTCTATTTGCAGATGAGGTGGTAGTATGTCTAGAAGACCCTATTGTCTCAGCCCAAAATCTTCTGAAACTGATAAGTAACTTCAGCAAAGTCTCAGGATACAAAATCAATGTGCAAAAATCACAAGCATTCCTATACACAAATAGCAGAGAAACAGAGAGCCAAATCAAGAACAAACTGCCATTCACAATTGCTACACAGAGAATAAAATACCTAGGAATACAACTAACAAGGAATGTTTAGGACCTCTTTAAGGAGAACTACAAACCACTGCTCAACGAAATAAGAGAGGACACAAACAGATGGAGAAACATTCCATGTTCATGGTTAGGAAGAATTAATATCGTGAAAATGGCCATACTACCCAAAGTAATTTACAGATTCAATGCTATCCCCATCAAGCTACCAATGACCTTTTTCACAGAACTGGAAAAAACAACCTTAAACTTCATATGGAACCAAAAGAGAGCCCGCATAGCCAAGTCAATTCTAAGTAAAAAGAACACAGAGGGAAGCATCACACCACCAGACTTCAAACTATACTACAACGCTAAAGTAATCAAAACAGCATGGTACTGGTACCAAAACAGAGATATAGACCAATGGAACAGAACAGAGGCATCGGATGCAACACAACATATCTACAACATATCTACAACCGTATAATCTTTGATAAACCTGACAAAAGTAAGCAACGGGGAAAAGATTCCCTGTTTAATAAATGGTGTTGGGAAAACCCTAGCTATGTGCAGAAAGCAGAAACTGGACCCCTTCCTGACACCTTACACTAAAATTAACTCCAGATGGATTAAAGATTTAAACATAAGACCTAACACCATAAAAACCCTAGAAGAAAATCTAGGCAAAACTGTTCAGGACATAGGAGTAGGCAAGGACTTCATGACCAAAACACCAAAAGCATTGGCAAAAAAAGCCGAAATAAACAAATGGGACCTAATGAAACTCCACAGCTTCCGCATGGCAAAAGAAACAGTCACTAGAGTGAATCATCAACCAACAGAATGGGAAAAATCTTTTGCAGTTTACCCATCTGAGAAAGGGCTGATATCCAGAATTTACAAAGAACTCAAACAGATTTACAGGAAAAAAACAACCAATCCCATTCAAAAATGGACAAAGAATTTGAACAGACACTTCACAAAAGTAGACATACATGAGACCAACAAACATAAAAAAATGCTCATCATCACTGGTAATTAGAGAAATGGAAATCAAAACTACATTGAGATATCCTCTCATGCCAATTAGAATGGTGATCATTAAAAAATCTGGAGATAACAGATGCTGGAGAGGATGTGGAGAAATAGGAATAGTTCTACACTACTTGTGGGAGTGTAAATTAATTCAACCATTGTGGAAGACAGTGTGGCGTTTCCTCTAGGACCTAGAAATAAAAATTCCATTTGACCCAGCAATCCCATTACTGGGTATATATCCAAAGGACTATAAATTGTTTTACTATAAGGACACATGCACATGAATGTTCATTGCAGCACTGTTTACAATAGCAAAGACCTGGAATCAACCCAAATGCCCATCGATGATAGACTGGACAGGGAAAATGTGGAACATATACACCATGTAATATTATGCAACAATCAAAAACGATGGGTTTGTGTCCTTTGTAGGGACATGGATGAACCTGGAGACCATCATTCTCAGCAAACTGACACAAGGACAGAATATGAAATACCACATATTCTCACTCATAGGCAGGTATTGTACAATGAGAACACATGGACACAGGGAGGGGAGCACTACACACTGGGGTCTGTTGTGGGGAATAGGGCAGGGACAGCCGGGGGTATAGAGTTGTGGAGAGATAGCACGGGGAGAAATGCCAGATATAGGTGAAAGAGAGGAAGGCAGCAAATCACACTGCCATGTGTGTACCTATGCAACTATCTTGCATGTTCTTCCCATGTAACCCAAATCCTAAAAGGCAATAAAATTTTTTTTTTGCTTTGAATGTCTAAGCAAGTTTTAAAATGTTAATCGTAAAAGAAATTCTGAGTGTAAACATATTGGCTTAATTTAAAAAAGTGTTTAGTTTTTCTGTAAACTGGACATTAATAAATGGCACTATAAGTTTTTCTTAAAGTAAAAAGGTAATAGAAGGTCTCTTAGCAGGCACCACCTCTAAAATTTTCAGTACACCAGCACCAGCATGGAGACTATGTCCTCATCAAAGGTTGGTAAGAAGGAAAAACTCGAGGCAGTCTAGGAAAAACCCTGCAGGACCCACAGCCCCAGACAATGCAGCTTCTGTGAACAAAACAGGCTCTGGACATCACCTGGGTAATTCTGAAGAAGAAAACTCAAGGGACAGAACGAATCCTGCTCTGAATACAGACATTATTCACTCCAGATTGTTTGTTGCTTTTTTATTCTCTCACTTTGCCTGCTATCTGTATCTGCCACACTCTATTGAGCCCATCTCCTAAATATGGTGTTTTTTCTGCTCTGTTACTTAGACAAACATCCGCTTCCAAGCATCTAGCAATGCAACTTTTTGACTAAAAGGAATTCACATATCCCCAGTGGGATTCCCCATTAACAGCATGCAATGAACTGAGATGCCAAGTAACACTATAGGTCACTCTTTGACTGTAAAAGAATGTTGCTTATAATGCTTGTGTTTGCCTTATGTTGTTTGCTAATTCCAGGATTCAAAGCTGGAATAAGAGCAATGACTGCCTCAACTAACAGACCTGTTGCTACACATGTCGGCACTCTTCGATAAAAGCTGGTTGCAGAAAACAGAAAAGGGGGAGATGTGGAAGTTCTCTGTCAGGGTGGTGGCAAAAATATTAAGCAAAACATATTAAAGATATAGGATATAATAACTAAACTCCTTTGGAAGACCAGGCAGTTTACGTAGCTTCAGAAAGAATGGTCCAAAAGCATCTAGTTATTTTATCTTAAGGCTTAAAGCATAGGGCAGTTAACAGGGGAATGCAAAAGAGTTTATCTAAATGACTTGGCCTCAGACCAACATTTGCCCATTTGTGCTTGGCTACCTCCTACTCGGGTTGTCGGCAGAAGTTTGTTACCCAACAATGGAGTTTGCTTGAGGCCTAGGAACCTAGCCTTTAATCTTCTCTCTAGTGGCGTTGACTATAAGCCTTAGCCATTTAATGTGTGCTGAATATAGGTGGGGAGGCCAGTGTGTCAACCCTGACAGTCATTAACTCCTTTGGGTGAATGGCCCACACATCCCAGCCTTCTTTCGTTGTATTCTGTGTTTGAGTTAATTTATTCATCCATTGCAGGGTCAGGGTCTGCCAGTCAGACCCCAACAATATGTATCTGTTTGTATGAAAGATTTATGCTTATTTAAATATCTGAAAATGTTGTTTATAGTTTCTTTATAAATGAACAAACAATGTGAATAAGCACAGAATTTCCAACTTAAAAGTTCACAAATTCAGTAGCTTTTTGTATCTCAATTTGTGAAACCACAGTACAATACCAGGTTGAAGTATTTTATCTTTATGCTTTCTGGGCTTTTGAATAATTCTTTTTTGATTAAATTTAAATTTGAAATCTACTTTATAAGAGTCAGATGTTTTCCTGTATATTACTTTGCTAGTCCTTCATATTTTTAAAAATAATATTTTATATTGTTATTGTCCATTATCTTGTGACTTTTTCTATTACTGTCAATTATTTATGCTCTGGATTTCTCTTCTATCTTTAGAAATGTATTGTCCTTCCTCTGTTCCTCATTTGGTATACTTGTATTTGGTGTGTTTCATTAGTTGACTTAAATACAATGTGTTTTCATCTCTAAGATGTTCTTTTCTTCATTGTTTCATTGATTTCAAGCATTATAAAGGCTACTTAAATTTTTGCAAAATATATACTAGTCTTTTCCCTTTAAAATCATGTTTAAACATCTTCTATGTCACTGTAAATGACTCTACATAACTTCTGAACTAACCTGTTCAGACCACTTTTTGTTTTAGATTGAATCCATTAAATTCTTAAAAGTGAAAATATGTAATAAATTCTAATTTTCTTATATTTCCTGCAATAAATATTTTTCAAATAATATTTTTAAAATAGTTGAGTATAATTTAATATACTTTGATTTTAGAAAATTTTCTTATAGGTAGCTATATTTCATGATATTTAGTTTATTACTTTTGAATCTTTCTTTCTCTAAATTTTCAAATTCTTCCATAAGAACATAGCTTGAAGTTTTCCATTGTTATTTAGCTTTCATGTTACTATTGTTGAAAACTTCCACTTCCCTTCATTATGTACTGAAGACCTCAATCCACCTGCTGAATTCAGACATCTTTGTTTCACTGGATCAGCAAATATTTTTACCATTTATATGTGGCTGTTAGATCAATTTATTTTTATAAATATGGCCTTTTGTTTATTAAATATTACTTAATATAATTATTAAATATTTTAAGCATTTTCCTTATTTTGTAAAATGTTATAAAAATGTTACAAAGATGAATCTTGTTGTATGTATATGTGTCATATACATAATGTAATTAAGAGACAATTTGAAATAATGAAGGCCTCTAACGGTATGAAATCTTTGAATGCAATGTAAATTATAGTGTCAGAAATGTATTCAATTTCAAATCAAAAGAACATATTTACATGATATGTATTAAAATATGAGAAATATAATATTAACTACTGTGTCCATTAGGAAAAGTGAAACTGAAGATTCTGTGTTTTTAAATTTTTCTTGCAATGATGCTCTCCTTAATTGTATATACCAATTAGTTGAATTTTTTATATTAAATAGCTAATATTTCTAGAAATACAATAGACAATATGATGCAAACTGAATCACAGGCAGTTTCCTTTCTATAATTCATTTTCTTTGTCTTTTTCTTTCATTATTTGTTAAATTGCCATTGTCAGCTTCTGCTCATAGCTTTCCAAATCTCTTTTTCAGTATAACTGGGCTTTCCTTCATGTATCCATAGAGATTCAACTTTTTTTTTTTTTTAAGTTTCCCATATTTACTTTATTTATTTTTTTTACTGCATTTTAGGTTTTGGGGTACATGTGCAGAACATGCAAGATAGCCTGGGCAGAAATGCCAAATGTGAGATTCAACTCTTTTAAAATTATTCCTTGACTAGCTTTAGGAGAAATCTAGACTTAACTAAAGATGAATTGTGAAAATCATATTCCTTCTTAGCTACTAATTTTCTTTTTTTTTCTTTTCTTTTATTTTTTCTTTTTTTTCTTTAGCATCTGGGGTACATGTGCAAATCATGCAGGATTGTCGCATAGGTACACACATGGCAAGGTGGTTTCCTGCCTTCATGCCCCCATCTCCTCTATCTGGTATTTCTCCCCTAAGTATCCCTCCCCCCACCCCCCCAACTGTCCCTCCTCTAACCCCTGCAACTGACTGCAGTGTGTGATGCTCTCCTCCCTGTGTCCACATGTTCTAATTGTTCAACACCTGCCTATGAATGATAATATGCAGTGTTTGGTTTTTCTTTTCTTGTGTCAGTTTGCTGAGAATAATGGTTTCCAGAATGATTTTCGAAATAATATTGCAATGTGAGAATAAGCTGTAATTATAGTTATGAAAGTATATAATTTTAAATAGCATTAATTTGATCACAAATTTTAAACAAAATGATTTTACACTAATTTACATCCTCACTAACAGTGTATGAATATTCTGCTTTCTCCACTTATTTGCCAGCATTATTTTTCTGTCATTTAGATAGTAGCCATTGTAACTGGAGTGAGGTGATATCTCATTGTGATTTCAATTTGTATTTTTCTGATTAGTTATGTTGAGCATTTTGTCATATACCTGTTACACTTTGTATATCTTCTTTTGAAAAATGTCGATTAGCATCTTTTGTCTATTTTTAAACTGAAGTTTTTGTTTTGCTATTGAGTTGTTTGAGTCCCTTGCATGATCTGATTATGAATCTTTTGTCAGATAATCTACAAATATTATTTTTATTGCAGCACTGTTCACAATATCTAAGATATGAAATCAAATGTTCATCAATGAATGAATGGATGGATGAAGAAAATACACACAATGGAATGTTATTCAAGCAAAAAATTATGAAATCCTGTCATTTGCAGCAACATGGATAGAGCTGGAAGTCTTTATGTTGTGTGAAATAAGCCAGGCACAGAGAGACAAATATTACGTTATTTTTATTTGGAGGAACTAAAAAATTTCCAACTCAAAGAATGATAACTGAGGTTTTGGATATCCCAATTATTCTTATATGATTACTACACATTATATGCATTTATCAAATAACACATGTATCCCACAAATATGTACATCGATTATGTAACAATTTAAAAATCTTAAAAATATAAAATCTAAGAAAAATACATACAAATGACCAAAAGTTATATGAAAAAAACGTTTGATAAAACTAATCATCAGGAAAATGCAAAGTAAAATATATTAAATAATTTTGAAATAAAGTTTCTCTAACTGGGAACATATCTCTCCAAATCTAGTATATCTCTTTTTTAAAATTTTGTTTTAGGTTTATTTTTCTAAATTACAATTTAGTTGACTTATGCAAAGGGTTGTCTTTGTTGTTGTTTTCAGTGAGATATTAAACTTTTAAACTACCAGGAAATTCGGCTAGACAGTATGTAGACACCACCAATTGGTTATGAGCAACCAGGGATCTACTATTGGTCATAGTGAGTGCTGCTTCATTTTCCCTGATAAATTTCTACTTTCTGGAAGAGTAGAGATTAATTTTGTTCAAGTATAAAGCACATTTTGCTTTATTTTAAGACTCTTTTCTTGCTAACTGAATTCAATCTGATCTTCTTGTTGCTGGCATTTTTTTTCCCATCTCCTCTATTACTCAGCCATTCTGAACTTTGATTATCCCGCTTAAGGCAGGGCCTGATGCAGTATAATCAGGTAAATACATTCAAAGGATAAAAGTCTTGGGTAGGATACAGGCCTCTTATTGGGAATATTTATTCATAGGTGGTACTCTGGATTTTAAATTCTACAGCTGTGAACTTGTCCCAGGAAATGAATATTTCCAGTTAAAAATTAAATAATAATCTTTTAAGATAACAACATCTATTCAGCTATTTACCACAAAGTCAAAAGTCAACACCAAGCAGCTGTTCCATTTATTTCCTTATATCAAGATTCTTAACTTCATAGTCTAATGAATCAACCTGAGATTGATTCAGCTCTGCATTCATGCCAATAGTCAATTTATTTGTAACTTAATACTTTAAGTGGATCCTTGCCATTTTTCCATAGTATAACAAGTAAATCAATCATAAAACAAAATCCAGACAGATATGGACTCAACAATTTAGAGAGTAAACTTTCGTACCCCAAACCTCAGCATCACATTTTATACCTATGTAAAAAATATGGACATATGTTCTTTCAAAAATAAAAGACTAAATTATAAAAAATAAAACCATATTTTAAATTTCATTTTTAAAGTAATGTGAATCATTTTATAAATGGTTTCCAGATTAAAGCAAAATAAATTCCTGGCTTCTAGCATGTTAGAAAGATGAATTAACTTCACACAACTAGGCCTATTGCAATTGATGGTGTGTGTTTAAAGGAAGAGCCACAAGCATAATGAAGTACAAGAAAACATAAAATTAAATTTTCTAAGAGCAAAGTGACAGATAAGTGACTGAATAAATTTGTTAGGAATGTTTATCTGGCCCTGGAACATCAAGTGACTTTGTAGCTATTGCTACCCAACACAAATGAGATCGTGTCTGACCCATAATATATAAGTTTGAATGGACCCAATAGCAGTCCATCCTAAATTGGATCAAAATCTGGGATCAAGATAAAGCAGGGGTAAAAGGTAAATGAAAGCTGTTTGTACAGATAGCCACATTATCATGTCATCTTCAAGTGTTTTATTGCAGTCTCTTCAGCTCACACCTATGGCCACTGGAATACCAGTTGATAAAAAAGGAAAAAGTATAAGTTTGATTCAAAATATCAATTCAATATGTGGATACAAGCTGAAAGTGGCTGATGGCTGTGCTGTGGCAACATTTAATGGTGACCCAAAAGACAGAGGTGAGGAAATGTGGTAAGATAGTTTTATACCTGTCATTTACTTCATGTGGAAGGAAAAGTAGCCTTCCACATTAGACAGTGATGCTAGGACCTAAATTATGTTCTGCTAAAATTCATACATTAAAGTACAGACCCATGGTATGTTAGAATATACCACATTTGGAAGTAAGATCCTTAGAAAGCAAGTTAAAATGAGGCTCTACGAATGGTGCCCTAATCCAATATGACTGATGGACTTACAATAAGAGGAAGAGACACCAGGTATGTATTAGGCCCTATAGCTCCTAATGGCCAATTCTCAGTTATCTTTTATTCTACGTCTCATGATTTTTGGCACTGTTGACAATAATCTTCTTAAAATACTTTCTTCAGTAGGCTTCCAGAGTGCCGTCTTCTCAGCACTGTCTTTTCACCATTTTCCTACCTTGCAGGTTGATGATTCTTAGTCATTTTTGCTGGGTCCTCTTCCTCTATGTTTTGAGTGCTTAATTTCTGTTTTTATAAACGTTCTCTCCTAATTGAATTTCCTAGGCAATTTGTTTGCGTCATTAGACTACAAATAACATCTATGCTGTCAGGGCTCAGAAATTTCTTTCCAATCCCAAAATGTCCTCAGTGTTTAGAACCACATTCCTCTGTCTACTCCTTATCAACTCTTGGATATCTAAAAGGTATCTGAAAAATTAATGTGTGCAAAAGTGAATTATTAATTGTTTCCTATTAATCAGCCCCTTTTCTAATATTTTTCACTGCAAGAAATGTTATTTCAATTTTTTCTTCTATCAAGAAGTTTCTTTAGATTTCTTTATTTTCTCATATTCCAGACAAAATCTATCAATAAATCTCATCATCTCTACTTTGGAAACATCCAACATCCCATTACTTTTTACTGTTTACATTAATATCACCCTATTCTAAGGTACCATCCTTTCAAAGCTGTACTACTTCAATTTGCATACAGAATTGTTTTCCACTATTGTCTCTCTGCATTCTTTTGTTCACAGAGCAGCCAGAGAGACCTTCTAAAAATATAGGCTAGATTATATAATTTCATTTTCCAGGCATTCCTGTAGGATTGTCTGGCTTCAAATATTAATATAATAATACTTAAATCCTTCTATGGAATACAACATTTTATGTAGTACAGAATTCCATAGGATCTCAGAACATTCTATGAGATCTTGGATCTTTTTTTTTGATATAAAAAAAGTAACTGAACTTTTCTGATCTCATCTCTAAATGACTTGTTTAAGCATATACATGACGTGCCCAAGTCAACATGCACAAGTTGAGAAGTTAGGTGATTTGTAACAATATTTACAAAGTTTACACATTATTGTTGAAAAAAAGAGAGAGAAAAAATATGGGAAAAAGTTAGGGGTAGTAATGTCTGAGATTCATAATACTCTATTACTATCCCAAAAAACAGCTCCCATGCTTTCAATAACAGCTGAACAATTGTGTGCGGAGTCACGATGGAAATAGCCAAGTTGGAGGCATATGCTAGAAGAGTGCATTCCAACTGATGAACAGTATCTGTTAAAACAACAAATTCAATTAAACAAAATATTTTGTTAAATGCATTTTTGTAAATGTTACATTTTACATTTGAGATCTGTCTAGAGGGATACAGAGAATATTATTTGTTACTTAATAAAGTTTTTCTTACTTTTTTTGAGTGTATGAGTCTTAGAAGATAATTAAATTCATTCTGTCTGTCATTGTTACAGCTTTGTATGTGACTGTACATATAGTCAGGCAGATGACCTGTAAAAAGATTAATCTGTCACAAGCCTGCCAGAATATCATGAGTCTTATGTATAATTTGTCTTTCCTTCCAAAATGTAAGACAAGTCCTGATGGTTCATTTACAATAAAAGGTGATTAACAATTGAAACAGAAAATGAATTAAGATGATACAATAATGGAAGAGGTAATAAGAAAACCCATAATTTATATAAATTATTATTACTTTTTATGTATATATTTATTTTAATGTTTTAAATTGGACATTTGAATATTTGAAATTCACCATATTTTGTCCTAAAACATATGTTTTGCTTTTTTGCTTTGGCATTATGCCAATGGCCTAGAGTGAAAAAATTTCCCATATCTTTTACTTTATATATTGTATAAATATTGATAAAGACAGGCTTTCTTTTTGTCTACTCTCAAGTCTTCTGCAAGACTTTTTTTTCCAATCATTACATTAACATAATTATTATGAATTGTTTTTGACATTCTTCTTTAATTCTAGTGAGAATTCTCTCTCCTGTTCTTTCTTTCTGTGTATTTGATCCTTCTTATGGCAAATTGCAAGGCTGCCTAGACTGTTTTTACTCTTGGCCCCTTTACTCTGGGCCCTAGGAGAGCACAAATTTCTCTTTTCCTAGTCCATACTTTCTTTGTGGCTGTGAAATTGACTAATTGAACAGGTGCTGCAATATGTGTATACAACATTATCGCCTATGACTAGACCAGAGTCTGCAAAACGTCATCTTCATACTATTCCTGGGTTGCCATGTATCTCTGGTAAACAGGGATAAAACAAAGACAAGCAATGGGGAAGGGATTCCCTATTTAATAAATGGTGTTGGAAAAACTGGCTAGCCATGTGCAGAAAGCTGAAACTTGATCTCCCCCCATACACCTTAAACAAAAATTAGGCTGGGCATGGTGGCTCACGCCTGTAATCCCAGCACTTTGGGAGGCCCAGGTGGGTGGATCACGAGGTCAGGAGTTCGAGACCATCCTGGTCAACATGGTGAAACCCCGTCTCTACTAAAGATACAGAAAATTAGCTGGGCATGGTGATGCGTGCCTGTAATCCCAGCTACTTGGGAGGCTAAGGCAGGAGAATTGCCTGAACCCAGGAGGCGGAGGTTGCAGTGAGCCAAGATCGTGCCATTGCACTCCAGCCTAGGTAACAAGAGCAAAACTCCTTCTCAAAAAAAAAAAAAAATTAAGTCTAGATCGATTGAAGATTTAAACATGAGGCTTAACAGCATAAAAACTCTAGTAGGAAACCTAGGCAGTACCATTCAGGACATAGATATGGGCAGGGGTCTTCATGACTAAAATACCAAAAGCAATGGCAACAAAAGCCAAAATAGACAAATGGGACCTAATTAAACTTGAGAGTTTCTGTACAGCAAAAGAAACTGTGGATTGAGTGAACCAGCAACCAGCAGAGTGGGAAAAATATTCTGCAATCTACCCATCTGACAAAGGGCTATATCCAGAATCTATAAACAACATAAACAAATTTAAAAGAAAAAAACAAACAACTCCATTAAAAAGTAGGCAAAGGATATGAACAGACACTTTTCAAAAGAAGACATTTATGGAGCCAAGAAGCATATGAAAAGGGCTAATCATCACTTGTCATTAGATAAATGCAAATCAAAAACACATTGAGATACTACCTCATGCCAGTTAGAATCATTGAAATATCTGGAGACAATGGATGCTGGAGGGGAAGTGGAGAAATAGGAACGCTTTTACCCTTTTGGTGGGAGTGTAAATTAATTCAACCATTGTGGAAGAAAGTGTAGCGATTCCTCAAGGATCTAGAACTGGAAATACCATTTGACCCTACAGTCCAATTACTGGGTATTTACCCAAATAATTATAAATACACATGCAACACATATGTTTATTGCAACACTGCTCACAATAGCAAAGACTTGGAAACAATCCAAATGCCTATCAATGATAGACTGAATAAAGAAAATGTAGCACATATACACCATGGAACACTATGCAGCCATAAAAAAGGATGCGTTCATGTCCTTTACAGAGACATGGATGAAGTTGGAAACCATCATTCTCAGAAAACTGACACAAGAACAGCAAACCAAACACCAAAAGTTCTCACTCATAAATGGGTGTTGAACATGAGAACACAGGGACATAGGGAGAAGAACACCACACACTTGGGCCTGTGGCATGGGGCACTAGGGGAGGAATAGCAGGGGGTGGGGTGATTGGGGAGGGATAGCATTAGGAGAAATACCTAATGTAGATGATGGGGCGATGGATGCAGCAAATCACCATCATGGCACCTGTATACCTATGTAACAAACCTGCGCTATCTGCACATGTACTCCAGAACATAAAGTATAATTACTAAGTAAATAAATAGACACACTTTTCTAACTAATGTGTTTAAACTGCAAGATGCAGTTATCTTTCTCATTAATTCAAGTTAATGATATAAGTAGGAAGAAGAATTTTCAATTCATGCAACATACAAAGCCTATTTTCCCACGTTTCAAATTTTGGTTGTTTCTATTCACTCTGGCTAGCTTTATATACAGGGAAAGTTTCAATAGACCCATTTTTTAATGTATTTAGACTATGTATGTATCCTAATATGGTCATAGATAGTTTTTTATTGTTGTTTTTTGTTTACTTAAAAAAATACATTTAGAGAAGAAACTATGTGGGAAAATAAGAAGAATAAAGAAAAGGAGCAAAAAACCAGTTTTGTTATTGCTATTGTTATTTCAGAGCAATTTAGCTGTAGGTTATGCATGTTTGAGTTGCTTTCCATTGTGGAATTTCTCCAAATCATTCCTAGACCATGTTCTCTCTTGTATCTGCTATTTCTCTGAAGCAATCTCATCCCTTTCATTGTTTAAATGTCATTTAGACGCTGCTGTTTTCTAAGAATTAAAACCTGGGTCATCAACATACAATGATAAAAATACCATTGCATAAATATTTCTGCAGATTTGTGTTATTCATTTAGTTGTAGAATGCTGAATTTTTAAATGATTAGGACTAATTTGACTGGAACTGTTGATAGATTAGCTTTGATTATGAAAAACTTTTTCTTCAAATGTGAATACTGTCAGTATAATGCATTTTCATAAATTTGGCATATCTTTGATTTTGGAGATGTGTGCAGTGATAAACCTTGCAAGAGATATTTAAAGTAATCCCAGAATGCTATGGAGAAGATATATGTATATATTATAATGTTATTAGTAAAAACCAATATTCTCTCACTGAAATATTATTAAAATATTTTTGAAAATAATTTTTATTGCACTATTTTTCTTTCCTAGACAATCTGCAAAAGCTTTAGGGGGTGCTTGTGGCATAAGTATATTTATTCCATATTAAATTGTAGCTTGATTAGTGCAATTGAATAAAACGATATTATTAATTACAGATGAAATTTTGTTCTACAAACTTTATAAAGAATTAAGCAAAATTGTTCTGTTATTATTACTGTGCTTACTATATGTCAATAGGTCTTTATGATTATTATTTTTGTTAATATCGATTTAACAAGCTCTCATGTATATTAAAATATTTGATTTTCATTATGTCATCTTTCACTGGCATCAAGAAGGGTTTTTATCATATTTAACACTGTAATGAATTTCAGAAAGCTTGAGATATTTATAATTACTGGTAGAATTTTAGGATATCAGATATAACTTTTGGTTGTCTTCTAAGATGAATATTTTTGTTTTGTTTTCATATAAAATAACGAAGAAATTTTTAGGTGGTTTTTAAAGACCTTATGAACAATGTACAGAGAGTTTACCTTTTTGTAAGAAATTTCATACCCCACATGCTTAATTTCTATTTGCCACATTAAATGCTCTCAAACTACAGTAAGTTTTTTCACCTGTTAATAGGATAAATTCATTATGCTATGGTAGTAAATCACATGCTTACAAATAAAATTAAAATCAATTGAACTCCCTTATATAAAATAATTCTAAATGATAATGTACACTAAAGATACTATAAGTAAATTTGTAGTGTTCTAAGGTATGCTTAATGGACAACCTACCCTAGTTTCATTCTTTTTTTTAAATTATACTTTAGGTTCTGGGGTACATGTGCAGAACATAGGATTGTTGCATATGTACACACATGGCAGTGTAGTTTGCTGCCTCCATCCCCCCCTGTCACCTACATTTGGCATTTCTCCCCACGTTATCCCTCCCTGATCTCCCCAACCCCCTGCTGTCCCTCCCTTGAACCCCCCAACAGACCCCAGTGTGTCATGCTCCCCTCCCAGTGTCCATGTGTTCTAATTGTTCAACACCCACCTATGAGTGAGAACATGCAGTGTTTGATTTTCTGTTCTTGTGTCAGTTTGCTGAGAATGATGGTTTCTGGATTCATCCATGTCCCTACAAAGGACACAAACTCATCTTTTTTATGGCTACATAGTACTCCATGGCATATATGTGCCACATTTTCCTTGTCCAGTCTATCATCCATGGGCTTTTGGGTTGGTTCCAGGTCTTTGCTATTGTAAACATTGCCACAATGAACATATGTGTGCATGTGTCTTTATAATAAAATGATTTATAATCCTTTGTGTATATACCCAGTAATGGGATTGCTGGGTCAAATGGAATTTCTATTTATAGGTTCTTGAGGAATTGCCACACTGTCTTCCACAATGGTGGAACTAGTTTACAATCCCACCAACAGTGTAAAAGTATTCCTAGTTCTTCGCATCCTCTCCAGCATCTGTTGTCTCCAGATTTTTTAATGATCACCATTCTAACTGGCATGAGGTGGTATCTCAATGTGGTTTTGATTTGTATTTCTCTAATAATCAGTGATGATGAGCATATTTTCATATGTTTGTTTGTCTCATATATGTGTTCTTTTGAAAAGTGTCTGTTCATATCCTTCTCCCACTTTTGGATGGGTTTGTTTGTTTTTCCTTGTAAATCTGTTTTAGCCTAGTTTCATTCTTTAGTCTCCAGTGTTTTCTCACTATTACAATGTTTGTCAAACTGTCATTTCTAATGAGGAAAGTTTATTCTTCACGTACAATGAATAGTGAAGTGACTCTTGCTAGAAGAAGAAAGATTCCCAATTTGTGAGTACTGATTATTAAGCTCTTGTGTCTGACCTCCAAACCTACCCTCCTGTATTGTGCTTTTTGATGCTGGAGTTGAGACTCTGGAAATTATTATTTCTTTTGGTGTCAGTTTCCAGTGTTTTCCCACAATCTACAGAACTGACTTCATCTCGTTCCGCTCAGTGAAAGCTAATTGGCATTCTTTCCTTAGAAATATGAGTACTTTTTCCTGCTGGAATTTCTATGCTTCTAGATTCTAAGAATTACAATTTCTTCCATGTTCCTCCAGCCATAGGGGTCAGTTGCTGCTTCCTACATTACTACTACATTAATAGGTCTGTATTACCTGACTGTCACCATTTGCTTTTTTGGTTCCCAAATCTCTTTCCACATAATGTTGTGTATAAAGTTCTGCTTATTATAATAAATAGTATGTGTATTCTTTGTTTTGCTATCTCCTAAGAGATACAAGAATTAATCATGTTTACTACCAAAGTAAAAGAAAAAGATATTTTATTTTGAGAAATTACCAATCAATGTGGCTCTAATGAAACATTATCAGAGAAAATTTCTTGAAATCCTGTCTCTCTAGCAAGGCTGCATTAAGTTCCAAGTTTGGCAGCAGTTATTAGTGCCTATCTCTAGCATTGTGTTTACCAAACGTATAAACTTTACTTGTTTACCTGAGTGACTAATGCTTCTTCTCCATCATCCTTTGTCATATTCCCTATAATAAAAGACTTATTGGACATATACTGGAAGACATATATTGCCTGATATATATATTATATATATATCATATATATATATATATATATATATATATATATATCATACATATATGATGTTTTTAAAGATAGTCTTGGAGGTGTTGTAAATTCAATTTGGAGAAGAGAAATTGAAATAACAGGAAAAAAGGTGAAAGATTAAGAGACAGAATATACAGCTTTTGGTGCACAACAAGATGCTAGAAATAAAACTCTATTTTTACCTTGAGTGATTCAATGGCAGTATCTAATAAGAAAAATGTTAAACAACCGAGGAGTTACATTTGGGAAATACTAAGAGGTAGAGGTGTCTAGACCAGTTTTTGAATTAAACATAATCTTAGTGCCTGTTAGGAAGTAAATATATATGACACATATGATATGAACAAAGTAAAATAAACACAGTTATTACACAGAGAATCATTTTAGTCATTTGTTCTGTACTATAGTCTTATATGTATGTAGTTTTACAGTACAATCAATTTCAACAAATTGTTCTATGCCTCACTTTTACAAAAGCACTTTATATCTCCTCATATCAATTTTTTAAATTAACAATTTAAAAAAATAATTATTATTTCAAAATGATGACTATTTTCTATGTTTTAGGCACTGTAAAGGCACTATAAGAATTAAATTATGGACATAAGATAACACTCTCTGCCTCATAGAAATGAGAATCTAATAAGGAGACAGATACTATGTTGCATTATATTAATTTGGACCAGCTGCCCTAGGTTTTCCAAGGTTTTATTCCCTGAACGGTTTCTAGTTGAGTGGGCCATGAGGAACAGTTTGCCTAATCATTATAATCTAACACTAAAAGGGAATGTCCCTAATATGATAAAGAATATGTTTGAAATCCTGTAGCAAATAGCATACAAAATGGTTGAGTAGTGATTCCTGAGATCTGGAATGAGACAAAATGCCCATTACCAATACTTCTTTTCGCAACACATGGCAGTATTAACCTGTGCAATAAGAAAAGAAAAATATGCTTGAAAAAAAAGTATTATTTTTTGCTATTGAAACTATTATATACCAAGAAAATCTGCAATAATATACAGATAAATTATTAGAATGATTAAGTGGATTTAGCATGTTAATTGGATGCAAAGGAAAGATGTAAAGAGTTACAGAATTTGTATATAACAGTAACAAATAAATGTCAAATAAAATTTAAAATACAATTTAAAATAGCTATAAAAATTAAATATGTAGGAATAAATTTAACCAAATATATTAATATAATCACAATACAAATGAAAAGAAAAATGGAGAAATATTGTTAAATACTTAAATAATTGGAGAAATGTGTTATAATTACAGATGGTAAGAAAATATTTTAAGATGTTAATCTTCTCAATGCTATTTTTGAATTTATTGGAAAAATAAACAGAAATGCCAAGATTGTTACTTCAAATCGACATACAAAATTTAAATTTCACTTTGAGAGACTGAGGCAGAAGGATTGACTGAGGCAGAAGGATTGTTTGAGGCCAGGAATTTGAGACCATCCTGGGCACCACTGTAACTCTGCCTACACACACAGACACACAGACACAGAGACAGACAGACAGACACACACACACACACACACACGCACACACACACACACACACAAGCCAGAAATTGTGGCCCAGCTATTTGGATGGCTGAGGTGAAAGAATTTGTTTAGCCCAGAGGCTTGATGTTTCAATGAGCCATGATAATGCCACTGCATTGCAGCCTGCTGAGACCACAAAGATTCTGTCTCAAAAACAAAAGGTTAAATTTGCATAAGATATGTATCTGTAAAGGACTGAGAATAACAAGAAAGTTGAGAAAGAGAAAGAGTAAGACTTGCATTATCAAATACACATTATAAAGATAGAGTAATTGAGATAGCGTAATGTTGGCATAAAGGTAGACAAACAGATTCATGAAAAATAATAGAAAGTCCAGCACCAGATGTTTGTATACAATCACTTGACTTATGAAGAGTGGCAATGCAGTGTAGAAGGACTCTATGTTCTTATCAGTAAATAGGAAGAAACACTAACTCATAGGGTCACCATGAGGACTTAGACAATCAATGCAAAGCTTCAATGTAGTATCCAGTGTACTTTAATAGCAATTTATTACATCTGACAAATTATTCTTCTTGTCATATAATCTTTGATTGTCATTCTGTCAAAAAATGCTTGTAAGCCATCTCATCTTTTTCTGAAATATAATGAACAGCTCCTGCTTCTTGACTCACATATACTTTTTCAATTATATTTCATTTTTTTTTAACTTCAGGCCCAGTTTCTCAGTTTTTTCTCTGTAATAAACCCTTAAGCAGTATTTCCTTCTGTACGTAAATTTGTTTTATTCACCATGTAAGCCTCCTTTCCTTCATTTGAACAAATATGTGTTTTTTGGTTTAACTAGATCTTCATTTTTCTTTGGATATTCTAGTCTAAGCATTTTGAGTTATACGTCTAGACACTTAATATAATTTTTGTAATTACCTATGATCACAGGAATTGCTAAATAAATTCATTAGTTAGAGCCCTAGGTAATCTATCTAGAGACCCATAGTTTGAATGATAGACAAATGGAAGTTTTGGGCTCCAGGTGACTAAAACACTATTTCTAAAAGTACTGGAAAATATCAAATTTACCTGCAGAAGAGGGTCAAGACTATGCTTACTCATTGCTTACTTTTGGTGAGCTAAATAGATTTTTCAATATACAGAGAAAAAAAAAACTAAAATGTGGTGTGTAATGATGTAAGCCAATCTTATCTTCTTTCCTGTATTTCTTTAGAGTGGATTGCTTTTCTCTAATTTAAAACATTTAATAATACTTAACGCATAAAATAGCCACAGGAAAGGACAATCTCTGATTGAATGTAAGAACGATAATTACTTGTTGCTATGGCTGCTTCAAACCATAGAAATGTATGAGAGTGCTACTTAAAGCCCACTTCCTGTAAACACTGAAAACAGCTAATCAGAACTGGAAACTGGACCAAAAACAGTTCATAAGTGAAATACTTTATTTTCATTTCCTCATTTCCATGACAACTGAACTGGTACACATATTCATTTATCAGTTTTTCTTCCCCAGATGGCTGTAAAAATCAAATCATCTTTAAATTGGATTTAGATCCATCTTGAGATTGGTGTTCTGTATCTAAATAAATAGCATTTACCCTTTCAACACATGTATTTAACTTGAAGTTTGTTTTAAATGACCAAGTATAAGAACAGTGGACCTGAAAAACAGATAGCATTGTAAAAACACATTATTTCAAGCAACTCTTTCGATTCACAGCATACAGAATAGTTAATGCATTCAATTGATTTCTATTTTCCTCCAACAAAATTACTATTTTGTTTTACTACCCACTGAGACTGAAAACAAGTTCAACATAACATATTTAAAACAATTTTCTGTTTTACTAACAATATTACCAAAATTGTACTGCTGAGTTTTGTATCAAAATTTTCTGCTCATTTAGTTTTTATACTGGTATCCCAATAATAAGACCTTTTTTCAGAAATATAGTTTGATAAACAAACAGTTGCAATGTTTCATTTTGTACAAATGTGCCAATTATGTTTTCTAAAAATAATCAGAGGATAATATTAATTCATATTTTTATAAAATACATATTAAAATATTTATTTTACTTTTGCTGTTATGGAAATGGGATTATAAAATTTATTCATTAAGTGAATGAACTAAATAATGTTTTCAAAGAAAAACAGATCTGTGTTATTTATTTAATAGATACTATCTTTAAATATAAGTGTGCTTTAAGCTGCAAACATAAACATTTTATGGTAAAAATGAATAGGAATAAAATAACATCCCTCTACTTTCTGGAATCGTGCATTCCTTGATGACTAAGTTTGGGGACCAGATTTTATACCTAAGTATAGAAGACCGCTGCTATTTTAATACTAGTACTGCAATATACTGAGAGGTCATGTAACTTCAGATTTTATAGAAAATTTAAAAATGTATTTAGAATAACTTTATAAACATTTTAGATTTAAATTATTAGAATCAGAATGTTAACCATACATTTAAAAGTCCACCACAAATAACAAAAATATTTATATCCATTTACTTTTAAAGAGTATTTGTGAAATCTTTAAGTTGCTCAATACTTTACTAGATACCACTAAATAAATTATTTCTGATTCTGGGCCTACTCTTATAAGGTTCTATTAATCTTTTTCAGGTGTACCACATCATTGCATGATAAAATGGTTACTTGAGTTTATTCGAGTAATTTATTTTAAATGACTTAAGATCTGATATTTCTGTCTGAATTTCTCAAAGTATAATATTAACAACATCCTTGACATTTAACTTATATTACTGTATACTTTATAATTTGTCTGTCTCTGAAAATTTAAATTTGGGGTTTGTTATTTTTTGTATCATGTTTGACTCTCTCTGTCTAACCAGCATATATGAGAGGTCTGGCTTTTTATATATTGGGTTCCACAGGACCAACTGCAGGACTTGAGTATATGTGAACCTTGCTATGGTGGGTAATCCTGGAGCCAATCCCCCATGTATTCCAAAGGACTTATATGATTCAAAATAAAACTTTGTAACTCAATCTACCTTTTTCTGCCTGCAATACTCACTAGCATTATTCTAAATATCTGTTGGAGAGTAGTGTCTTCTCACCTTTTACCTACACATAGATACTGACCTTGCCAGTTGTATAGTTTCTTATTTGAAGGGGCAAGTAATGAACATCTCTTCCATGTTTATGTTCAGTGCTACAAATTTAGATTTGTTCTTTGAATGTTAAATTTACTCAGATGATTACATAACATTATACTATTTAACCATTTTGCTTAAATGACAGTGACTAAGGTAGACATATTTATGATGATAATATATATTGGATCTCTCCACTAATAGCTGCAAATGAAATGTAACATTATCTATCTATTATCTATCTATCTATCTATCTATCTATCTATCTATCTATCATCTATAGAGAGAGAGATTGTGATTGTACTGATGTCTTGAACTGTGTTTCCTTTGTGAATTCAGGCATAACATGCTGTCAGAGACTCAGATGAGGAAATTAAACAAATACAGTATTATTATCTGCACATTTTGATACTAACAATTACATATGAGGAGATTTGCTAAGCTGCTGAGGAACAAGTCACTTTAGAACCTGTTAGCTGGAATATATATTGGGGAATGAATTGCATTTATATACTGCTGAGATATGAAAGAATATTGAGTTTGATATAACACAGTAAATAACACCAAGTGTCTTTCATTCAAACCTTTGGACTAATTTCAGGGGCAATATTAATTAAGTGGTATAGCAAAAGATGGCAATGCAGGAAAGCCCCCGGTGTACTTCAGGATTCTGGTGCAAACCCAGAAGTGCAAGGCATGATGTCAGGTGATTTTTCAAAAGAATGTGGTATGCAGCAATCAGAAATGATGAGTTTGTGTCGTTTGTAGGGACATGGATGAATCTGGAGAACATCATCCTCAGCAAACTGACACAAGAACAGAAAATGAAACACCGCATATTCTCACTCATAGGTGGGTGATGAAAAATGAGAACACATGGTCACAGAAAGGGGAGTACTAAACAGTGGGGTCTATTGGGGGGAAAAGGGGAGGGCCAGTGGGAGGGGGAGGTGGGGAGGGATAGCCTGGGGAGAAATGCCAAATGTGGGTGAAGGGGAGAAGAAAAGCAAAGCACACTGCCATGTGTGTACCTACGCAACTGTCTTGCATGCTCTGCTCATGTACCCCAAAACCTATAATCCAATAAAAAATTAAAAAAAAAAAAAAAAAGCTTGCAATCTCCAGAAAATTCTTAACACTCATTTTTTCTACAAGTAACAAACATTCGTAACAAACTTATTATAAAAGCTATCCAAAAAGAGAAAATAATTTAAACTCTCTACTCTTACAGTGACCTTTCAAAATCAAGTATTCAAAGAAAAAGTAGCATAAAAGAAAAAATAGTCAACATAACTAATAATCTACGTTATTTTGAAAAATAACAGACTGGCTCCCATTCATGCTTTTACAGAAATAATGAATATGTAGTACTCACATAAATACAGGTACTGTTAGTATTGCTCCTTAATACTTCTGATAACCCTGAATTTTGAAGACATTCATGGCTTCCTCAAGGTTAATAAGCAGTACAACTACAAAGTGACAAATCTGGAATTTAGGTCCAAGCGATTTAAGTCCAGAGTATGTGTTCTAAATAAAAACATATTATTTTAGTGATTTGCTTCATCATTGCTACAATTGTTACTGTATGATTTCATATATTCCTCACCCAAATCCAATAAGATTTATTAGATTTATTTAGATTCATTTTAAATATGATGAAGCTATCACAGAGAGGTCAACTAATTTCACAGCTGTCTAGGAGTACCAGATGGTGGAGTGATTCAGATATGAATGCCAGTATACTTCCTGCATTTTACCCTGTTTTGGAGAATTCATTTTTGTATCTGCTGCTACCTTTTTCTTTCTTTAGTTGTATCTGCTGCTACCTCATTTTTTTCTTCAGCTGAAGATAAAAGACAGTCTAAGGTGTATGTATGTGTGTGTATATATATATATATGTGTGTGTGTGTGTGTGTATGTATGTATATATATATATATATATATGAACATATAATAGCTCAGTTAACATTATGAAACAGATTTTTAAATGCTTACCATCTTCAGAAAATCTTTAAAATCCAATTTTCCAATCTCAAGAGAGAGAAATAGAGAGCCAGAGATACAGATATATACATTCCTGCTTTTAATATTTTATGCATCATAGTAATAAGGTATTTAGTGCTTTGGAGAATATTTGTTATTTTGTGTTCCTAAATTAAAATGTACATTCTTATACACATCTTTATTAAACTTTCTCTGCTTCTCCTTTAGTTATTTAGATATCATTATCAATATTTTAATATACTCAGAATTAAATAACAGAGAATAAGTCCTATATATGGATAATGTGACTTTCAAGCCTTGTTGTAGCCTGATTTTTCTGCCTCTGAAGATGCAGCTTCCCCATATGTATTCTGTGTCCTTCCTTTCACTCTCTCGCTCTCACTGTGAAATCAGGCATATGTTTGCATTCCTATATTGTTATAAATTTAGTGAACTGAAGGTTTGGGTTGGCAGTTCCTGGTCTAGGTCTCAGCGTGCAGTGCAGAGCTATTTCCTCCCTTCTAATGTTCTTCCCACAGAATTACAGGCCATCTCCCAAAAGGGACATCTCTGACCACCTTATTCTAGAGTTCTGTACTTTCACTATCCATTTCATTGCCTTATTTTATTTTCTTCATTGTATCTGTTATCATCTAAAATTGCCAAAAATTTACTTGTTTATTGTCTTTTATTGCCTACTAGAGTGTCAGGCCTCAACTGGAAACATATATCTCATTCTCTTAAGTATCCTTAGTAACTTGAATAATGCCTGGGACATAACAAATTCTTAATATAAAACTACGACATGAAAAAACCTTGATTGATGCTCTTATTCCCTAATTGTATTCTTTACCTCAGCTTCCTGGTAAGGAAGCTTCATTTTCTCTGGAGCTCCATTTTCTTTTCACCTTTGTGCTATAGAAGAGCTTTTGAAAGTGTTGGATGTCTTACTTTATACTTCAAGCATTGGTCAAATCATTCTTCTAAAAGCATGGCATTTATTTTAAGAAAACTTACAGTCTATCTGCATTATTTCATATGTAAATTTGTATGTAGACAGTCTATATACATGCAAGCAAACATTTCTGTGTGTAGGCAAACCTATATGATATATTTCTTTAACCAGAAATAATTTCTCAGCATATCAATATTACTAAAATATGAACAGTGAGTATTTGAAATAGGCTTTATTTTAGAGTAAATTGTTTGTGATAACACTTTTTTTTAAGAGGAAAAAAACAGTTACATTAAGGACAATGAGCAGTGAGCAGGTATGGCAAAGACAGATTCATGAATTACCACATTGGATTCTAATTAATATGAGATCCACAATAGAGAGTCACTAGGAGAAGTTTTTGTGAGCTACAGGGAGCATTCTCTATTTGTGTTATGGCTTCAAGATGTTTCCCCAGTATCTAAGGAGAGATAATGTGCTGTTCTTTCTGTATCATAGGAATGTTTCTATATTTCTGGATTATGAGAGCTGAAGAAATAAATCAAAAGAATAGGTGAGCTGGCAGGGATTTTTTTGAGAAGACTGAAAATTAAAGAGTTACAAAGAAGTAAATAACAAAAGATCAAAAGCAAAATCCTTATATATGGTCAGGAATTCAACCGGAAAGAGAATAAATTTGAAATTTCCACTAAAGCAGTGGCATCCCTCAAGGACAAAGAAAAATTATTTACTTGTGCTAGCTGGTATAAAAATAATGTTAAAAAACACCGAAAGAAAAAATAAAACATGTAGGTTTCTGATTCTACCCTGAGAATACTGCATGTGTAGTCTTAGACAGAGCCAACTGAACTACTTTTCCTATGTTTCTGATTAGAAATTTCAGAAAAATTCAACAACTTGGTTGACCGTTCCTGACCCAGCATGAAAGATTGATGTGGCCAGAAGAAATCGCCAGTTGGAAGCTATAATGTTGGGTAAAATAAAAAGTGTTTTCAATATGCGCATTACTGGAAAAATGTGACAAAAAAAGGTTACTGAAAATTATTAGAAGTCTATGTAGATAACATTTTTTTCTGAGCAGTAGTTTCTAGTAAAGGGCTGAAATTTTCAAGATGATAAATTCTGAAATAAACAACCGGAAAGGATTTAAAAAAACTGGAAAGTATTTATTCAAAGATGGATAACTAAGTAATAAGATAAAGCAAAACAAAACCTTAAAATGAAATTTTCTGAAGAGAAATAGGTAAATAAAGCAAGAAAAAATGACAGTATTGGAGGGAACCAGGTATACTAAAAAATAATAAAAATAATTTTAATTTATGTTTGTTCCAAAGAGAACAACAATTACAATGTTCATCATTTTCCATAAGAAGCCCAAGAAGACAGTGAGAGAACCTGCTATTATGTACTTAATTCACCAGAATTGAATGGTTTGTAACAAGGTAGTGTCAGAAAAGTAGAGAATACACTTGCAATTTTAGAAGAGAATAACTGATATATTTATTATGAATCCTAAGTTTTAGAGATTTCATTAATTTTTTTAAACAGTGTAAAAGTCATAGCAGGAAGAGTTGCTTAAGCAAAAGAGGACTTTGAATGTATTGATAATTATCTTAATTGAGCCACGTAATAAATACAGTGAAACAACTTTAGCATGTATTTTTATGACTGTTTCCTCACAATCTAGATTATGATATAAAATTTCCCACCACATCAGAACTTTTTTGTACACATGTAACCCACTCAAGTCAATGCCTCATGCTCAAACAGCAAAGCAGCATAAATTGAATTATCATCAGTCAGAGATGTCTGTTATGGAACTCCATATAAATGAAATCACAGAGTATATACTCTAGTATTCATCTTTTTAATTTTTTAATTTCTTAAATAAGATATACATTTTAAGTGTATCAGTAATTCATTACCTTTATTGATGTGTATGAACATTGCATTTTTTACCACTGTTTATTTATTTATGGCTTTGCTGATGAAAATGAATTGTGTTTTGAGTTTTAGCTATTTTGAAAAAGCTGCTATGAATACTCTTGTAATATATTTTATGTGAATGAAAGAGCACGAAAAATATGAATGGAGACTCAGGGGACACATTGTTTAAGAGTATGCATTCTAGAACCAGTCTGCTGAGACTTGAACCCTACCTCCTCTATTTTCCAGCTAAGTATCCTTAGGCAAATTATCTAAATGCTCTCTGCCTCATTTTCTCCATCTGTAAAACTAGAATAAATTAGTACTTAATCCACAAAATAATTGTGGTAGAAAATGAAAGGGAAAGTTCATAGTATATATGAATTATACAAGTCCACGTTTGGTGCACAAGTATTTCAAAGAAATTTGGGACAATTGTGTCAGAAAAGTACATAGTTAAATTAGCTGATGGTAGCAGAAAATTCCAATGATCATCACAAGATAGTTTTTAACTTTGTGATAATAACTAGTTAACTCCTTACTACTTCCTCCAATAGACAATACATTGAATGGAAAGATGTAAATAACTATTGTTAATTAAGACTAACCTAAGACAAGAGCAGATGTCCAGCTGGTACTGATGTGGCCATTTCTGTTGTTAAATTTTCATTTCTGTTCCAATTGGTCAAGTATTTTATTAGTTGTAGGTGAAGGGATACTAAGAGAGCAGCTGGGCATGTTAAGTGACTTCACATTTTCAGGTTTAACATATTGCATTTGCCATGTTGGACACGTTTCAAATGAAAATATTTAGCAATTGCACACTCTTAGTAACATAAAGTAGGAAAGAAGCCAGATGACAATTTTTAAAGAGAGAAAATAGAATTCTGAAAGGCACTGACCAATGGCATGCTCACTGAATGACAATTGAGTCCAGGTACTATGCCAGACAATAGATATAAAATGACAAACTGCACATTATTATGCTTGAACAATTTATATTTTATTCTGTGAAATAAATAATAAACAGATAAAAATATCAATTCACACCAAATTTTTGAGATGAGATTATGAAATAAAAATCTGCATCTTTTGAAAAAAAAAAAAGAAAGAAGGACAATGTTTTAGATCTCCAGTAAGAGCAACTCACCCAAAACTTAGCTAATTTTTTTTTTGGCTTGTGGGTTATGTGAGCTTTAGATATTAGATTGTGAAATGTTGTAAAAATATCTTTTTTAAAAGACATGTGTATCATTCTACATTAGAATCGAAATGATTGTTACCATTTCCATTTATGTATATAATTTGATTTGAAATATTCAATATAGGCAGTGTTTGTCTGTATTAATTAGGTTAAGGTATACCCTAGGGGAAATTAATGGCCTTTTAAGGCAACTTTTACACTAAAGATGAATTCCTATCAGTATATCAGAAAGTCCACACTCTAAATATACAGTTGAGAATGCAGGGGTTAGGGACAGTAACTTCCCGCATAGTCAGAAATCTGCGTATGGCCTTTTGTCCCCTAAACTTAACTACAAATAGCCTATTGTTGACTGGAAGCCTTCCTGATAATATGAACAATTGATAAGACATGTTTTTTACGTTATATGTATTTTATATAGTGTATTCTATGACAAAGGAAGCTAGAGAAAACAAAATAATACTAAAAAATCATAAGGAGGAGAAGATGTTTATTATTTATTAAGTGGAAGTAGATCATTATAAAGCTTTTCACTCTCATTATCTTTGAATTGAGTGGGCTGAGGAGGAGGAGGAGGAGGAAGATGAACGGTTGGTCTTGCTGTCTTCATCTTCCTCCTCTGTCTGATGGCAGAGGCAGAGAAGGTAGAGGAGAAGTAAATCATGATTTCTAGGTGAATTTTTTGCTTTTTCATTTCTCTAAAAACATTTCCATACCTTGCCAGACATCTGCCATTGTTTGCTTTAGTTTCAGTGCCTGTATCATAAAAGGGTCCATGTCATAAAATAAGTCAAAAGGAGTCTTGAATAATCAAAATCCTCCCAGATGGTCTAATGTCAATTGGTTTTCTGATGCAGCATCTTCTACACCTTCTTCCTCATTGTCTGGCACTGGTTCAGACACACTCATCTCCAAAAGTTGTCTCTGTTAATTCCTATAGTGTGGTGTCTATCAGCTCTTGAATTCCTTCAAGATTTATGTTTGGAAACCCTTCATCCCTCTGACATTTTTACTACATCCACAATCTCCTTGATGATTACCTTTATTAACTCTGTCATAAGCCCAGAGGAGTCACATACAGCATCTAAACAATTTTCTCCAACATGAATGTATTGCTTCAGGCTTGATGGCTTTCATGTATTTTTCTATAACAACAATGGTATCTTCAATGATATGATCCTTTCAGACTTTCACGATGTTCTCTCTATTGGGGTTCCTTCCATGGCATTGACAATATTTTTAATAGAGCACCATTTGTAATTAGCCTTAAAATTCCTTATAAGCCTGTGATATAAAGGCTAAATCAGAAATGTGTCTGGAGGCAAGCAGACCACTTTGATGCCTTTGATGTTGAACTCATGGGCTTTGGGGTGGCCAGAGGAGTTATCCAATACCAAGGGAAATTTTAATGGTAGTTTCTTACTGGCAAGGTGCTTTCTGACTTCAGGGACAAAGTGTCAATGCAACTAATCTAAAGGAAGGGTACTCATTCCCCAGGACTTCTTGGATAATGCAATCAAAAAATTGGCAGCTGGTGTTTATCTCTTCGTTTCAAGCCTTGAGGGTTAGCGTGGTTGCAGATAAGGGCAGACCAGAACACAAATTGGACTGCATTTGCACAAAACAGTAATTAGCCTATTCCTTCCTGCTTTAAGTCCAGATGATGCTTTCTTCTTTCTCTTACTAGCAATGTTCTTTGTAACCATTTTTTTTTCCAGAGCAGAGCACATTTTTCTGCATTCAAAACCTCTTCAAGCACATATTTTGTCTTTTCAACTATTTTACTAATTACACCAAAGAACTAACTCAACTGTTGCCCCTTGGTTGGCAGAAGTTGCACTTCTTATTACCTGGAAAGCTTTTTGATTTCCTCTTCCTAAAATTATTAAACCATCCCTTGCTGACATTCCATTCTCCAGTTTCAAATCTTTCACCTTTATTTTGCTTTAAATTTTCATACAATGGTTTTCCTTTTTCTCAAACTGTAATAGAGTCTTAGGTAAGCTTTTCTTATAGCAATACTCTATCCAAATAGCTATATTTTCAATATGAGATGAAGAGTTTCACAAAAAGTGCAAGGTCTTTGTGCCTGCTGGCATAGCTACTGCACAGATTTAAGAGTTTTCTTTTCCTTTTTTGAGAGGAAGTCTTACTCTGTTGCACAGGGTGGAGGTGAGTAGCACAATCTCAGCTCACTGTAACCTCCACCTCCTGAGTTCAAGCAATTCTCCTGCCTCAACCTCCTGATTAGCTGGGATTACAGGCACACACCACCCCTCCTGGCTAGTGTGTGTGTGTGTGTGTGTACATGTGTGTGTGTGTGTGTGTGTGTGTGTGTATTTTTAGTAGACATGGGTTTCATCATGTTGGTCAGGCTGGTCTTGAACTCCTGAACTCATGATCTGATCTCCTTGAGTTTTCTTCTCTAATTTTTTAAAAAATAGTCTTTACCTTGGATTCCTTTGTCTTAAAATTCTGCAATGGTGGGAAGCTTCAGACCCGAATAAGATACATATCAAACAATCCAGCTTTTTCTTTTAATGTCGTGACTTTTCTCAGCTTCTTAGGAGCACATACATTATCACTAATGGCACTTCCTATTGGAGCCATGGTGCTATTTATGATATTACAGTATGGCACTAGACATAATAAAAACACACAAGAACCTCAAAAGATCACTCTTTACTGTGATAAGCACCTTATTGGGTAAACAAACTGCTCACAAGAGATGATTAACATGGATAACATTTTAAGCACATACTAGCAACACTTGAGCTCACTGTAATAGCAAGAGAAGGTGGCTACAAAACTATTACTGTTGTGCAGCATGTACTACAGTGGATTTTATGCAGTTATAATTTACTACTAGATCTTTATGTTTGTTTACATATCTCTCAACTGCAAATGGCAAAATGGACAATCTGTGTTTGTGTGCATATTTTTTCATAAATTTTAATGTTTCATATTTTATCTTTTAGATTTGTGTATACTTTATTACACTAAATAATAAAATATACTAGTATCTATATATATTGTATTCACTCATGACACACCTAACTTTTCTTAATTTTTAGAATATTTTAGGCTGCAAGGTTTGAGTCTTTTACATTGTCACAATTCTCAAAAAATATTTCCGATATATTTATGGAAAAATTAATGTATAAGTGGACCTATGCAATTCTGTCATGTTGCTCAAGAGTGAACTGTATATGCTACAGAAGAGTCAGTCTCCTTATCTCGCATTATCACTACAAATTTTGTCAATCAGGATAATGAATATTAGAAATCAATTTTAATTTTAAAAATTCATGGCATTACAGTAATTAGTAAAATCTCAAATATGTAAGATGTATATATACCTTTACATGAAAATGGCATAAGATTCTAAAAAGGCCATCACCTATTACCCTTGATCCCCAAATGGCTTGCATCACACTGCCATTGTAGTATGAT